>NW_024870695.1:14150000-14515000 GCF_019054845.1 Dipodomys spectabilis | reverse complement strand
CCACCCCGGCCAGAGGGGCAGCCTCTGCCACCCCCAGAGCTCCAGGTAATAACCTAGGGGCCACGCCAGGCTCGCCAGCACCTGAGCCACCGGCAGCAGATAATGACGGGGGAGCTGGGCAGGCAGAGCCAACCCCTCAATCAGGAAGCAAATTAAAAAGGGGAGGAATCTCCCAGACAGACCACAACAATGAGACCGGCCCCCTTTTCAGGGCACTGCCTGCCCTCTCTCTCCCCAGCCCCTTCTGCCTGCCAGGTCCTGATACCCAGCCCTCCTCTCTAATTCACCTCTCCTGGGATCCAGCTGGAGGGTCCTTGAGTCACCCTGGCTGCAGGCAGATAGGTGGCCATGCCCAGCTGGTCCATAAGATGTTAGGCCTTCTCTTGAGCCTCTTGTACCAGAGTGACATTGGACGCCCAGAGGGACAATGGGCAGAGTGTCAAGGTAAAAGAACAAGGGTCAGGCTATGTTTATAGTACAACAATTTGAAATCCCTCTGGGGAAGGGACTGTGACAAGATATATAGAGAACCCACTAACCTCTGACGTGGCTACCCCTTCTCATTTACAAAGGGCACTTTTGACCTAATACAGCTTTTAGTGTTACATACCCAATACTAATCACTGAGAGGCTGTGGTTGGAGGTCCGAGGAACAGAGAAGATTCCAATCCTTCAAGGAGCTTATTGATCTGATCTGATACATACGGATAATTATGTCACCCATCAGACAGCATTAGTCCCTTTGTATTTTAGAATTCTGGAAGCATAGAGAAGGGTAAGTTGGAAAATGGAAAAGGGACATTTGAATTGGGGTTTCCAAGGACCCCTAAGAGCTCGTCAGGCAGAGAAATGAGGAAGAGCACTTCCACATGAGGAACAACGTGGGGTGTGGAAGTATGTAAATAGTAAGAATGGAGCCAGGCTGGTCATCCTAGCTATTCAGGAGGCTAAGATCTGAGGTTCATGGTTTGAAGCCAGCCTGAGTAGGAAAAGACATGCGATTCTTATCTCACGTATTAACTATCCCAAAGCTGGAAATGGAGATGTGGCTGAAGGGGTAGAACACAAGACTGGAATGATAAAACTAAGGAACAGCCCCTAGGCCCTGAGTTTAAGCCCCTAGTAGTTGTAGGAGAGGAAAGAAAGAAAGAAAGAAAGAAAGAAAGAAAGAAAGAAAGAAAGAAAGAAAGAAAGAAAGAAAGAAAGAAAGAAAGAAAGAAAGAAAGAAAGAAAGAAAGAAAGAAAGAAAGAAAGAAAGAAAGAAAGAAAGAAAGAAAGAAAGAAAGAAAGAAAGAAAGAAAGAAAGAAAGAAAGAAAGAAAGAAAGAAAGAAAGAAAGAAAGGAAAGAAAGAAAGAAAGAAAGAAAGAAAGAAAGAAAGAAAGAAAGAAAGAAAGAAAGAAAGAAAGAGGAAGGCAGAAAAGGAATATGGAGTGGACATGGCCTGCAGCTGGAAATGGAGGATCAGGAAGAGATCAGATTGGAAGGGATGTAGCCTTAGGCCAGATGTGAACTGGGACTTAAATTCCAGGCCAAAGAGTAGGAATTTTGTCTTGTCAGTAAGGGAAAACTATTGAACGTGTTTTTGCAACGAGACATGATATGATCAGAATCCCTCTACCCTTGGAAGATAAATCTTAACTTTCTCTAGAGAAACAAAGAGGATTCTGCTATCTCTGCCTCTGCCTTTCTTATAGCTGCCACCCAGCCAGCCCTTTCACACAACTCAGGATAATGAGTATACTATCCTTGCTTTTTGTTGTTGTCAGTCCAAACCAGCAACTCCTAAATACAAGTAGGCTGACAAGGTGAGAAGCAACCTGAGCTTTCATCCCAACCCTGTAAATGTCCCAGATACTCTTCTGGGTCTTCCACTTACCACACAATCACTCAGCATCAGAAGAGGCTGGAAGACAGCAGGGAATCTGTGCCCATTGTAAGTTTCTGGTCTGATGGTCCCCTGTGTATCTTCCCATCTGCTCCAGGCTTCTACTTCCATTGCCCTCCGTAACTGAGGAGTTTCTAAATGCTTGGGTCCAGGAAGACTTTTGTTGTCATTGTTGTTGCGGGTTCTGAGTTTGAACCTGCCTGGGTGCTGTCCCTGGGCTTTATTTCTTTATTTATTTTGCTGGTCCTGGGGCTTGAACTCAGAGCCTGGGGCACTGTCCCTGAGCCTCTTTGTACTCAACACTAGTCCTCTACCACTTGAGCCACTTCTGGCATTTTCTGAGTAGTTTAATGGAGATAAGAGTCTCACAGACTTTTCCACCTGGGCTGGCTTTGAACCATGATCCTCAGATCTCAGCCTCCTGAGTAGCTAGGATTACAGGCAGGAGCCACTGGCACCTGGCTCCCTGAGCTTTTCTTTTGGAACTCTACCACTTGAGCCACAGCACCAGAAAGACATTTCTCTATGTCATTCAGCCACAGTTCATCCACAAATAAGATCCAATGATGAAGACTTGTACAGTATGAAGAAGAGGTAGTTGTTGCCTTAAGGAGCTGCGACCACAGGAGAGATAAGACTCCCCCATGGAAACAGGGCATGAGGCAATCTGAGCAAGGGAAATTCCAGGAGTGAGCCACTGATGTGCTGATAGAAGATTCCTAGAGAAAGCAGCCTTGGAGCCTAGAGCTTGAAAGATAATATGCTTTCCCCAGGCAGGAGTGGGTGGCAAAGGTGGGAATTCTCTGAGCAAATAATAGGAAGGCCAAATGTGTTTGATGAACATCAAGTGTGTCTAGCTGGAGCCTTGGGTTTGTATAAGGACCAGTGGAAACAAAGGCTGAAAAGGTATGGGAGGCTATTAGGAGAGTCAGCGATGCTACAGTTAGTCCTGGCTGGCAGTATTAGAAAATGCCAAAATGCAGAAGTATTTTAGGATGATAAATCTCTCCCATGGTTCTTCAGTGGGCACAGAGGAGGCAGAAAGCCCGCAGGAACCTGAGAAATAATCCAGACAAAAAGTAACACTTAGGCTCTGGTGGTTCACACTCATAATCCTAACTATTTAGTAGGTTGAGATCTAAAGATCTAGGTTTGAAGCCAGTCCTTGGAGAAAAGTCCATGAAACTTTCTTTTTTTTTTTTTTTTTTGTCAGTCATGAGGCTTGAATTCTGGACCTGGGCTTTGAACTGTGATCCTCAGATATCAGCCTCCTGACTAGCTAGGATTACAGGCTTGAGCCACTGGCACTAGGCTCCAGGAGACTTTTATCCCCAATGAACCAGCAAGACCAGGAAGTAGAGGCATGGCACAAGTAGTAGAGTGTCAGCCTTGAGCATTTAAAAAAAAAAAAAAACGAGGGCTGGGAAGGTGGCTCAGTGGTAGAGCGCTTGCCTTGCATGCCTGAGGCCCTGGGTTCGATTCCTCAGCACCACATAAGAAAAAAGAAAAAAGCTGGAAGTGGCGCTGTGGCTCAAGTGGTAGAGCGCTAGCTTTGAGCTGAAGAGCTCAGGCCCAGAGTTCAGGCCCCACGCCCGGACCCCCCCCCCAAAAAAAAAATTGAATGTGAGGTCTTGAGTTCAAGTCCCAGCACTCCCCCTCCACACACACGAATTTTCACAACCAGAGTCCATATTTGCTTTCTTCCTTCCCTTTTTCCTTCCTTTCTTCCTCATTTCCCTCCCACAAATATTTACTAAATGCTCAGTACTAAGCACTATTTATTTATTTATTCATTTATTCAATTATTGCCAGTCCTGAGACTTGAACTCAAGGTCTAGACACTGTCCCTGAGTCCTTTTGTGCTCAAGGCTCACTCTACCACTTGAGCCACAGTGTCACTTCCAGCTTTTTCCTGCCCAGACTGGCTTTGAACCATGATCTTCAAATCTCAGCCTCCTGTACAGTCAGGATTACAGGTGTAAGCCCCCAGCTGGCCACCAAGCACTATTTTAATTCTTTCCTTATACTTCTCCCTCTGACCCTAGGATGAGAGGACAAAGACAAGCTGTCATCAACACATACCCAATTAATCTGGTAGTTTCATCTTCAGGGCAGGTACATGGACAAACTGCAGAGATCTGCATGCAGTGAAGATTGGGGAGAGGGAATCTGGGGAGGGGGGATCATGTGTGCAAGGGGCACTTAGCAGTTGGAGGGTGGAAAAGGAAAGTTGACAGCTGAGATTTGTAGGGAGGGGCTGGGTGAGGGAAGAGTAGAAGGTGAGCCTCTGGGACTGAACGTGGAGACCAAGGGAGGGAGGGAGAGGGGTAGAGAAGAGGGGAAAAATTAGAGAGCTGGAGAAGGAAGTGGAGTCTTAGCTGTTAGGGGGTGGAGGGAGGAGGAGGAGGCCTGGGAGGCAAGGGCAGAGGAAATGGGCCCAGGCACTGGAGACAAGAGTCTGAGAGTCTGAGCCATCCAGGAGCCACCTGGAAGGTGTGGGCAGCGGCAACATCAATCCTGAGATCCAGGGTTGGCTTGGGAGAGCTGGAGATGGGGGTGGTGTGTGGATCCAGAGAAAGCTCTGAGCAAGACCCCTAGTGGATCTTCAGCTTCTTCCCACCCCTCCCTCTTGTTCCTCCAGATCCAGAGACAGCACCCCAGTGTCACTCCCCATTTTCCCACTCTGCATTTCTGGGCTTGCCGGGTCCATCCTTGACTTTCCTACCTCTTTCAACTTCTCTCATTGGTGGTGGGAAGATGTATTGTTGGGAGGTGCAAAAAATAAGAAGAAAGGGGGGGGTCTCTTGCCATTGTCCCCCCTCTCCACAAATCAGGCAAGGTCTTGGTACACCCTCTCCTGGCCCAAAACCTGTGAGAGCCTTACAGGTCCAGGCTTAGGACTGGGAGTTTTTCCTCTCTAAAACTCCCCCCCCCCTCCACTACCACCCCAAGATTCTCCCATCTTCTGGACTGGACCTGCTACCTAAGCATATGGAACCGATTGAAAGAATTTGTATGCTCACCTTATAATTTATGCAAATCAACTCTGTAATTAACTATAATTTGGAGGCATCCTTTGGTATTTGAGACATTTATCCATGAGGAAATGCCCTGGTGATAATGCTCCTGTATTAACATTATTTACTCCACCTGTGTGGTCTGTTCCTCCTTTATCCCGGCCCCCCCCCTCCCACCTCAGGTTTTCAGGGCTGGAAGGTGGGGTGGGACAGGGAAGCCCCTCCCTGGAGCCCTCCTTGGTCCTGACGCCTGGCTTCCCTCAGGGAGTGTTGCCGCCCTGGCCTCTCAATGTTGCTGAGGATTTAAGGAAGGGGTACAGCTCTGCCTTCTAAGCCCTCCACCACAGCATGATGGGTGGCTTTCTGCACCACTTTTACCTCTTGGGGCCTCAATGTTCTCATCTCTGAAATGGGGAGAGGAAGAACCTGTTGGGACCTTTACAGGATAATTACTGAAAAGCTAATGAAGAGACTGGGAATCCCCAGTCCGAGGTGGGGGAGAGGGAGAAGTGGCAGATGTTTGGGGGTGAAGGCTTCTTAGTTTATCCTAAGGGAGGGGGGAAGACCTGGCCTGGGCTCAGAGGAAGGGGTGATGGGCTGAGAAAGGACATTCCCTTGAAAAGTCCCTGGGGCCATTTGTCCTCCGAAGGTTAACAGTGCCCAGCATGTATGGTTTCGAAGAACTTTGGGAAATTGGTCTCATTCGGATTTCCTTCCAGGTCTTTGGTCCATCTCCGCTTCCAAACATGCTCCTGTTAGCTGATCTGCAAATGAGGGCTGTGAGGGGCCACCTGATCTCACTTCCAGGCCCGCCCTCCCTTTGTCAGGTCATTTTTCCAGCCTCTCTATTGTAGTTCTAGGCACAGACTGTCTCGGAAACTCCTTGGCTTGGCTCTACTTCTGTCTTAGATGACCCCTTAGTCCATTCCAAGCTGTCTAGACCATTCTAAGCCAGGAAGAGGGTCCTCTCTCCCTCTTTTCCCCTCTTTGTGTGTGTGTGTGTGTGTGTGAGAGAGAGAGAGAGAGAGAGAGAGAGAAAGAGAGAGAGAAAGAGAGAGAGAAAGAGATTAATTGGACTTTTCCTGCCCAAGCTGGCTTTGAACTGTGATGCTTAGATCTCAGCCTCCTGAGTATCTAGGATTACAGGAGTGAGTCTCTCTCTCTCTCTCTCTCTCTTTCTCTCTCTCTCTCTCTCTCTCTCTCTCCTCCCCTCCCCCTCATCACTCTCTGGCTCTCTCTTTCCTCTGAAAGATTCCAAGTCCAAAGGTAGACTAAGTCTTGGGGGAATGCAAGTTGAAAGAGGTCTGAGAAGGGGGTGACAAGGGAGAGAGGGAGACAGAAGGAGGCTCCCACAGAGGCAGAGAGACCTGCTGAAGTAATTACAACTCAGAGACAGAGCTCTGCAGGGAAGGACTGGCTTGTAGCTCTGTGTGTGTGTGTGTGTGTGTGTGTGTGTGTGTGTGTGTGTGTGTGTGTTTCAGGTCTTAAATGTACAACTCTCTTTCTTTCCTCCAAATCCATGGAGAAAAACCTCCAAAAGTGTTGGGTGGGGGGTGGGAGGGAGTACTGGGGTAGCTGGAGCTACCCCAGTACTCTTCCATAACAAAGCTCTCATTTCCTCCATCCCCCAAGAATCACTTGGTCCCTTTCCCACTGCCCACCCAACCCTGGGGAAGAAAGTCTTGCTTCCCCGGCCCTGCGCCCACCCCCTGCTGCTTCTTCCAGCTGAAATTTCCCCTTTCCTGGCAGCCTCAGCTCTTACCCCCTACCATTCCCCCAGGAGAGGGAGGGGGGGGGGCACTGTTTCCTGGATTATCCTAAAAGCTTCCGAGGCCGTGAGGATTTGGCAGCATCCCTGCCTGCGTTTCTCACCTCCCCCTTTGGCTCTGACTGTCGCCTCCTTTATAAAGCCTGGTTCTCCAATCACCCCCCACTTGCCCCTCATTGCTGCTGCCAGCCAGCTCTGGGCTCCATGGACTGGTAAGAGAGGCTGTTCCCTGTCCAGGACAGAGGACTTCCCACCAACAGGGATCAGAGGCTTGATTCTTTCTCAACTGGGGAGGGTGATAAAAAGGAGGGTTTTTTTTGGGGGGGGGAGGAGGGAGAATGTCTACAGAGATTCATAAGGCTTCCAGCTGTGATCTTTGGACTAGGCTGGGCTGAGAGCCCGGAGGGAGAGAAAAGTGTGGTTGATTCTTGTGATGAGAGACCTCCTATTGAAGAAAGTGTGGCACTCAGGGCAAACACTCTCCACACAGAAGCTACTCATGGCAGGATATCTACAGAAATGCGAAAGGAGAAACTCCTGCACTTCTCCTGAACCCATGGAAGAGAGAGGACACGCACAGGCATATACACTGCCCCGCTGCGCACACACAGCGCCAAGGTGCACCTATGTGCACTCTCTCAGCGGGTTTGCTTGTAGAAAGAAAAGGAATGCATGATGCGAATGACACTAAGATTTATAGAGAATGGAGTAGGAAAAGGAGAATGTCCCAGTGTTCTGAGGCATCAATTTGCTGCTCTGGAAATGCAGCCTGGAAGTGAGGAGCGGAAGAGAAACAAGGAATCAGGTCTTAGATCCCTCTTGGCTTCTTAGCTTTCTATGTGACCTTCAGCCTGCTTAGGATTCCATTTCCCCACCACTAAAGGGTGGGATTGAATGAAACAAATTTTAGCAGGAGCAGTTCTTTTTAACACGGGCACAGTGCAAACTCTGTGGGAAAAGTGAGGTTAGGAAGGGAAGGCTAGTATCCTGTGTCTCATCTCAGCAATTCAGAAGGAGATGGACTTGTCCTATCAGGCAGAATGATGGGTGGTTCCATTCTGAGATCAATTTATTTCCACTGTCCCCTCCCCACTCAGGGTCTAGAGCAGCCAGACCCTTAGGGCTTACACGTCTGCCATAGAGAGGCCAGATATAGTAGCAGGTAGAATGTGGGCTTCGGAAATCTGCTCTGGACTCAGTTTCCTCCTCTGGCTCTTAACAGCTCTGTAATCTTGAGCAGGTCATTTAGCTTCTTTGATCCCTGGCTTCCCAATCTGTACTCTGGGAATAATAATAATAATTACTTTGTTGCATGCTGATGAGAACTAGGGAGATTTGTGTAAAGCACCTGGAGCACCCATAGTAGGTGCTCAATAAACGCTACCTAATATGAACAGGCAGACTCAGCCAGGTACTCCAGGTACAAAGGGGATCACTCTCACTACAGATAAGGCTTGCAAAGGAAAGGCGTGTCAGAAATGGGAGGTCAATATTGTGAGGAATCTGACTGGCTTTGAGGGAATCGGAGAGAAGCAGAAGTGTTCAAATCTTAGGCAGACTTCAGTTTGGGTGGTGGGCAGCATGGTTGAATTTGGAATCAGGAAAAGAATATGGACTATGGTGGCATGTTAGTCATGTGAGTATCCGACTCTGGCCATCAACAGGTAGATCTAGGAAATAAGAACTGCAGAGGAATGAAGTTGGGGGTTGGGGGTGTCTGAGAGAAAGACAATGGTAAGCTGGGCAGGAAGAGGACAGCTGGGACTTCCCAGGGATGAGTTTGTTACTGTTGAATTTGGTGCTGATGAGCTGCAAGCAGATGCAGGGCATCGCTACAGGGAAGCCCCGCGTTGGCTGTGGGTAAGGGTGGGGCATAGGTAAAGTGGGGCTGGGGAAGGATGTCTGCTATCCTTTCCCCTGCTGTTTTCTCAGAAAAGATGGACAGCATCACTGCAAAGATAAAGAAATTTGGCACCTAGAAATGGGAAAAGCGATGCCTTTTCTCCCCTAAGAGTCAGACCCCAGCGCTGGCTTTAGCGCCTACCTTTAATGGCAGTACAGGGGATGAGGCAAGTGGCTGAGAGGGAAAGGCAGGAATGGTGAAGGGGTCTAATCAGTTTCAAACCCAGGAATGAATCATCTAGGTCAAAAGCTCTACCCCAGACTGCATGAACTTCTAGCTGTGTTCTTCAAGTGGCTATGAGCTAGAATACAAATCCCACTAGCTAGGAGTTGAAGGCTGAGTGCGCTGAGATTCAGCTGTGTTGACAGAGAGGGTGAATTTATGATAGCCAAGACAACCCAGAGCGGTTCTTTGTGACTAACATCTCAGAGCCCTAATTACCGGAAAGACGATTCGATCAGAAGTTCCCATCTCTGATGTTGGAGAGCATCCAAACACACCATCCTTCACCCATAAGGTGGCCAAGGAAAATGAGGCTTAGAACAATACGACCCACAAGTGTCTTTGGGAATATGCCTGAGAATGAATTTAATATTTACAATTAGGATATATTCTCTTTACCCTATGCATCAACGTACCCCTAAGGATTTAGGGTGTGTGGTTTTTTTTTCCTTTTTTTTTTTTGTGCCAGTACTGGGGCTTGAACTTGGGACCTGGGCACTGTCCCTAAGCTATTGTGCTCAAGGCTAACACTCTGCCACTTGAGCCACAGTTTTACTTTTGGCTTTTTATGATTAACTGGAGATAAGAGTCTCTTGGACTTTTCCTGCCCAGGCTGGTTTCAAACTGTGATCCTCAGGTCTCAGCCTCCTGAGCAGCTACGATTACAGGTGTGAGCCATGGGCACCTGGCTAGTACTTTTTAGATAGATTTTTTTCTCCTATCTAACTTGTACCCAGGCTGTCCAGATAAGGAAATTAAACTTTAAAAAGAGAGAAATTCGGGGCTGGGGGTTTAGCCCAGCGGAAGGGCGCCCGCCCGGCATGCGCAAGGTCCTGGGTTCGGTCCTCAGCCCTGGAAAAAAAAAACAGAGAGAGAGAGAGAAAGAGAAATGCAGCCAGATTGCAGTGGCTCACATCTATAATCCTAGCTATACAAGGGAGCCTGAGAGCTGGAGAGCCCAGAATCAAGGCTAGAAAATCCCCAGAAAAAAAAAAAATCTTCAAATGATCAGTTAAAAGCTGGATGGGGGTGTGTGACTCAAGTGGTAAAGCACCAGCCAAGCAAGCATGAGCGTGAGGCCTTGAATTCACCAGTATCAGGTAGAAAGAAAAAGAGAGAGAGAGGGAGGGAGGGAGGGAAAGGAAGGGAGGGAGGGAAAGGAAGGAGGGAAAGGAAGGGCAGAAGGGAGGAAGAAGAAAGAAAGCAAAAAGAGAGAAAGAAAGGAAAGAAGGGAGGACAGAGGGAAAGAAAGGAAGGAAGAAAAGAAAGAAAGAGAAGATGCGTAGCTGAATGAGACATAGACTGGATCCGGATTATGAATGAGGACATGGAAGATACTAGTTTTCAAACATCTCACTTCAAGCGTGTCTCAAGTGGGGATGCAGGTCAGAGAAAACACCGAGGGTAGAACAGAAGGTGTAGGGATGAGATTATATCGGTTTAAATGCCAACCCGACTCTAGGAAATTGTCTATATAAGAAAAAAATAAACGAAAGAAAAGAAAGCTGACAGCAAAGTTCATAGGGGAAGCCAACGCAATCAACTACAGAAATACAGAAACTGATCAGAAATACCCTTTTTTGGGGGGTGGGGTGGGAGAGAAGTTGGCCTAGGAAGATCAATCTGTGACTTTGGAGACAACGGGGTGGGGGGGAAGAGCACTCCCCCACCCGGCTCCCACAGAGCATACTAGGAGGGCTGGGAATGGGGGGGAGGGTCCCCCACTCCTATAGGAGCTGGGAGGGAGTCTCCTGACCTCAACCCCTCTGGACCTGGAGAGGGATTTTTCAGGTGAGATCTTCGGGAGCATTGGCATTTCACCAGCCTGTTGGCATCGCGTGCCTGCATTCGTTTTGTGTTATTTTGATTTTATTTTTGCTCCTCAAAGGAATGTAACATCTTTCTCCAGTTAGATATTCAGGGAAGAATCAGGAAAACCAATCCTTTGGTGAAATGTCCCTTTTCTCGGGGACCATTCACGCGCCTGCTACAGCTTTCAGAATGCGGGGGGGGGGGCTGGTTGAGGGGAGGGCGAACCCCTCAAAATCAGGAGAAGAGTAAACATCTTTGAGAGGTGGATTGAGGGGTACGGTGTGGGGGGGAGCTGATGTCTCGAGGGGAGGTGGAAGATGAGCGCGGAGACCACTCTGGGAGACGAATGGAGAGGGGGCAGCTGGAGACTGGAAAATGGGGGAGACGGTGCGGGGAGAAATGGCCACCCCCACCACCCCCAAAAAGGCGAGCTGCAGAGAGGGAGGACCGGGGCGCTGGAAAGAGGGTAAGGACGGCGGAGAGAAGGGACGAGCGAGGAGCGCGGTCTAAACGAAGTTCTCACGGCCTAGGCCCGTGGGTGGGCTGCGCGCACCCTTGGCGCTCAGTCCGCTTGTTTCCTTCTTTGCCCTCAGTTTCCCCGCCGCGCTGCCTCGGGTCCCCCGGGGTTGGTGGTGGGGAGAGAGGGTGATCAAAAGCTGCTCGGGCAACCAGCACCCTAAGAGTGGCTGTGAACATCCCCTAGGGCCCGCCCCCTCCAACATCCCCCCTCCCCTCCACCCAGGACCTGAGCCGGGTCCCCCCTTTCCTCCCCCACCCCCAGCACTTTCTACCCCATCTAGCTGGTCTCGAGAATTTGGGAAACACCCCTCTAGGTTCCCTGACCCGAGGCGACAAGGGTGGATGTGGGGGACAAGGGCGGAGCGCGAAGGAGAGGGACTTGGGAGCCGTCCCTCCCTCTCCCCCGCCCCGGCCCCGGCCGGCCGGCCCCCGGGTCCCCCGCCGAGCGCGCACGGGTTAAAGGCGGCCGCAGGTGAGGTGGGCGGGGCGGCCAGCCGAGAGGAAAAAGGAGCGGAGCGCCGGGGATGCAGGCAGAGCGCGGTGAGTCACGGGCGGAGCCGGCCTCGCTCGCTCGCTCGCTCGCTGCCGCCCGCCCTCCCTCCCTCCGCCCTCCCGCCGCCGCCTTCGGGTCTGGTCTGGTTGTGGCCCCCGCTCGCCGTCGGCTTTGAGTCCCTCGCCGCCGAGCGCCGGCCCGAGCGCAGGGCCTCCATGAGCGCCCGCCTGTGAGCGCGCCAGCCCCGCGGTGCCCGGAGCCCCAGCGCAGCCTCCAGGTAGGAGCCCCGGTCTGGGTGGTCCGGGCTGCGCCCTTTGGAGACCCTGGGAAGACGCGCTCTGAATGCCTCGCAGCCGCCTCGGGTGGTGGGGGTGGGGGTGGGGAGCGGAGGTGATCGGAAAGAATCGGAGGGGCGTAAGGGGATCCCCCCCCCCGCCCCGATCGAGGGAAAACTCAGAGGACGGGAGAGACTGGAAAACTGGGGCAACTGGAGCTACTGGGACAACCGGAGGACTAGAACACTGTAGATCGAGAGGAGGGAAGTGTCCGTCGGGGCCCGAGCGCTGGGATTCGGGGAAGGCAGCCGGCTGAACCGAGGCGTCAGGGTGTCTCTACCCACCGACCCGAAAGGAGGAGCGGGAAGCCCGGGAACGCGCGCGCTGCGCTCTTCTTAACCTAAAATCCTGGTAGCAAGGCCTCTGTACCCCGGGCCTGGGTTCTCAAGTTCTGTCCGGAGAAGACAATTGATTGGAGAGCTGGGATCATCCTCTTCTCCCCATTCCCTCCCGCTCCCTCCCCCGTCCTCCCCCCCCAGTTCCTGGGGGCAATTCCCAGGCGCCAAAAGCTATTAGGGTCCCAGGCCTGGCTGCTCCCGCCCAGCCCCTTCTGGGCTGCCCCGCCCCGGCCTGGGGCTCCGTTCCTGCTGCTTCACCCTGTTCGTTCCTTTCTTGTGGTGAAGCTGCCAGAGCCTGTGTAGGCGCCCTGGCTCTCCGCGGTACTGCGTGTCTCTCTCTAGTCCCAGAGGCAAAAGGTGGTCGGGTCACCTGAGACCCGAGAAGGAAAAGATGGAGAAGCCGGTTCTCTAAGTGACTGGCCTTCTCCCCCACCATTACAGAAGGCTCCTAGGCTTTAGGGAGAGGTGGTGAGAAGATTACAACTAGATTACAACTATGTGGTGGGGAAAGGGGTGAGGGTCTCTCTCTCTCTCTCTCTCTCTCTCTCTCTCTCTCTCTCCACAGTCTTGATGTTTAGGTCAGTCTGGCTTCAAGCTCACAAGCTCTTCATCTTCCTACCTCAGGTTTACAAGCCTGCGCCATCCCTCCCCAACTGGGTGTTCAGGTTTCTGCTGGGCCTGTAGGTTTCTAGTGGTTTACAGAGTTACAACCAATGGTCCCAGAGACCTGGTTCATAGACCACACAGTACTGTATGGTAGGTTTTTTTTTTTTTTTTCTGGTTGAATAAATCGACATCCTTATTCAAATCACAACTCCAAGTTTGGTTTTCTTTCTTTCTTTCTTCCTTTCTTCCTTTCTTTCTTTCTTTTTTGTCCATCATGAGGCTTGAACTCTGGGTCTGGGCACTGTCTCTCAGCTCTTCAGCTCAAGGCTAGTGCTCTTCCATTTGAGCCACAGTACCACTTCTGGTTTTCTGGTGGTTAATTGGAGGTAAGAGTCTCACCGACCTTCCTGCCCAGGCTGGCTTTGAACTGCGATCCTCAGATCCCAGCCTCCTGAGTATTACAGTAGGATTAAAGGTGTGAGCCATCAGTGCTGGACTTGGTTTTCTTTTAAAATGAGTTTGTTGTTAATAGTGCTGTATGTTAGGATCATCTGAGTAGCTTTAACAAATTGTGCATGACTCTTATAATCGCTGGGCAATTCTTAAGAGCAATTCTTGCTCTTAAGTTTTGTGATTAGGATTTTACTTGCAGCCCTCCTCTTTCTGGATTCCGGATCCTACATCCCTTGAGGGGGTGTCAGTTATACCCTCCTGAGTTGTTGGCGACTTCTTCCCCAGGGAATCTGACCCTTCCCTCCCCTTGTTTCTGGGTCTTTCTTAGCTTGAAGATGGGCATAGGTACCTCCAGAGTTGGCTAGCACTGTTGGGGGTCAGGAGCAGGAAAGAGGATTTGGCTTTCTCTAGTGGAAGCAACTGTCCCAAAGCTGGCACATAGCTACACTGCCAGGAGAAATGCTGGTGTGGAAGTGGGTTTCTTCAGACAGAGTCAACCAAGCCAGGAAGGAAGCAGGGGATAGTATGTACAGAGATGAAATGTTCTTCCTGCTGCGGAGGCTGGTAATGGTATGAAGACCTGCTTTGGGCTTTTTGAAAACTCCAGCTTTCTGTTTCAGAAGCACCCTTCCTCTCCAATTGGTGTCCTAATTAAACTAGGGAAGCAGAGGAAGTCTAAGATCATCCATGTGAGCTGGCAGCATGTCTGCAGGGGACAAATGCCATTGCCAGTTGGAGTAGCAGGCACTGTCATCTATGATCTGGGTCCTAGGTGCAGGATCCTGTGCTCCTGGGGAGACTCTGTTTGCAACCCTTCTTGCATGCCCAAACTTAACTGATCTGAAGTACGGGACCAGAGGAGTATTCTTTTGCACTTTGTGGCGTGTGTGTGTGTGTGTGTGTGTGTGTGTGTGTGTGTGTGTGTAAGATCTGGGTTAGGAGGTAAAGTGTGCGGGCTATTTGCCTCACTTTTGGGGGGTGGGGTGGGGTGGGTTGTGGGGCTTGAACTCAAGACCTATCTCTGAGCTTTTGTGATCAAGGCTAGTAGTGCTCTCCCACGTTGAGCCACGCATGACTCTGCTTCCAGTTTTCTGGTGGTTAATTGAAGATAAAAGCCTCACAGATTTCCCTGCCCGGGCTGCCTTGCGATTCTAAGATCTCAACCTCTTGAGTAGCTAGGATGACAGGCGTGAGTCACCAGCGCCCCGGCTCACTTCTTTTCTTTGCCTCCTGTAGCTTCCATCTGAGGTGTCCCTGACCCCACCCACCCCGGATCCCGGCAATGCTAACCGCTGTCTGCGGCTCTCTGGGCAGCCAGCACACGGACGCGCCGCACGCTTCGCCGCCGCGCCTCGACCTGCAGCCTCTCCAAACATACCAGGGCCACACGAGCCCGGAGGCCGGGGACTACCCCTCCCCGCTGCCGCCTGGGGAGCTGCAGAGCCTCCCGCTGGGCCCGGAGGTAGACTTCTCCCAGGGCTATGAGCTGCCAGGAGCCTCCTCGCGGGTGACCTGCGAGGACCTGGAAAGCGATAGTCCCCTGGCCCCGGGACCCTTTTCCAAACTCCTGCAGCCGGACATGTCACACCATTATGAATCCTGGTTCCGGCCAACTCATCCAGGCACCGAAGATGGCTCGTGGTGGGACCTTCATCCCGGCACCAGCTGGATGGACCTCCCCCATACCCAGGGTGCGTTGACCTCACCTGGCCACCCGGGGGCGCTCCAGGCCGGCTTGGGGGGCTACGTTGGAGACCACCAGCTCTGTGCCCCGCCGCCCCACCCGCACCCGCACCACCTCCTCCCGGCCGCCGGAGGGCAGCACCTCCTGGGGCCGCCCGATGGGGCTAAAGTCTTGGAAGCCGCGGCGCCGGAGTCCCAGGGTCTGGATTCCAGTCTGGATGCGGCGGCCCGCCCCAAAGGCTCCCGCCGATCGGTGCCTCGCAGCTCGGGCCAGACCGTGTGTCGCTGTCCCAATTGTCTGGAGGCGGAGCGACTGGGAGCTCCGTGCGGGCCGGACGGGGGCAAGAAGAAGCATTTGCACAATTGCCACATCCCCGGCTGCGGGAAAGCCTACGCCAAGACGTCGCACCTGAAGGCGCACCTGCGCTGGCACAGCGGCGACCGCCCCTTCGTGTGCAACTGGCTCTTCTGCGGCAAGCGCTTCACGCGCTCCGACGAGCTGCAGCGCCACCTGCAGACGCACACGGGCACCAAGAAGTTCCCGTGCGCCGTGTGCAGCCGCGTCTTCATGCGCAGCGACCACCTGGCCAAGCACATGAAAACCCACGAGGGCGCCAAGGAGGAGGCCGCGGGAGCCACCCCCGGCGACCCCAAGGCCGGGGGCACCGTGGAGCCCGCCGGGGGCAAAGGGAAACGGGAGGCCGAGGGCAGCAGCAGCGCAGCAGGGCCCTCCAACTGAGCGCTCTCCCCGCCCCCCAGATCCCGGGGTGCCATCTCCCCGCCCGGCTCCTGGGGACATCTCCAAAGAGTCCCCCTAGCCCGACGCTGTTAGGGATGTCCCCTTGAGGAAGGGGGAGGGCTGGTTATTTATTAAGGGGGAGGAAAAGTGGGGAGGGGGGGCACGGGGAGACGGGCTAGGGGGTTTTGTTGTTTGATTTTTAGTCTGGGGCAGGATGGGGTGCGGTTGACTGAGCTTTAGGAGTTGTGCATACCCCTCCGTTCTTCCTTCGCTATTTCACTATCTCCCCACCTCCCCTCTCCCTCCTCTCCCCCACCCCAGGCTGGGCAGCTGGGAAGGGGCACCCCGATGGCCTCCGATGGTTGGAGGGGACCGGCTAGGAGCTGGGAGGAGTTAGGGGCTGGTCCGGGTTGCTGCAGGGAGCTGTCCTGACACGTCCTTAAGCGCCTTGGAGCCTGGACATAAAAGTGCCTGCAGAGCCGCCCTGCGCGCGGCCCAGCGCCCTTTCATCCCCCTTCTAGAGCTTCTGCCCCTAGGGTTTTTTGGAGGGGGAGCTGAGATGGGGGGGGAGGCTTGAGGGTCCCCCTGAGGTGTGTGTGGGGCGGGGGTGTCTGTGTAGCGTGGAGGATTCTTGCTGTTTGAGATGTTCCTCCTTCTTAATCTTTCCAGACTTGGTCTGATGGAGCCCTGGAGACCAAGGGACAGTTTCCCAGCCAGAGCTGTGTGGTGCGAGGCAGAGTTAGATGCCAAGAAGGGAACGTCTGAGCAGGGAAGTTCTCTTAGGAAAGGAAAGGGATCAGGGGTGGCCTGATAGAGGGAACTAACCTAGTCCCTCTTCAACTCTGATTCAGCCATAACACTTGGTGGTTGTTGTTTTAATCAAGTTCAGTACCCAGTCCATGACCTTCGGTTGGATTATTTTGGTGGTTGTTGTTGTTGTTTGTTTGTGCTGGTCCTGGGACTTGAACTCAGGGCCTGGGTGCTGTCCCTGAACTGCTTTTTGCTTAAGGCTAGTGCTCTACCACTTGGGCCACAGCTCCACTAGCAGCATTTTCTGTAGTTTATTGGAGATAATAATCTCATGGACTTTGCTGCCGTGATCCTTAGGCATCCTGTGGCGCCAGCTCTTTAATTGATAGAGTCCTTTGCCCTGGGTCCCCATCATTTGCCTTCCATCTGAGGAAGGATGGGAGGGGGAGGGTTAGTGGGGCTACTTGGGACTTAGATGGGGGTGTCCCAGCCGAGACGCCTTTCTCCTCCTAGTAGAGGCCTTGCACCTGTCTAGCCTCTTCTGCTCACTGAGAAGCTAGGTTCTGCTCCCTAGCTTGACCTTTCCATGCCTCCCTATGGTCCTCTCCTTGTCATCTCCCCTTCCATATGAAGGAGTTGTCCTCCCACTGGAAGGGATTCCAGGAAATTGTCCCCCTTGCCCTTTAGATGCTAGAAATACATTTGGATTCTGATCACAGGGGTGGGAAGGGTAGAAGCCCAGCCGAAGCTGAGCTAGGCATACGGAGAAGAAAATAGATATAGGGAAGGGCCTGGCAAGCCACAGGACCCTGGAGCTGGGGGTGTTCCCAGGCTTGAGGTATGGGGTCTCCAGTCTCTCTGACCTCCCCTTCCCTTTATTCCCCTCTCTCCACCCAGAACCCTCTGCAGGGATTAGTTGTGTACTGATTTTAAGTTATAAGCAAAGGGTATTTTATTTAATGTTAGGGCATGTTGTATGTGTGTGCTGCGTACCTGTGTGGATGTGGATGTGTGTATTTCTCTACTGAGCCTGGGGTCTCCTGAGACCCCCATCTTGTTCACCCCGTACAAGGTCTGGGACCTAGATCCACAGCATCTCTTCTTCTATTGGGGGTGCTTGAACCCAGGCCAAGGTCTGGGAGCTCTCTGGGAAGTAGGAGCTGGTAATCTGGGTGGGAAGAAAGTTGGGATTGAAATGGGCAGCTCCTGAAAAAAAAGGACAAGCTGACTTCAGAGCCCCCTCTCCCCCTCACCCTGGGGTAGTTTAAAAAGTAAGGTTCTTTCTTTATTCTCCCTCTTTCCCCCCACTTCCTGCTAACCCAACCAGAGTTCTTCCTCGCTGAGAGCATTGAGGACAGGAGCAGAGTTGGCCATGCCGGCAGGTTGCCTGGCCAGGTGCAGAGGGGGAGAAAGGAGGGCACCGTGGGTGTAGGATGCCTTTCTCCTCCACCCATCGAAACCAGCCACCCCCTCCCTGCATTACCAAGACAGTCTTTTCCAGTGACCATTCTAAGGGGAACTCCCACAAGGGTGGTGGGGGGGGGGGACCCGGATGTTCCCCCTTATAGAGGCCCTGAGCCCTAAGCTACATAGGTACCAGGGCTTTGGGTAGGTTTTCTTCTGCTCTCCCTCTTTCATAGATCTAGGTTTCTTGGCTGCCTGTCCTTCTAGGTAGCCCCCCCTAGAGGAAAATGTAGGAATTTTTTTTCTTTAACTGCTGTGAACCCACTTTGGGGGGGGAGGGATGGAGGCAGAAACAGCCTGTGTGCGTGGTTTTTTTTTTTTTTTATGCAACAATAAAGTCATCAACCACATCATTGCTTCATTTGTCTTCTAGCTTGCTGTCCTTTTTTGACTCAGTATCCCTCAGAAGTGAGGACCAGGTCTGGGCTAGTGGAGTGGACCTTGCCCTTTGATCCTGAAACCTTCCTCATTTGGCTGGGTCAGAGCTGGGCTCTGATCCTACCTTGTAGGGTTACAGGGAGGGTAGAGAGCTGTCGACTGGGCCTGCCCCTCCCTGGTCTTTCCCTGTAGGGATGAGAAGTTTCTAGATAGTTCCTTCCTCTACCAAAAGTTCCCAACCTCTTTCCCCTTCCCTACAAGCACCCTAAGAAGGGGATCCTTCCCTTCCAATTCAGGCCTCTTGGCTCCCTTCCCGCCCCCCCATGGGAGCATGCATGTCAGCCAGTCCCTCTGGCTGTGAGCAAGGTGGGGGTGAGTGACAGCGATTTCTTCACCCAAGATGATCCCTATCACAGACAAGGCGATGAAAGGCAGCCAAGATATCTGATGGGCTGCCGCCCAACTGGAAAGTATGAGGGAAAGGTTGCTACTACAACTCCCAGCTAGAGACCTGCCATACTTACACAACTCCTCTGCTCATAAGACAGACCCTCACTGCATCCACGGTGCCTGTTCTCCAAGAGGCGTGGAAATGCCCATCTGTAGTACAAGGGTCTCCGGCGGCCCCGGTGATTGGTACTCGGCTGTTGTCTAGTTTACATCAACAAAGCTCACATGGAGGATTCATTCTTGGCTCTAGAGAGCCAGAGATGAATTGGTTCTTTCCTCTTCCATCCCCTCCTCCCCACAATTGTACTATTTTCATTCACTTAGTGGATTCCTATTTCCCAAACTCTACCTCTCACCTAATTTCTTCAGCCAAATCTGGCTCCCAGGTTGGTCCATCCTGTCCTTTATCTGGATGATTCTGCTACAGATCTCAAGACAGCCTTGGAAAGAGGACATCAGGAGGATTGAAAGGTTATGGAGTAAAATGCCCAGATTTGGGGAGGTCAATTCTTTGTTTCTAACTGCTCTTGGATTTAGCAGCCTGGGGAGAAGAGGGCCACCCTCCTCACTTCTGCCTGAGGCAGTACTGTGTAGCAGCTCTTTAGTCTTCTTGATTGGGGTGGGGAGAGTTAGACCCTAGGAACCTCTTCTCTCCAGGTCCCCTCCCCCCCCCCCAGTCCCTACCCCCAGGGTACAAGAGGGCAGCTGTGGGGCCGGCTGGGCCTGTCTGGGCAGGGCAGAGGCTGCCCCTCCTCCCCTTACAACTCCTCCCAGCTGACCTGCATTCTTAGCAGGGGCCTTTGGTGGGGCTCTGACACTTTTCTGCTTGTTTGCAATGCTGCCTGGCTGGCCTAGCGCCCCTCTCCCCTCCACCGAGCCCAAGGTCACCTCTGACCCCTCAAATGAGGCACCTAGGCAGGATGATCTTGAAAAAGCCAAGTGAGTCAAGGAAATCAGCACCTGTGGGTTGACCTGCTGGGTGACCTCTCTGATCCTTCCAAGTGGAGTGAAATTCCTCTAGAGTGGGTGAATGAAGTTAGGAATGGAAACGTGACACAGAAGGCAGCCTTGGGAACCAAGCCTCTAGATGAGCTGCAGCAGCAGAAGGAATCCTTCCTCCTCCTGCTGCCTGCGCCTGTCCCCTAGCGGGCATTCAAGAAAGTACAGCTTCCTGCACACTGCCAGTGTCACCGATGTTTTGGGGCACAGAGCCTTGACATTTGCTGCTGGAATGACACCCGATGGTAACTTCACCGGCCCTCCTGGATGATGCACCAGATACACCCATTGCCATCCCACTAATCCTAGCATTAATCTGATTGTTTAGCAATGAGGGTAGGTTTGAAAGAAATCTTAGGGACAAAACTCCACCAAGAAACTGCTCACAACTAATAAAGTAATAAAGTCACAGGATCCAAAACCAGCACACAAAAATCAATCGCATTTCCATATACTAACCACAAAATATCTTTTAGATCAAGAAAATAATCTCATTTACAACAGTTACGAGAAATACTTAGGGATAAAATTAACCAAGGAGGGGGGAAATCTGCACACTGAAAACTAAGACATTGATGGAAGAAATAGAAGGGAGGAAAAACAAAACAGAAAAATGGTCCATGTTCATAGATTGGAAGATTTAATATTGCTGGAGTGTGCATACTCCCAAACCATTTACAGACTGACTGCCAACCCTAGAAGCAGAGCACGTGCATTCCTGCAGGGTTTTACCAAGCAAAAGATACATTTGTTTAACTGCTGGCTAGGGAGATTGTTGAGTTGGAAGATAAGGACATCTTAGATCTGATTCCACCTCTGAACTGCTCTGTGTCTCCCTTGCCAAGACTTCTCCTTTGCCATTGAGCACTATGGGTAGAGTAGGGCTTTGGGGCCTGGCTCAGTAACTCATATCCTAGTGGTCAGGAAGACTGAAGTTCAAGGCAAGCTCAGGCAAAAAGTACCCTCTGTGCAGGACTTCCCAGGCATAAACATTAGACCCTATCCCCAAAATAACTACAGTAAAGGTTCTAACAGATTCAAGCAGTAGAGCACATTTGCTTATTGATATCAGGAAGCCCTGAGTTTGTACCCCCCCTTTTCCACTATTAAAAAAAGACTTTTGGAGTCAAACTTGTAAACATCCCCACCCCTGTTTTTTTTTTGGTGTCAGTATTGGTGCTGGGTGCTGTCCCTTAGCTTTTTGGTGGTTAATTGCAGATAAGAAAAATCTCACTGGCATTGGAGGTGTGGCTTAGTTGGTATAGTACTAGCCAATGAGAAAAAGTGTCAGGTACTAGTTACTGAGTTCCAGTCCCAGTCCTGGACCTTAAAAAAAAACCTCATCATGGGGCTGGGAAGGTGGGCTCAGTGGTAAGAATGCTTGCCTTGCATGCATGAGGCCCTGGGTTCAATTCCTCAGCACCACATAAGCAGAAAAAGCCAGAAGTGGCACTGTGTCTCAAGTGGTAGAGCACTAACCTTGAGCTGAAGAGCTCAGGGATGGTGCCCAGACCCAGAGTTCAGGCCCCACGACCGACCAAAAAAAAACAAAAACAAAAAACAACTCATCAACTTTTCTGCCCAGGCTGGGTTCAAATGTGATCCTCAGATCTCAGCCTCTTGAGTAGCCAAGATTATAGACCAGGTGTAAACCATCAGTGTGGCTTGTTTTTGCTTTGAAATGTATCAACTGCCCTGAGAAAAGTGGCTTATACTTACAATCCTAGGTACTTAGGAGGCTGAGATCCAAAATAGAAGGTTGAAGCCATCCTGAGCAGAAAGTCTGTAAGACTGTCCAGTTAATGAGTCTCCAATTAACTAGCAAAAAGCAGCAAGTGGAAGTGTTGCTCAAGTGGTAGAGCATCAGCCTGGAGCGAAAAGGCCAAGTGAGAGCACAAGGTCCGGAGTTCAAGCCCCACTACCAGTGCGCGCGCTCTCTCTCTCTCTCTCTCCCACATCCCCCCCACCAACCACACGAATACACCAACTGATCCCTATGCCCTCTGATTTGTGATTGCTTGTATATTAGAGTGCATCTTTGAAATTCAAGTCAAGACTCAATAGCTAAGGTTCCTTCATCTCCAGCTACCACAGCAGTCACCGCCATTTTACCAATCTTCCCTTCTACCCAGACTTTTTTTCCACTCCCAGCTCCAGCTCCCTACAGTAACCCCATCCTATGAACTTGTGGATTCATTCCTTTTTTCAGCCTGAAAAAGGAGGCTCCCAAATTACACTCGGGGGGCTGGGAAGGTGGCTCAGTGGTAGAGCGCTTGCCTTGCATGCATGAGGCCCTGGGTTCGATTCCTCAGCACCACATAAGAAAAAAGCCGGAAGTGGCACTGTGGCTCAAGTAGTAGAGCGCTAGCCTTGAGCTGAAGAGCTGAAGGACAGCGCCCAGGCTCAGAGTTCAGGCCCCACAACCCAACCCCCCCCCCAAAAAAAAAATCTTATACTTACCCCAAATTACACTCGGATAAGGAGAGCCAGGCAGGATTTGCAAGTCCGGCCCGCTCCAAGAAATGGTGCTAGAGCGCACCCTGATGGAGACTGGCGTAACTGCAGGTGTTCTGTGCCGGCCCCGCCCCCGGGGCCAAAGGCCTTCCACGCAGGTCACCTGGGAGCCTCCGTCCAATGGGATGGACCTGACCCGAAGCGGAGGAGGTGGTGTCCGCGACCGAGCTGAGGGTCTTGGAGGCAGACAGAGGGTGAGAGGCGTACAATATCGGGGACTGCCGGAGTAGACGGAAGAGGGGCGGCTCTGTGAGCATGCGCAGGAGCGTGCGCGTCTTGGGGAGGCGCGGGAGACCTGAGACTGGACACTTGGTGTCCCGAGGGTCCGGGACTCCCCGTGGCGCCGGGACCTTGAGAGATGGCAGGGCCCTCGCCGTGTGCTGACTTGCAGGCTGTGCACGGTTTGGAGCATCCCGTGCACAGAGTGTGCATGCGATGCGTGGTGTGTAAACGCCCACGGCACACGTATTGAGGGAGGGAGCGCCCTAGGCCCGAGCCCAGGCAGGGTGGAAAGGTGGCACGGGAGGGGCACAGATCATCCCCACCTCTCCGCAGATGGCCGCGTCGAGCCCTGATGCCCCTTGCTCCTGTGACTGCTTTGTGTCCGTGCCCCCGGCCTCAGCCATCCCAGCTGTGATATTTGCAAAGAACTCGGATCGACCTAGGGCCGAGGTGCAGGAAGTGGTGTTTGTACCAGCAAGTACCCACGCCCCTGGGAGCCGCCTCCAGGTGGGTTAGGACATGAAGGATGCTGGAAGTTGTGGGCAATCTGGACATTTTCATCTTCCTCTGAGCTCCAGGGCTGGGATGCTGCCACATGTAGTGGAAAGAATATGAGTTTCAAATCTACCAGCGTGGACCAAGAGTTTAACGTAGCTCCGGTGGACACAAGTTTTCTCATCTGTAAAATGGGAATAAGAGCTGGGCCCTGGTGGCTCACACCTGTAATCCTAGCTACTCAGAAGGCTGAGATCTGAGGATCGTGGTTTAAAGCCAGCCCAGGCAAGAAAGCCCATGAGACTCTTACCTCTAATTAACCACCAGTAAACCAGAAGTGGCGCTGTGGCTCAAAGTAGTAGAGCACTAGTCTTGAGCAGAAGAGCTGAGGGACAGGCCCAGAGTTCAAGCCCCACGACTGACTTAAAAAAAAAAAAAAGTGTAAGGTGATTGGCAAATTACCAGCACAGTGTGGGGACTGCCCTTTATGAGTAGCTGTTTTTCTTCTCTCCTCTACCTGCAGTGCACCTACATTGAGGTGGAACAGGTATGCAAGACTTACGCCATGATTCTGAGCCGACCTTCTTGGTTGTGGGGGGCTGAGATGGGTGCAAATGAGCATGGTGTCTGCATTGGCAATGAAGCTGTATGGACCAAGGAGCCTGTAGCAGAGGGGGAGGCCCTGCTGGGCATGGACCTACTCAGGTTTGGACCTGCTGTCTTGATCTCCTGCATCCTCCCCTCCCCCATTCGGGTCCATAGGGCCTTCTTGCTGTTGATATTGCCCTTCTGATCTCTCCAGAGAGGCTGCCCTGCTTCTCCTCTCTCCTGGCCCCTCCTCAAATGTGTGCGTGTGTGTGTGTGTGTGTGTGTGTGTGTGCGTGCGTGCATGTTGCCAGTACTGGGGTTAGAACTCCGAGCCTCATGCTTTTATTTATTTATTTTTTTTGGCTAAAGGCTGGTGCTCTACCATTTGAATCACATTCCTACTGCCAGCTTTTTGTGGCTTTTTGGTGTTAAAAGTCTCAGTATTTTACTGCTTAGGCAGGCTTTGAACCATGATCCTCAGAGCTCAGCCTCTTGAGTAGCTAAGATGACATGTGAGCCGCTAGAACACCCAGCTCCATCTCAAGTGTATGTATGGTGGGAATACTGGCCCAGTGGTGGTAGCTGTTTCCATTCTCTCCTCCCCCACTGGTTGTGGCTTTATTTTGTATTCAAATGTTATATAGAGGCCTGGTTTATAAAACTGATAAGGTCCAAAAACACCTCTGGGAGGCTGTGTTTCAGGCTTCCCCCCCACCTCCCCGGACCCTCAGGGCACAGCTTGGAAGTCACTGCTCATTACTCTGTTTAATGCAATGAGCGCCAGAGGATTTGCTGAGTGACTTGGACTTATCATCACACTTCTCTGGGTTTCTTCTGGCCTCTCACTTCTTATCAGATTGGCTTTAGAACGGAGCAGCTCTGCCCAGGAGGCCGTGCACGTGATCTCATGCTTGCTGGAGCGCCATGGACAGGGAGGCAGCTGCCGGGAAGACCCTGAGCCATTCTGCTACCACAATACCTTCCTGCTGGCTGACCGGAAGGAGGCATGGGTGATGGAGACAGCTGGGAGGCTATGGGCTGCTCAGAGGATCCAGGGTGAGGGGCCCAGTCCTGGGCCTGCCTCCCAGAGGCAACCCCCCTTATACCAGCCTTGGGAGGTGGGGGAGCAAGTAGGGTAGAGAGGGTCCCATCTAAGTGCTATGTCTTGGGGACACAAGATATGATGCCATTTGGGAACGTTCCGCCTTGATCTGATTAAGTCTTCTTGTGCTCTGGTCTGCCTACCTCTTGGTAGTCTCCCCTTACATGCAAGCAGGTACCTCTTTGCTTTTCCATCCATCTCTGGGAATGTTTTGTCCATTTTCCCCACCATCACAAAGCCCCATGAGGGTTGGCTTTCTTATCGCTGTTGTTTTCTCAGTATCTGGCCCATTGCCTGGCCCAGAATGGGTGCTCCCTTGTGCCACGAGTGACTTGGCTCTCCCATCTCGTTCACAGCAGGGGCCCGAAACATTTCCAACCAGCTGAGCATTGGCACAGACATCTCAGCCGAACACCCAGAGCTTCGGAGTCATGCCCAGGCCCAGGGCTGGTGGGCTGGGCAGGGCACCTTTGACTTCACACAGGTCTTCTCCCTGACCCAGCAGCCTGTGCGCATGGAGGCTGCCAAGGCCCGCTTCCGGGCAGGACGTGAACTGTTACAACCGCGGCAAGGTCAGTGAGTGGTGTATGGGGGTTGGACCGGGACAGTCACAGCACCACCAAGCCCTAGGGTGGGAACCCACCCATAGCTCCCCTACCAGGCCTCCCTGCTCTTCTTTGACAGGGGCTATCACAGCAGAGGTGATGATGGACATTCTCAGGAGCAAGGAGAGTGGTATCTGCATGGATTCTGGAGGCTTCCGCACCACAGCCAGCATGGTGTCCATCCTGCCCCAGGATCCCTCGCAGCCCTGTGTCCACTTCCTCACGGCCACACCAGACCCCTCCAGGTGAGGAGGATGAGGGAGGGGGGAACAGGAGAATGTAAACCAGACAGGGCAGCCGGGTGTACTGCGCTTGCTAGCCAAGTGTTCTTGGTTCACCCTGACGGGCTGAGCTGCTTCAGTCCTTCCATCTCTGTTTCCTTAGGTCGGTGTTCAAACCTTTCATTTTTGGGCTGGGGGCAGCTCAGGTGCCCCAGGTCCTGTCTCCCACTTTTGGAGATCAGGACCCTGTTCGGATCCTACCTCGATTCCAGACCCAGGTGGATCGCCGACACACACTCTACCGTGGACACCAGGCAGCTGTAGAGTTGATGGAGAGTGGGCAGGTAACCCCCAGGAAATAGCCTCGCTAAGGGTGATACCCATCTCCATCCCTCAACGGGCACTCTAGAAACCCGAGAGGCCAGGCCTGGGAGTGGAGGAGACTGCAGAGCTGAGGAGAGGGGACCTCCATCCTGTGGCGCTAGTGGGCCCCGGACAGTGTGAGTGGGTGGTTATGGTTTTGTCCTGCATGCACCGAGCACGTGTTCCTGATCAGCCTTTCCTGGCAGGAGCGGGGACAGCAGCTCTGGCAGAAGCAGCGGGACCTGGAGCAGGAAGGCCTGGAAATTGCACGGGGACTGCTGACCAGCGAGCAGACCCCAGCATCCCAGCAGCTGGGCAGCCTCTTCCAGGCCTTTGTAGAGAGGGAGAGCCAGCTTTATGCATAACCACACAGGTCCTCCTGGCCTGGGTAGGCACAGGACTGCTGGTACTAGCAGCTCTGGAGCAATCACAGCAATACCCTCAGCCATATTCTAAGTGGGTGGTAAGGCCTTTGCTTTAATAAATGTGTTCTATTAACTTGTTCAGTGAACTGGATCCCAGGTCTAAGGTAGGGTAAGAGAGCTGAGGATAAAGGGCAGCCCTAGACTGGCTTCGAGGCCTGTGGTACCAGGCAGAGAATTCTTCTCGTGGTAGTAGGCATTGAACTCAGGCACATGGTGCTTGTTAGGCAAGCATTTGATGACTGGAGCCCTTGTGCATTTTCTTTCTTTTTTAGCTTTTATATCACTTTATTCTCAGGGCCAACCTGTATGAGTTAACAAACCCCACACTGCCAACCATGTGGGAATCATACCAAATTCTCATACTTAACAATGAACTCTGGGTTGCAAAAGAAGATTTACTATTTGCATTTGTCTGTAAGGCTTTGTTACAAATTAAAGACACACAAGTGTTATCCCTTGTGCATTGTCTTTTGGTCTTTTTTTGTCAGTCATGGGGCTTGACCTCTGGGCTTGGGTGCTGTCCCTCAGCTCTTCAGTTCAAGGCTAGCCCTCTACCACTTGAGCTACAGCTCCACTTCTGATTTTCTGGCGGTTTATTGGAGATAAAAGTCTCATGGACTTTCCTGCCCTGGCTGGCTTTGAACCTCGATCCCCAGATTTCAGCCTCCCGAGAAGCTAGGATTACAGACATGAGCCACCGGCGCCCAGCTTGGATCCTTCTCTTTTTAAAGACAGCGTCTAGGTATGTAGCGCAGGCTGACCCTGAACTTATTTTGTGTGTGTTCTGGTACTGGGCCTTGAACTCAGGGCCTCACACTCTCATGTGGCTTATTCACTCAAGGCTAGCACTCTACCACTCAAGCCATACCTCCACTTCTGTATTTTTCATGGTTAACTGGAGGTAAGTGTCTCATGTACTTTTCTGCCTGCACTGATTTCAAATCTTTTTTTGCTGGTCATGGGGCTTAAACTCTAGGCCTTAGCTTTTCAGCTCAAGGCTAGCACTCTACCACTTGAGCCACAGCACCACTTCTAGCTTGTTCTGCTTATGTGGTGCTGAGGAATCGAACCCAGGGCCTCATGCATGCGAGATAAGCACTCTTACCACTGAGCCACCTTCCCAGCCCGATTTCAAATCTTGATCCTCAAATCTCAGCCTCCTGAGTAGCTACAGGCGTGAGCCACCAGCTTTTCTGGTTAGCCTCAAAGACATAACTGTATGGTGGTGAAGGGGCTGGGAGCACAGGAAAGGCGTGTCACTAAATGTAATATACACAAACACCAAAGATCATGTCTTGCCCGGGGGCTGACTACTGTGTGGTGACAATTAAGACTGCAGGTCCTTGGCTTGGACCTGGGAAGAACATTCTCCTTGGGTTGGCAGTGAAATGTGCCCCAGGGAAAAGAATCCTCTCTGTGGTGATGCCTGCTTCCTGCCCACTCAGGAGCCAGGAAGCCAACTAGGGAACTGGAGGAATGCCAGCCCTTTGAGTCATTCCTGAAAGATTGGGAGCTTGTTTAGAATCAAGCTTATTTTTCTTTGGGTCCGGTCATGAGGCCTGAACTCTGGGCCTGGGCACTGTCCCTCAGCTCTTCAGCTCAAGGCAAGCGCTCTATGACTTGAGCCACAGTGCCACTACCACTTTTCTGGTGGTTTATTGGAGATAAGAGTCTCATGGGCTTTCCTGCCTGGGCTGGCTTTGAACCACGATCCTCAGATCTCAGCCTTCTGAGTGGGATTACAGGAGTGAGCCACTGGTGCCTGGTTTAGAATCAGGCTTTTTAATCAAAGCTTTTTTTTTTTTTCTGTTTCCTGATGCCTGTATTACTATCCTTCCCCTGAAATGCACCCATGTAGCCAGAAAGGAATTACAAGCCTAGAGGTCCTTTATTTGGGGAGGAGTCTGCACAAGAGGGGCTTCACTCCTGTGTGAGAGGGGGGGAGAGAGGGAGAGGGAGAGGGAGCGAGAGAGAGGGAGAGAGAGTAGAGTCTGTGCTTCACTTGTTGGTTCTTTTGGTCACAGTTTTAGTTGTGTTGAGCGGCCCAACCTGAGAGGCCCCCAGGGCCCCCGTTTCTGCTTGGCTGGAGCTTTTCTGGCCCCTACGAAAGAGCCTGCCTGGTTTCCTGGTGAGAGAGGAGGCTGAAGGTGAAGTGACAGCTTCTGGGAGGGGCTCCTTCCCCGGCTCTGTAGTGACAGAAGGGAGGCTGTCCCCTGTCATGGGCGCCCCAGGCAGCAGGGACAGGTCGGTGAGGGTAGGCTGGATTTCCATCCTCAGAATGTGTTCTGACAGGGCAGCCTTCTGTCTGCGCTCCTGGTTCTTGCTCATGTCCTTCTCCAGCTCTGTGAAGAAGCCTAGGAAAGGTGGGGGTGGACCATGGAGCCTGGGGCTCAGCAAGAGGGCAGGCCCCCTCATCCTCCAACTGGGATGATCCTCCTATCATGCCTGGGATGTACCTGGTGGATACTGTCCACCACTTCTGGCCCAGGTGCTGGCTGGGCTTAGGAATCTCTCCCCAGACATCCCTGCCATCTTAGCTTTCCCCCCAGGCCCGACCTTGGGGGTACTACAAGTCTTGGGACAACAGAGTCACCTCGCTCTGTACGGAATGGGCCACTCAGCTCAGGGAACTCGTCTTCATCGCTTGAGGTCTTATCCTCATCATCTGAGATCCAGCGCTCCAACACAGGCTGCTTGTCCAGATCCAGGAGAAGAGGCAGAGCTTCCAGTACCATCTCCCTGCAGGACAGAAAGAAGAGAGCTACCCAGGAGGGGGCCTCCAGTGTGGAACCTGGGAGGACACAACAACATGGGCCACAGTCCCCACGCCCGCGCGCGCGTGCAGATCACAGACTAGGGGATGGGCTTAGGGCTGGCCCTAGTGGGCTGTCAGGAATGGACTGCGGGGGTGTGGAGAAGGGGTCGTGGGCTGCCAGGTTTGCAAGCAGAGGGAGAGGTGTGTTCTACCTTCAGTCCCTCCTCACCTGTAACCCTCCTTTTCGGTGCACTGGTTTCCAGTCAGGTTGAAGATGAGAAGGCTCTGGGGGAGCTCATCTGCACAGCAGAGAGAAGTGAGGTTCTTAGACTAGCTCTCAGAAGTTGGTACGTGAGTCGGGGAGCAGGATGGGGAGTGCAGGCATGGGGACGTGGAGGCAGGGGGCAGGGAGGCCGCCACACGGGTCATGGTCCGTGAGCTGGGGCCAGGGTGTTCTTACCCAGCTTCAGTGTTTCTATCAGGTTCTCAGAAAGGTCCAGAAACTGGAGATATGGGAGGTCAAGGAGGTTTTCCACTTGCCTGATTTCGTTGCCTGCCAGAGACAGGAAGCTGTAGGGGGAGGAAACGGGACAGAGATACAAGTGAATCATAGGATGGCTGGAGGAAGGGTGGGGATACCATGCAGGGTCCTGGGTCGCTGGCCTAGGCGGCTGGGTGATAAGTGTGAATACATGTTCTTTGGGGCAGGCTTGCTGGGTCCTTATGGGATAAGGGGCCAGGCTGGGGGAACTCTGAGCAGTTGTTAGGGATTGCCAGGTATCCCACACCTACTCCTTACTTCTTCCCCACCCAAGCCTTGGCACCACATACCGCAAGGAGGGGATGCACGCCAGATTCTCAATGCGCTGGATCTTATTCTGCAGAAGGAAGCGAGGGGAGGAGACCAAGCTGAAGTCAGCTAGGTAAGAAGCCCTTTAAGGGGAAAATCTCCAGACCATGCCTACTTGTTTTGGTGATACTGGAGATTAAATTTAGGGCTCCACGCACTACCTCTTCAGACACACTATAGTCTTTTTGCTCTTAGTTTTTCAGATAGTGTCTCATACATTGGCATGGGCTAGGCTCAGAGCACAATCCTGTTTCCCTACTAACTGGGCTTACAGGTATGTGCTACCAGCATGTCCACCTTCACAGCTGGAGATGTCAAACATTGAGAATGATCACCCATTCCTGGTTGGAGTGGTCAGTGGCTAATGGTGTAAATGAGGCTGGCTAAAATGGTGCGACCAAAGAGAGACCTGGGAATCAGGGAAGGAAACCAAAGGGCTCGTATGGCTTATATGCTCTGAAGGAACAATGAATGTGTGTGTGTTTTATATACATATAATACTTTTTAGTAGTACTAGAGTTTTAACCCAGGGCTTTGTGATGCTAGGAGGCATTCTATGACTTGAGCCACTCTGCAGCCCCTTTTCACATTAGTTCTTTTTTGTTGTTGTTGCTGTTGTTGGTCATGGGGCTTGAACTCTGGGCCTGGGCACTGTCCCTGAGCTTTTCAGCTCAAGGCTAGTGCTCTACACTTTGAGCCACAGTGCCACTTCGTTTCTGGTGGTTAACTGGAGATAAGAATCTCACAGACGCTGGGCGCTGGTGGCTCACGCCTGTAATCCTAGCTACTCAGGAGGCTGAGATCTGAGGATCGCAGTTCAAAGCCAGCCCGGGCAGGAGAGACCGTGAGACTCCTATCTCCAATAAACCACCAGAAAACCGGAAGTGGCGCTGTAGCTCAAGTGGTAGAGTGCTAGCCTTGAGCTGAAGAGCTGAGGGACAGCGCCCAGGCCCAGAGTTCAAACCCCATGACCGACCAAAAAATAAATAAATAAATAAGAATCTCACAGACTTTCTTGCCTGGGCTAGCTTTGAACTTCGATCCTCAGATCTCAGTCTCCTGAGTAGCTAGGATTACAGGTGTGAACCACCAGCACCCAGCACACTAGTTCTTTTCTTAATTTTCCTTCCCTTTCTTTCTTTCTTTTTCTTTCTTTCCTTCCATCCTTCCTTCCTTCCTTCTTTCCTTTCTTTCTTCCTTCTTTCCTTCCTTCTTCCTTTCTTCTCCTTCATTCCTTTCTTCTTTTCTCTCTTCCTTCTTTTTTTCTTTCATTTATTCTCTCTCTTTCTCTTTTATTCTTGCCACTATGGTTCTGAGACTTGAACTGGAGCTTTGTGCTCTTATATGTGTTACTTATTTTCATGATAGGGTCTCACTTTATGTCCAGGCTGGTCTGGACTGTGATCCTCCTATTGGTGCTTTCTGGAATTGCTGGGATGACAGGCACATGCTACCACACCCAGCTATTGTAGCCTGGGATGATAGGTTTGTGCCACTGCACCCAGCCACAATGAACATATGTCAACCGAATAGGTAAAGTTTCTGTGGGGGAAAGTTTAAGGGATCTGGGTATATTCAACCTGAAGATCATACAGCTACCACACCACATAGCCTTCAAAACAGGAAATGGGCTTGAGCTGTGTAATTTGAAAGGCTTAGTGTCTGCCTAAAGAATAGTGACTCATCCTGGTACTGTGGTGCACACTTGTTATCCCATCACTTCTCAGGTGAAGACAGGAGGATCTTGAATTGGAAGCCAACACGGGATATATAGTGAGACCCTGTCTGAAAAACAACAGCGACAGCAACACAACAAAGACAAGAATCCCTTTTGGAAGATCACTATTTCAATTCCGACTTACCCAACCATGTGGAAATAATTTAAAGGAAGGACAACCTACCCAAACACCAGAATTACACAAAATGACCCATTTGGCTACTTTCACATTAGACAGACTCAATCAACAGGGAATGGGGGGAGAGGAAAGGCTGGGAATAAAACCTTACCTCTTGCAGATAGAGGCTGTGAATATTTTGGAGCCCCTCTAAGTTTTTGATGGTGGTAATCCCCTCCCTGTCCAAGCGGACAGTCTGTAGTTCAGCAAGGTTGTTAAATCTGGAGAAAAGTGGGCAGAGTGTGTAACAGAGCCCATTTTGGGGTCTCAGCAGAGAAGATTGGAGGGAGAGAGGAAGAGGAGGAAGCGGAAAAGTATTTTAAGGACAGATAGACGGTTGAATAGTCTTGATGATGACTTTTTTTTTTTTTTTTTTGGTTGGTAGTAGGGCCTGAACTCTGGACTTGGGCACTGTCCCTCAGCTCTTCAGCTCAAGGCTAGCTCTCTACCACTTGAGCCACAGCACCACTTCCGGCTTTTTCTGCTTATATGGTGCTGAGGAATCGAACCCAGGGCCTCATGCTTGCAAGGCAAGCGCTCTACCACTGAGCCATCTTCCCAGCCCCATGACAGCTTGTTTTTTTCTTTTTGGGCTGACACTGGGGCCTGAACTCAGGGCTTACACTCTCACTTATCTTTTCCCACTCAAGGCTGGTTGTAGACAAGAATCTCAGAGTTTTGTCTGCCTGGGCTCGGGTCAAAGAACCATGATCTTTAGATCTCACCTCCTGAGTAGCTAGGATTACAAACATGAGCCACATGTTGTAAACAGTCTAGCCTAGCTAGACTCTTCATCTCCAATAAGCCCAATAAGTCCAATGCTGCTGCCCCTACATCTGAGTAATAAGGTACTAAATGTGGAGAACTTGTAAGAAATTGCACACTGGTTAGGAATGCCTGGAAATAAGGATGAAAAGATGGAGGCTACCTTCATAAGGCATTTAAATTTCATTCTGGAAGTAACAGAGAGGAGAATCAGGGAATGCCTGATCAGATTTGGTGTTTGTAGGACCATTTCAGCAACATTATAGGGAGACTAGAATGGAGACAGGGAGACAAGAGTTTGTTGGGCAGCGAAGTGGCAACAGAATTATCTAAGGCAGGGGCTGGGAAGGTGGCTCAGTGGTAGAGAGCTTGCCTTGCATGCAAGAGGCCCTGGGTTTGATTCTTCAGCACCACATAAGCAAAAAGCCGGAAGTGGCACTGTGGCTCAAGTGGTAGAGCGCTAGCCTTGAGCTGAAGAGCTGAGGGACAGCGCCCAGGCCCAGAGTTCAGGTCCCACGACCAGACCCCCCCCCTCCAAAAAAAAAAAAAAAAAAGAATTATCTAAGGCAGGTGAGAGAGGCTGGGGAAAAAAGAGAATTTTCTTTTTAATTTAAGACAAGATCTTAGCCGGGAACGGGTGACTCAGGCCTGTAATCCTAGCTACTCATGAGGCTGAGATCTGAGGATCACTGTTCAAAGCCAGCTAGGCAGGAAAGCCCATGAGACTCTTACTTCCAGTAAACCACTCAGAAACCAGGAAATGGCACTGTAGCAAGCACTAGAGCACTAGCCTTGAGCTGAAGAGCTGAGGGATAGCGCCCAGACCCAGAGTTCAAGCCCCACAACTGACTATATATATCTTGCTAGAGAGCCCAGGCTGGCCGCTATGCAACTCAGTCTGGCTTGGAATTCCTAATCCTACCTCAGCTTCCTGAGTCCTGGGATTAAAGGCTTGCACCACTACCTCTTGTTTAAAAAGAGTGATCTTTGAGGAGGGAAAAATCAATTGGACACTGCCAGTGATTGTAGTGTACAGTAATTAGCGAGACACACATAAATAAGACAGATCAGGAGAGCTCAGAGAAAGAGTCATGCGTGTGTTTCCAGCACCCTCGCGTCTCCAGCACTCACATCTTCTCGGACAGGTCCTCATCCTCAAGAAAGTTCATGTTGCGCTTGGTGATAAGGGCTTCGGTGATGCAGACACCCTCTTCCTCGGGACTGGGAGCCCGGTTAGCTGTGACATGGCGAGGCCGATTGTCACTCTCCTTCCTCCTTGGAGGCCTGCCATCGCCATTTGCCAACTGTTGTACCCACCAACCCTCCTCCCTACTCACCTCCAAACATGATCTAAAGTAAATGGCGGCTAGCCTGAGGCGGGAGTCGGTAGGCCCCGCGGGATGGCGGAACCCAGGTGAGACAAACCCAGACTTAGGAGACAAGGGAAAGGAGTTGATTCCGAACAACTAGTTTTCGAATGGGGTCGACGACAGAAGTAAGTCGAAGTAGAGAGGCTGTGCTGGTCGTACACCGAGGTGTTGAAGGCTGGAGGGTTAAGCGACTCCTAGGGAGTCCCGCGTGGTTGCTAAGCGACCGGACGCCAGGTCGCGGGGCGGGGGGGGGGGGGGGAGGAGGAGGAAAGGCAAGCATTACTGGTCCTGCTCGGCGCATGCGTGACACGGCCCCATCGTGAGATCCGCCTCCCGCGACAGGATTGCTGCTCCCACAATCCTTAGCGACTTCCGTCTCCTCTCGGCTTCGGTCGCCATTCTTCCGGTAGCAATGGCTGCGGCCGTGGCCGTGAAGCTGAGAGGGGAGCTCCTGCCCCTGGCGGGTAAGGGGCGGCCCGAGACCTGCTTGCACTTCTTCTCTCCCCTACTTCTCACCCCCTCCTGCAATCTCTGACCTCGGCTCCCGGGGATCCCTACCACTACCGAGACCATGGGCCATTCAGTGTAGCCAGTAGGTGGCATGGTGCCCGACCTTAGTAGGCATGCAGTAGCTGTTGAACGAATGAATTTGAGCATTCGCTATAGGCTAGGGATTCCGATGTATGGTTTGTATGTGCCTCCTTATTTATGTTTTCAAGAACACTACGAGGAAGGCATTATCCCTGCCTCTTTACAGATAGGGAAGTGGGTTTGGGATCAGTTGGGTAACTGGGCAAGGAAGGTCGCAGCTAGTATGTGCAATTCCGGCTGATCCCATACCTGCTTGTAAAAGCTGGGTGGCCACCTCTTGCCCAGCAGTTCTCCAGGCACTCTGGTCATTAGAGCCTTGAGACTCTCCTGTCTTAGGCCTTGTTGAGAGGACGAATGGGGTCGTTTTGTCCCAGTGTTTGAGCCTCTCCTTGCTTTCCTCAAGGATAATCTCAAGCATTGCCAGTCCACAAGAAAACAGTGTAGGGAGACTTAGTTGGGAGAGCTGTGAGGGTGGGGTAGCGAGTTTTTCACCTCTTGCTTCAAGTCATAGGAACAAACTTTTGCACGTGTAAGCTTTGTTGGAGGTGGAAGGAGCTTATTGAACAATATTTTTGCACCCTCCTCCCCATGAGTTTTTGACTCCTCAGGTCTTAGAGCAGGAGGCATGAGAATTTGTAGTTTATTGACTGATTGATTTTGATGGTAACTATTTGAACCCAGGGCTTTATGCTTGTTAGGCATCTAGTGCTGTTTTTGGCTTGTTTGTTGTTGCTTTTGAATTTTTTGTTAGTTTTGTTTTGGGCTGGTACCAAAGCTCCAAGCAGTATAGCCCTCACTCAGCATTTTTGTTTTTGTTTATGTGATCCTGAGGTATCGAACCCAGGGCCTCATGCATGCTAGGCAAGCACTCTACCACTAAGCATTCCCAGCCCCCTCCTTTTCTAGCCTGGGACTGGCATCAATCTGCCATCCTTCAGAGCTCAGCTTCCCAAGTAGCTAAAATTACAGGCGTGAACCACAAGCATGGGGGAGAATTTGTATTTTTTACAGGTTTCCATATGATGCTGATATTGCTGGCTGGATTGGGGTGACTGTACTTCAGAACCACTGGCTTAAATAAGGAACCACTGTTTTTGTTTTTTGCTTTTTTTTTTCAGTGATAGGGATGTCCTCTAACACTAAGCAACATTCCCCCAGTTCATGGTCACTGTTTTATAAATAAAGTTTCATTGAAACATAGTCTCATCTGCGTATATATTGTCTGTGACTGCTTTTGGCAGAATTGAGCCCTCAAGCTCAAAATATTTAGAATTCGATCATTTAAGAAAAGATTTGTAGGGACTGGGAAGGTGGCTCAGTGGTAGAGCACTTGCCTTGCATGCATGAGGCCCTGGGTTCGATTCCTCAGCACCACATAAGCAAAAAGAAAAAAACCGGAAGTGGTGTTGTGGCTCAAGTGGTAGAATGCTAGGCTTGAGCTGAAGAGCTGAGGGACAGTGCCCAGGCCCAGAGTTCAGGCCCCACGACCGGACCCAAAAAAAAAAAGAAAAGAAAAGATTTGTAGCAGGGCACCGGTGGCTCACGCCTGTAATCCTAGCTACTCAGGAGGCTGAGATCTGAGGATTGCGGTTCAAAGCCAGCCTGGGCAGCAAAGTCCATGAGACTCTTATCTCCAATAAACCACTAGAAAACCAGAAGTGGCGCTGTGGCTTAAGCAGTAGAGCGCTCGCTTTGAGCTGAAGAGTGCAAGGACAGTGCCCAAGCCCAGAGTTCAAAAAAAAAGAAAAGAAAAGATTTGTGGCTGGGAATGTGGCTTACTGGTAGAGTGCTTGCTTAGCATGTGTGAGGCCCTAGATTTTATTCTTCTGTACCATAAACAGAAAAAGCCAGAAGTAGCACTGGCTCAAGTGGTAGAGTGCTAGGCTTGAGCAAAAGAAGCTCAGGTACAGTGCCCCAGCCCTGAGTTCAAGCCCCAGGACTGACAACAGAAAAGAATAGATTTGTGAGAGGCACTAATGGCTGACACTTGAAATCTAGAAGATTGTGTTTAGAAGGCAGACTGGGTAAGAAAGTCCAATAATGTCTATTTCCAAATGACCAGCAAACAGCCAGACGAGATGTAGCAGAGCACCAGCTGAGCAAGCAGGAGGCATTGAGTTCAAACCTCTGTAGTAGCAAAAAAAAAAGAAAGAAAAAGGAAAGGTTTGCAGCCCACTCTCCCAGTTTGAATAATGAATTCAAAATCCTTTTTCCCCCAATACCAGGGCTGGAACACAAGACCTTTTACTTTTTCAGCTTTTTTGCTGGCAACTGGTGCTCTACCACTTGAGATACAGCCTGGAGCCCTTGTGCTCATTTTTTTTTTCCTTTTTAATCTCATCTCTGCACATTAAGGAAAAAAAAAAGAACCAGAGAAATGGGAGCCTCTAGGAATCAAGCAACTGATCTAAGGTCATCCACTAGAATGAGAAGAAACAATTCAGGATTTCTGTCGGGCAATTCTTTTTTAAATTTTTTTATTTCTATTTATTTTTTGTCTGCCATGGGGCTTGAATGCGGGGCCTGAGCACTGTCCCTGTGCTCTTTTGCTTAAGGCTAGTGCTCTTCCATTTTGAGCCACAGTGCTACTTCTAGTTTTCTGGTGGTTCTTTGGAGGTAAGATTCTCATGGAGCCGAGTGCCAGTGGCTCATGCCTGTCATCCTAGCTACTCAGGAGGCTGAGATCTGAGGATCATGGTTCAAAGCCAGCCCAGGCAGGAAAGTCTGGGAGACTAAACTGGAAGTGGCACTGTAGCTCAAGTGGTAGAGTGCTAGCCTTGAGCTAAATTGCTGAGGGACAGTGCCCAGGCCCAGAGTTCAAGCCCCATGACCAAAAAAACAAAAAAGTTTCATGGCCTTTCTTGCCCAGGCTGGCTTTGAACCACAATCTTCAGATCTCAGCCTCCTGAGTAGCTAGGTTTACAGGCTTGAGCCACTGACAGCCTGCTCTGTCAGGCAATTCTTTGTTCTATTTTTGGCTATTGTCAGAGTATATTATCTAGGGTCTTCAAGAGGCTGCATCTCACTATGTGCCTTGTCTCCCCTCCTAGGCCTGCTGCCCACCCTCCAGCCTGTGCGCTATGGCTCCAAGGCAGTAACCCGCCACTGGCGTGTCATGCACTTTCAGCGGCAGAAGCTGATGGCTGTGACTGAGTATATTCCCCCCAAACTTGCCATCAACCCAAGATGCCTGCCACCTCCCCCCAGCCCTCCAAAGGAGGTAAGAACACTGGATGCATATCACTTAGTGCTGGGATGGTAAATTAAAATAATCTCCGGTGCTGGTGGCTCACACCTGTAATCCTAGCTAGTTGGGAGGCTGAGATCTGAGGATTGCAGTTCAAAGCCAGCCTGGGCAGCAAAGTCCATGAGACTCTTCTCCAGTAAACAATCAGAAAACCAGAAGTGGCACTGTAGCTCAGGTAGTAGAGTGCTCACCTTGATCTGAAGAGCTCAGGGACAATAGCCAGGCCCTGAGTTCAAGCCTCACAACCAACCAACCAACATAAATAAATAAATAATCTTTTGCTGGGTGTGATGGTACATGCCTGTAATCCCAGTGTTCAGGGGCTAAGTCCAGATAATACCAGTTTTTTTGTTGTTGTTGTTGTTTGTTTGTGTGTTTGTTTTTGGATCCAGTCGTGGGGCCTCAACTCTGGGCCTGGGCGCTGTCCCTCAGCTCTTCAGCTCAAGGCTAGTACTCTACCACTTGAGCCACAGCGCCATTTCTGGCTTTTTTTTTTCTGCTTATGTGGTGCTGAGGAATCGAACCCAGGGCCTCATGCATGCAAGGCAAGCGCTCTACCACTGAGTCACCTTCCCAGCCTGATAACACCAGTTTTGAAGCCAATCTATTGTTATACAGCAAGTTTGAGGCCAGCCTGAAATATAGTGAGACCCTATCTCTTACATAAAACCAAATAAAAGACACACACACACATACACATACACACACACACAAAGATTTTTTTCTTCCAATGAAGTAGGATTTTAAGCCATAGTAACTTTATTTATTGTCTGTGATGGGTCTTGAACTCAGGGCTTGGGCTCTGTCCCTGAGCTCTTTTCCTCAAGGCTAGTATTCCAGGACTTTGAGGCACAGTTCCACTTGGGGATTTTGTGAGGGTAATGGAAGATAGGAGTTTCTGTTTCCGTGATACTGAGGACTCGAACCCAGGGTTTCATGCATGCTAGGCAAGCACCCTACCACTAAGCCATATTCCCAGTCCCCCCTGAGTTCTTATTTACTCAAGGCACTTTGAACCACAGTGCCACTCCCCGTTTCCTGGTAATTAGAGATAAGGGTCTCAAGGACTTTCCTGCCCAGGCTGGCTTTGAACCTCGATCAGACCTCAGTCTCTCTCTCTCTTTTTTTTTTTTTTTGGTCAGTCATGGGGCCTGAACTCTGAGCCTGGACACTGTCCCTCAGCTCTTCAGCTCAAGGCTAGCACTCTACCACTTTGAGCCACAGTGCCACTTCCAGTTTTTCTGCTTATGTGGTGCTGAGGAATCGAACCCAGGGCCTCATGCATGCAAGGCAAGCAGTCTACCGCTGAGCCACCTTCCCAGCCCAGATCTCAGCCTCTTGAGTAACTAGGATTGCAGGCCTGAGCACCAGTGCCTGGCCACTTTTAAGTCCAAACTTCTAAAAGTTATCTTGTATTTTCCCTCCTTCCTTCCTTCCTTCCTTCCTTCCTTCCTTCCTTCCTGTTTTTGTGCTAAAGAGAGATCGAACCCAGGTTCTCATATACACTAAGCACTCACCATGAACTACACCTTAGCTCTTTCTTTTATTTATTTAGTTAAAATTTAATTTTTTTAGGGCTGGGAAGGTGACTCAGTGGTAGAGCGCTTGCCTTGCATGCCTGAGGCCCTGGATTCAATTCCTCAGCACCACATAAGCAGAAAAAAAAAAAAGCCGGAAATGGTGCTGTGACTCAAGTGGTAGAGTGCTATCCTTGAGCTGAAGAGCTGAGGGACAGCGCCCAGGCCCAGAGTTCAGACCCCACGACCGGACCCAAAAAAAAAATTTTTTTTTTTAAATTTTTTTGCTGGTGTTGAGCTTGAACTCAGGGCCTGAGTACTGTCCCTGAACCTCTTTGTGTTCAAGGCTAGTGTTTACCATTTGAGGCACAGCATACCACTTCTGGCTTTTTCTGAATAATTTATTAGAGATAAGAATCTCACGGACTTTTCTGCCCTGGTTGGCTTTGAACCATGATCCTCCCATCTCACCATCCTGATTACAGCCTCCTAGGGTTACAGGTATGAGCCACCAGTGTCTGGCCTTGTATTTATAACTGGAAAAATAATTCAATGTGAGAACAGCATCAGATGGGTAATTGAAATAATTCTACAATATCACTATCAAACAGTATTGACTAGCGCAGCTGGGTGACCTGTTTGGGGAGAAGCAAGAATTACCAGGTTTAAAAACGCTGCTGTGAATATTGCCACTTGCTAATGAAAGTGGAAAGGTTACAGTGGGCGTTGTGGAAGTTATAACAAGTCCTTGAGTCTGGGGGCCCACAGCCTTATTTGCTCCCCAACGTTTCAAATATGGGCATCACAGAGAGTCCTAACACCTCTACAAGAAGTGAGCAATGCCAAGAGAAAAAACAGCAGACACCCCTTCACCATTCATTTCTGCCTTCAGGAGACAGGCCTCATTCGCCTCCTTCGTAAGGAGATAGCAGCAGTTTTCCGAGACAATCGAATGATTGCGGTGTGCCAGAATGTAGCTATGAGTGCAGAGGACAAGATTCTCATTCGTCACCAGCTGCGAAAACATAACATCTTAATGAAGATCTTCCCCAATCAGGTAAGGGTAGGGCCTGTCTGCCCCCAGGCCCTCCAGACATGCTCTGTTCTGCTCCCTGGGAGGGGTATTTCCCATCCTTTCACCTGATGCCTAGAGGACCCCTTGGGTTGCACCCTCAGTCTGTGAACAAGGTGAGTGGTCCTATTTCGACCTGTCCCCCATCAGAAGTTCTTTTTTGTCACCCCAGGTTATGAAGCCTTTTCTGGAGGGTTCTAAGTACCAAAACCTGCTGCCCCTTTTTGTGGGTCATAATATGCTGCTGGTCAGTCAGGAGCCCAAGGTCAAGGAGATGGTGCGGATCTTAAAAACTGTGCCTTTCCTGCCATTGCTAGGTGAGTAAGCAGCACTGGTCGGCAAGGGTGTTATGGAGTGTGCAGTGAGCACAGAGCCTGGAGAAGGGCCTCCTCTCATGCTGGGCTGACTCTGTATCTGTTTTGTCTCCCTGCTTCTGGTCATTTCTGGAGACAGGAAGACAGAGCAGGAGCTTTGGGGTAGGGGAGGGGAAATTTAGACCTCTGGAATCTTACCACCAGAGAGTTTTCGGTGCTGAAGCTCCACAGATGAAGGTATTTAAAACAAGTATCCAAATAAAAGGTGCTTAGGGACGATGCCTAGTATTCCTAGACATTGGTGATGATAAAACTGTCAGGCAAGTGCTGCCCATGTCCCCAGGACATCCAGATTTCATAGAAATCTGTGTTTATACTTTCCTCCCACATACTTCATTCTCTTTTTTCCAATTTTTCTATTGTAAAATACATATGATGTAAACTTTACCATCAGAACTTTTTTTGTTGTTGTTTTTTGTCAGTCATGGGTCTTGAACTCCGTGCCTGAGTGCTGTCCCTCAGCTCTTCAGCTCAAGGCTAGCACTCTACCACTTGAGCCACAGCGTCATTTCTGGTTTTTTGAGTTGTTTATTGGAGATAAGAGTTTCAATGTCTTTCCTGCCCGGGCTGGCTTTGAACCATGATCCTCAGATCTCAGCCTCCTGAGTAGCTAGGATTACAGGCGTGAGCCACCAGCGCCCGGCCATCAGAACTATTTTTAACTCTGTGTACATGCATGCACATGCATGTGCGTGTGTGTTGCAGGCACTCCTCCTTAGCTCTTTTGTTCAAGGGTACCATTCTACCATTTAAGCCACCGCTCCACTTCTTGCTTTTTGGTGGTTAATTGGAAATAAGAGTCCCATAGACTTTCCTGCCTGGGCTGGATTCAGACCTCCAATCTTAGATCTTAGTCTCCTGAGTAGCTAGGATTACAGGGATGAGCCACCTGTGCCTGGCCACTTTTCACTCTTGAGTGGTATTAGATACATTTGTAATCCTGAACCATGATCACCTCCTTCCATCTATATAACTCAGTCTTGTAAAACTGAAATTTTATAAATCAAACATTAACTCTGTTTCTTCCTACTCTGTGATCCTATCTTTTTTTTTTTTTTTTTTTGTCAGTTGCGGAGCTTGAGCTCTGAGCCTGGGCAGTGTCCCTCATCTCTTCAGCTCAAGGCAAGCACTCTACCACTTGAGCCACAGCACCACTTCCTGTTTTCAGGTGGTTTATGAGAAAGAAGAATCTCACAGACTTTCCTGCCTAGGCTGGCTTTGAACCATGATCCTCAGATCTCAACCTCTTGAGTAGCTAGGATTATAGTAGTGAGCCACCGGCACCTGGCCTGTGATCCTATCTTTAAGAAAATTTAGGAATTTCTGGCCTGGGAAGGTGGCCCAGTGGTAGAGTGCTTGCCTTGCATGCATGAGGCCCTTGGGTTCGATTCCTCAGCACCACATAAGCTGAAAAAGCCGGGAGTCGGCACTGTGGCTCAAGTGGTAGAGTGCTAGCCTTGAAATAAAGAGCTGGGGGACAGCGTCCAGGCCCAGGCCCAGGCCCAGGCCCCACAACCGACCAAAAAAAAAAAGAAAAGAAAAAGAAAATTTCAGAATTTCTGACTTTAGAGGACGTGGGACCAGAGTTATGTAAATTTTCAAGTTAGGAGAGAGGATTCTATCCATCTCTAACAGTGGCAGTGGATGGGCATAAATGGAACCCTGATTCTGGGACAGGCTAGGAGGGGAGAAGGACAATGGAGTATGGATTCCTAAGAGTGAGACTTTGTTTCCAGGGGAGAAAGGCATTTGTAGTGTCCCAGCTGACCCTGTGTTTTTCCAGGTGGCTGCATTGATGACACCATCCTCAGCAGGCAAGGCTTCATCAACTACTCCAAGCTGCCCAGCCTACCCCTGCTGCAGGGTGAACTGGTAGGAGGGCTCACCCTTCTTGTAGGCCAGACCCATTCCCTGCTTCAGCACCAGCCTGTGCAGCTGACTGCCCTGATGGATCAGTACATCAGACAACAACAAGAAGATGCTGTCACACCAGCCAATGGGAAGCCAGATCCTCCTGATCCTGCTCTGGATTCCTAGCCGGCCCATTTTACCTAGCCTTGCACATAAATACACTCTGCCCTTATTGGTTGTGCTATCCTCCATTGGAGATGTGGAAGCATTTGGGGTGGGAAAGTGGCATGCATGACTTGGATTCCACTCATGATCACCTCCTCAGATACAGGACCACTTGGAGATGCAGAGGAATTCTCTTTCAAAATAGAGGCATCCCTGAGCTTTATTTTCTTAACCTGGGACCTGAAAGGGGAAGTTTCCCAGGCATCTTGCCCTGACCCTCTTGTCCTCCTGTGTTTCCCAACCTACCCCACAACCTCAACAATGGATGAGCTGGTAATTGGGCTAACAGTGACTCATTAACAGCCTTCATTGTGCTGGGTCTCATGCTAAACGATGTTTCTTTATCTTCATGGTGTAGCAGAGACATTCAGTGCCCTGTGAAAGATCATTGACAGAATGGGGACTTGAAGCAGACACTGCTTTGAAGCCCTGACCATCCACACTAGAGCTTCTTCATTAGATTATCCAGAAATGGGTCCCTGATAGATTCCACTTTTGGGGTATGCTGTGTTGCACAGCTTTGTGACAAATTGAAATGCATTTTGTTTCCGTCATCTCTCACTCTTCCTACTTCCTATAAGTCCTCTTCCCTTGTATCAGTCACACAAATGACATCTCTTACATGCTTGTTCCTTTGTTGTTGTTAGTTGGAGCTTAAACTCAAGGCCTGGGCCTTGTCCCTGAGCTTTATAAAGACTAATTCTCTACCACTTTGAACACAGCACCACTTTCAGTTTTCTGATGGTTAATTGGAGATAAAAGTCTCATGGAACCGGGCGCCGGTGGCTCACGCCTGTAATCCTAGCTACTCAGGAGGCTGAGATCTGAGGATCTCAGTTCAAAGCCAGCTCAGACAGGAAAGACCGTGAGACTCTTATCTCCAATAAACCACTAGAAAACTGGAAGTGGTGCTGTGGCTCAAGCTGTAGAGCACTCGCCTTGAGCTGAAGAGCTGAGAGTTAGCACCCAAGCCTAGAGTTTAAGCCCCACAACCGACAAAAAAAAAAAAGAGTCTCATGGACTTTCCTGCCTGGGCTGGCATTGAAACACGATCCTCAGATCTCAGCCTCCCAGTAGCTTGGATTACAGACGTGAGCCACTCAGTTTATGCTCATCCTTTTGTTGTCCGCTGTCACGTGTGCCCAGTAGCTAATACGTCTCAAGTGGGTCTGCACAAAAGGACTAGGGGAGCTAGGAGTCTTTGTAATGGGGGGCCTTGGTATCCACCAGAGTAGGAGGCTTCCCCCCAAGGTTTTCTTTTATTCAATTTTTAAAAATTGAGGCTGCAATTTAGCTCATTGGCAAAGCATCTACCTAGCATGTGTAACATCCTGGTTTGGATCCCCAGTACCAAAAAATAAAAGACAAAAAAAATACGATTAAAAAAATTGTTATTGTAAAGGTGTACAGAGGGGTTACAGTTACATAAGTCAGGTAAAGAGTACATTTCTTAGCCAGGTGCTGGTGGCTCACGCCTGTAATCCTAGCTACTCAAGAGGCTAAGATCTGAGGATCATGGTACAAAGCCAGCCTGGGCAGGAAAGTCCATGAAAATCTTTTTTTTGTTTGTTTGTTTTTGTTATTTATTTATTTTTGTCAGTCATGAGCCTGAACTCTGGGCCTGGGTTCTATCAGCTCTTTAGCTCAAGGCTAGCGCTCTACCACTTGAGCCACAGTGCCACTTCTGGCTTTTTCTGCTTATGTGGTGCTGAGGAATTGAACCCAGAGCCTCATGCATGCAAGGCAAGCACTCTACCACTAAGCCACCTTCCCAGCCCCTCCATGAAAATCTTATCTCCAATAAACCACCAGAAAACAGGAAGTGGCACTGTAGCTCAAGTGGTAGAGTGCTAGCCTTGAGCTGAAGAGCTGAGGGACAGCACCCAAGCCCAGGGTTCAAGCCCTGCGACTGGGGAAAAAAAAAAAAAGTACATTTCTTGGCTGGGTGCCAGTGGCTCACACCTGTAATCCTAGGTATTCAGGAGGCTGAGATCTAAGGATTGCAGTTCAAAGCCAGCACCCCAAGAAAGTCCATGAGACTCTTATCTCCAGTTAACCACCAGAAAACCGGAAGTGGATCTGTGGCTCAAAGTGGTAGAGTGCTAGCCTTGAGCTGAAGAGCTCAGGGACAGTGCCCAGGCCCAGAATTCAAGTCCCACAACTGACAAAAAAAAAAAAAAGTACATTTCTTTTTGGACAATGTCACTTCTTCCCTCACTCTCCCATTTTTCCCCCTCCCATCCTATCCACAAGTTGTATAGTTCATTTTCAATGTAGAGTCTAGTGACTACCATTGCTGCATTTGTTCACCCTTTGTCCTATTAATGTGGTCCCCCCCCACACCTACAGTCTCCGCCCCCCCCCCCTCCCCCCCAAGTCTTAGAGAACCAGCAGCTCCTTATAAAGGATCTGATGTTGAGCTACTGGCCTACCATTTGTCCTTGAGAGCACATCCTAGGTAGATCCTGTGGTGAATTAAGAGAGTTCTTCAGCTTTCCTTGTGGGACTTGGAGCCATGCCCCAGTGTCCTTAGTCCTGGACAGACACTGTCTGGCAGTAAGATTTGCAATGACTTTTCCATGGCTTGAGCCAGGCCCAACTTCCCACAGTGCCCAACTCTGTAGGTGTCCAAGGATGCTCAATCACTGTGAAGTGAATTAAAAGGCCCTCTGAGGCTCCCAGATGCCAGCGTTGGTCTGCCCAGTGCTGCTTAGTGGTTCTCCCTGCCTCCTGAACTCTGCTGGATACACGTGGCACCCCTCCCCTAGAGGCTGGAGCAGTCCTGGGGTTCTGAATGGAGCCAGGAGAGCAAGCGACTCAGTGATGCAAAAGACCTTTGACCATGACCAATACTGCGTGGAGGCAACAAGCAGATAAGTGACATCATACCGTCACCTCCTGGTGCCAAAGTCCCACCACAAAAACTCAAAAGCATCTCTTTTTTTTTTTTGAGGGGAGATCTGGTCCTAGGGCTTGAACCCAGGGCCTGGGTGCCACCTCTGAACCTTTGTCCAAGGCTAGTGTTCTACGACTTGAGCCACAGTGCCACTTCTGGCTTTTTCTGAGTACTTTATTGGAGATAGGAGTCTCATGGACTTTCCTGCCCTGGCTGGCTTCTAATTGTCATGCTCAGATCTTCAGTAGCTAGGATTACAGGTGTGAACCACCAGCTCCTAGCTTCAAAACATCTTTTGAAAAAAAAAAAAAAAGGTGTGTGTGTGGGGGGGGGGGAGTGCTTTGTTGCACTTAAAGCTATCCATTTGAATGAATTCTAGAATTCTAGATCTTTCTTGGGCCAATTTTCACACTTGGGCAACTGAACACAGTACTCCAGCAGAAGTATAAATGTGCCCAGAAAGTGAAGGGACCCAAGTTAGCTTTCCTTTATAACAGCCGGCTGGTGACTGGCTCATACCTGTCCCCCTTCTAGAGACTCAGTGCCCTGGAGTTTTGTTTTACTACTTGGGCATTTCCAGACCCCCACAGGCCTCCCCCTCAATGAGCAGCCTCTGCAGGGCTGCAGGCCATCTCTACCTCCTGCCCTGATTGCCCTGCTGACTTGGCTCCTGGCACTGTGGTGTACAAGGGGTAGTAGGGCGGCATCTGACCCTTCCCATCAACCAGATCACCTCTGCAGCTGAATTTTGTAGTCTATTTCAGATGTAAAATGAGACACCAGGGTCAATAAGGAAATGGCCTTGGGCACTCCCTGGGGGCGAGTTCATACTAGGTAGAATAAATCCTATAGCACCACTGGCTGGTGGCCCGCAGGTATCAGTCCTCTGATCTGTCTGGAACCCTGCTGTGGTGACTGTGGTCCCCCCACCCCACCCCATTCCCAAGCCACTCCGGTGGTTGAGCCCTGAGTCCTCCGGGGAGCAGGGGGGCAGAGCTGAGCGGCTGCCCGGAGCTTGGCGGGAGGAGGCGACGGGGGAGGGGCAGGTGGGGAGATCCGGCTGGAGGGGAGGCTCCGACGTCTCCTTCCTTCCTGGTTCCTGCAGCAGCAGCAGCAGCAGCCACAGCAGCTGCCACTGCTCAGCTCTGTGAGAAGGTAGCCGGGTGACTCGGAGACAGTGACTCAGAGGCAGAGCGGGCCAAGGAGCACGGGCGTCCATGGACCTTGGGGTAAGGGGGCCTGGCTGGCACTACCTGCCACTCCCCGGGAGGGCCTCCTACCTAGAACTGGAGAGTCTGCTTATCTGGAGACAGGGCTGGGAATGGAGGTAGCAGGAGATTGCCCACCTGGCTTAACTCCTTTCCACTGACAGCCCCGCCTCACCCTCCAACATCCCTTCTCCCACCTCCCTGCAGGCAGCCCTGGGGACCAGGACAAGGGCATCGAGATTCCCAAACACCAGAAGAGTTTAGCAACTTTCAGTGGCCGATTGCAGGAGTTCTCCCTCGGGTCAGCCTGGACCCCCCCGTGCTGTGACCTCCTGGCCACCCTTAGCCTGCCAACTGCTATGTCCTGTCCCTTTCCCATTCCTGCCTCAGTTCCTCAGGTGCTCCCTAGGCACTGATCAGGAGATCTGAGCTGCTTCCCCAGCCCCAGGCCAACCTTGCCCCTCCAGTCCCCTCCCCCAGCGCTCTCTCTCTCTCTCTCTCTCTCTCTCTCTCTCTCTCTCTCTCTCTCACTCACTCACACACACAGCCTCATGCATTATTGATATCCCAGTGGAGCCAGGATGGCCAGGGCCCGTGCCAAAGGCGCCTGTGGGCATTGCTGGGTGACCTGGGCAGACCTCTGGGTGTTCTTGGCCACTTCTCCCACCCACATTGTCTATCAGCCAGTGTTCTGCGCTCTCTGGGTGGGAGTTACTTCTCAGGAGCCACAAGGACTGGGGTCATAGAAAACAGATGGTGAAGCTTTGAGGATAATTGAGGGTCCAAGGAGGGAATCTTAGAGGTATGCTCGGTGGGGAGAGACACAGGGGGTGGGGAGATAGGAGTTGTCCCCATGCAAAAAAAAAAAAGGGGGGGGTGCCCAAGAACTAGAAGCTATGGGGTCCAGTTGGTGAGAATCTGAGGGGTTCTTTGCAAGGTAATTGTGTCACCAAGCCATAGTGGTGGGGCATGGGGGTCCCGGAGGAAGAGGCATCTGGATTGATGAGTTCTTGCCTGCTCAGACTCTGAGTTCTATCTCTTCTTGGAGACCAGCTCACCTCTGGATTCCCACCCCCCCCAACCCCCAACCAAGGAATCCTAAGAAAACACCAATTGTTTCCTGGAGCCCCAGGGTAGGTTCCTAAGGTGGAGTGGGCCATGTTTCTGAGGTTTCCACCATTCTGTCTGCCTGCCCTGATCTTGGTTTGTGGGTAAGGATCTGTGATAGCTGGGTCTGTGTTCAAGTGGTCTCTCTCTTGCTTCTAGGCCCTTCCCCAAACAAGGTGACATCCTTTACTTTCCACTCTGCTGTACCTGCCTCTTCCATGGACTTCCAAGAGAGGGACAGCCCTTCCCTGGCTGAGAGTACTCAGTCCTCAAAGCCCAGCAGTGCCCAACAGGTCTGAGCAGGGAGCACCAATGGGTGGGCCTTGTTTGGGGTCCAGGTAGAAGAGGGTGGATGTGGTGGGCTCATCAGCAACTGCCCTCTCTGCAGACCTCTGAACTGTGGGAGGTGGTAGAGGAGCCTCGGGGCAGGCTGGGAACAGAAGGCATCATGCCTGAGAGGCAGGAAGGCCACCTGCTCAAGAAGAGGAAGTGGCCTCTGAAGGGCTGGCACAAGGTAGGGTGACAGGGCAAGGGGAGGGGCCACATGTGGGAGGCTGCTAGACTGCTCTGGTGTTTGTGTATGGAAAAGAAAAGTCTGTGTGTTTGCTCTCTCCCCACCCTGTCCTCTCGGCTACACCTTCCCATCCCTTCTGGGCAATGTCACAGAGGTACTTTGTGCTCGAGGATGGGATCCTGCACTATGCTACAACCAGGCAAGACGTAAGTCAGGGCCCTGTCTCAAGGGGTGTGAGAGGAGTCTTTTCCAGAATGCTCTGAGCAGGCTGGGGGGGGGGGGAGGGGAGAGAGGGAGGGAGGGGTAGGGGAATCTAGACTCAGCCAGAGCAGGGTGTGAATCCTGGGGTACACTATTGGCATTTTATATTTGGCTCTCTGTATCCTCTGGCTTTCCAACTTGCAGACTCAACCAACTGTAGATCAAAAAGAAAAAAATATCATATAAGAGCAGGGAAGTTGGCTCAGTGGTAGAGTGCTTGCCTCGCATGCACAAGGCCCTGGGTTCGATTCCTCAGCACCACATAAACAGAAAAAAAGCCAGAAGTGGTGCTGTGGCTCAAGTGGTAGGGCACTAGCCTTGAGCTGAAGGGCTAAGGGACAATGCCCAGGCCCAGAGTTCAGCCCCTATGACTGACAAAAAGTCATATATATATATATATATATATATATAATTTTATTTTATATATAATATTTTATGTAATAAAAATATTTTATTATATATAATAAATATTATATATATTAACTTACACCTGTACTGATCATATAGTTTCTTCTTGACACTATTCCCCAAACAAGCTAATATTTACAACTGTTTACATAGCATATACACAATATTAAGTAATATATGTAATCTAAAGGTGACTTAAAGGGCTCAGAAGAGGATGCATGGGTTTTATGCAAATACTGCCTCTTTATATAAGGGTCTCTCTCGAGTGTCCATGCATTTCTGTATCTTCATGCATCCTAGAACTCTTCCCCTGAGGATACTAAGAGACAGCTACATTCCCTGGGTGTCAGCATCCTCCCCATAAGACAAGGAGCATGCTTGCACACGTATAAAGTTGTTATCATGGGCACTGGGGAAAGACTGCACTGCAGGCTCTCCGGAATGTTCCTGGGTACCAACTAAGTGCCCAAGGAATGGGAGTTTTCTCATTCTGCTCCTTGTCCCCATTCTCGTGCTGGGAATAAGGAGCAAGGCTTTACTCCCAGATTTCCTCCAGGTGTTGTGTCCTTCTTATGCCGTGCAGATCCTTGCCCTGTGGCTTCCTAGAGCTCAGCAAGAAGCTGGATATAATAGCACATTGTGTATACAGGAAATAATTGACAATGCCCTTCTAGTGTGACTTGGACTTGAGGGTGAATTGCTGTCTGGCCCTTGAACCAAGAGGGGCCTCAGGGAGTTCTATAGCCTTGGGAACCTAAAATCAACTCCTGTCCTCTACTAATCCTCCACCCCAGATCACCAAGGGGAAACTCCATGGCTCCATTGATGTCCGGCTGTCGGTCATGTCCATCAACAAAAAGGCTCAGCGCATTGACCTTGATACTGAGGACAATATCTACCACCTCAAGGTAACATCTAGGATCCAGGAAGTGTTTGGTCACCATCCTGGCAAAGGTCTGTGGCACAGGCCCAGAGACTCAGGATCTGAGGGCCTCAGGATCTTTTCCTAAGTTGTCAAAGAGAAAGTTGCCATCATAAAACAGTCAAAGGCAGATGCACCCTGTTAACTTTTATGTGAAGAGACAGAGCCAAGGGCTCAGGCACTTGAGATGTTGTGCTCTGCAAGCCTGCAGGAGGGAAGGAGTTGTGCAAACTTAACAGAGAGAACCCCTCTTGCCTGGGGACCAGAGCCCCAAATTCTTGCTCCTGGAAAGTAGACCCTCTCTTTAGATATTGCTCCTTTTCTCCAACACTTCTACAGATCAAATCCCAGGACCTTTTCCAAAGCTGGGTGACCCAGCTCCGTGCCCACCGCCTGGCTCAGCGCTTAGACATGTCCAGCACTGCTCATCGGAAGGTAGGATGGGCCCCAGGATGAGATGTGGCAATTCAGGATGGTGGTTGGGGGGAATCTGTGAGACCAGGGGAGGTGGACACCTTCCTTCCTGACCCTTGCTTGATTGACCCACAGGTTCCTGGCACCCAACTTCTAACAACGAGTAGTGCCTCAGCCCTACCTGGTGTTGGACCTCGAGAGAAGGTGTCTTCCTGGCTGAGGGACAGTGATGGCCTAGACCGCTGCTCTCACGGTAAGGGTTCTAGGTCAGTACCTGTGTGGGGAAAGCCTAGGCTGTTGGGTCTAGGTAGCATCAGAACAACAGGAAGCCCCAGTCTGATGGTAGAGATACTTCTACCTCCAGGATGATCAAGTCTCCTTGGTGGACCCTCCCCTAAGGGAGGGTCCACAATGCTATTGTGGGCAAAAGTCCAGGGAGAAAGTGCGCTTTAGAATGCAGTCCTATAGACTGGGAAGGTGCCTCAGTGGTAGAGTGCTTGCCTCACATACATGAGGCCCTGGGTTGGATTCCTCAGCAGCACATAAACAGAAAAGGCTGGAAGTGTGCTGTGGCTCAAGTGGTAGAGCACTAGCCTTGAGCTGAAGAGCTGAGGGACAGCGCCCAAGCCCAGAGTTCAAGCCCTACGACCGACAAAAAAAAAAAAAAAAAGAATTTGGTTCCAGCAGTACAAGACTGACCTGTTGGCCCTGAGAGGGAAATGCACACCAAGAGCAGGAGAGTGGAAGGGTACCTGGCCTGTGCACAGAGAACAGAGATGAAAATGGTCTACAGAGATGGAGCTTCAGGCCTCCCAGAAAGGCAGAGGAGGCCTGCTAGGCCTAGAAGGGAGGGGAGCAGAGTGAGGATTTCTTTGGCTGCTGGTGACATCTTTGGAGGAAGAAGGAAGCCATGGGACAGATTGGGATCCCCGGCTGGTAGTAAGAGAGCAACATCCTCCTTTCTTCTACCCCCCCAGCTCTCTCGGAGTGTCAGGGGAAGCTGCAGGAACTACACAGACTCCTCCAGAGCCTAGAGTCCCTGCACCGAATCCCCTCAGCCCCTGTGATTCCTACACACCAGGTAGGGGCCAGGGTTGAGGCTGGGGCTGCCCAGGGCCCCTCCTCAGCTACTTCTCAGATAGGCCTTCATTTCTCTCCCTATCACTATGGTCTTTCCTTCCTTCCTTCCTTCCTTCCTTCCTTCCTTCCTTCCTTCCTTCCTTCCTTCCTTCCTCCCTTCCTTCCTTCCTTCCTTCCTTCCTTCCTTCCTTTCTTTTTTCTTTTCTTTTCTTTTTTCTTTTTTTGTCAGTGGTGGGGCTTGAACTCAATGCCTGGGTGCTGTCCCTGAGTCTGTTCAAGGCTAACACTTTTCCATTTTGAGTCACAGCTCTACTTCTGGATTTTAGGTGGTTCCTTGGAAATAAGAGTCTTATAGAAAAAAAAAAAAGAGTCTTACCGCTTTTCCTGCCCGAGCTGCCTTTGAATCTCAATCTTTAGCCTCCTAAGTAGCTAGGATTACAGGCATGCGCCACCAGCACCAGTCTCACTGTGGTTTTCTGAAGAGCCACACTGCTTAGATGCCTCTCTCCTGGGACTTCCTGTGGACACACCTCCCCGAGGGTACCATACCCTATGTACCTGGGGTCACCTGTGTTGTCCTCCATGCCTTTTCTGAGCGTGGCTGGCTACTGCCGGTCAAATGCAATTATCTGATCTCAACCTGCCAGGCCTCTGGGACAACAGAGAGACCCAAGAAGGGAAAACGGACCAGTCGCATGTGGTGTACACAGAGCTTTGCCAAGGACGACACCATTGGACGGGTGAGGTGGGGTGTGGGCCCCAAGTTGCAGGGGTGGGGTGCCCCGGAGGAGATTGTAGCTTCACCTATTCCCTTTTACCCACAAGGTTGGTCGTCTCCATGGCTCTGTTCCCAACCTGTCCCGCTACCTGGAGTCTCGAGACTCCTCAGGTCCCCGTGGGCTGCCACCTCCAGACTATGCCCACCTGCAGCGTAGTTTCTGGGCCCTGGCTCAGAAGGGTGAGTGTACACCGGAGGTGGGGGGACAGAGAGGAATGGGAGGACAAGGGCCAGGAGTCTGATGGCCTGCCTTCCCCGGACAGTACACAGCTCCCTCAGCAGCGTCTTGGCGGCCCTCACCACTGAACGGGACCGACTGAGGGACCTACACCAGGGCTCAGAGCTGTCAAGGATGGGGGTGAGCCTTGGGGATGGGGGGGGATCTTGGTCAGGGGGAGGGCTCCAGGCAGAGGACTTCGGTCCCAGATCCTATAGCAGGTCTGCACCTGGGCTGAGAAGATGGCACAGGCAGACCCTGGGGAGGTGAAAGTGGCGGATTGGGGAGGACTTTAGCCTCTGACCACTGTCCTCTCAACCTCTGCCTCAGGTCTCCGAGGCTCCAGCTGGGCAGAGGCGCCTGCACTCTCTGTCTATCTCCTCAGATACCACCGCGGACTCCTTCAGTTCCCTCAATCCTGAGGAGGTAAGGAGCAGGGTGGCTGAAAGGGTCATTTTTCTGGTTCTATTTTTCCTGGCAGGAGTGAAGGTCTGGGTGGTTTAAAAAAAAGTTATTTTTAGTCCTGAAATAGCTGAGATAGGTCGGGCACTACTGGCTCACGCCTATAATCCTAACTACTTAGGAGGCTGAGATTGTGGTTTGAAGCTGGCCCAGGCAGAAAAGTCTGTGAGATTTGTGTCTCCAGTTAACCAGTAAAGAGCCAGAAGTGGATGTATAGCTCAAATGGTAGAGTGTCTGCCTTAGTAAAAAAGCCAAGTGAGAACATGTGGCCCTGAATTCAAGCCCCAGTACTGATACACCCCAAAAAGAGGGCTGGGATCTGGCTCCGTGGTAGAGTGCTTGCCTAACATGCATGGAGTGCTGGGTTCAATTCCTCAGTACCACATACACAGAAAAGGCTGGAAGTGGTGCTGTGGCTCAAGTGGTAGAGTGCTAGCCTTGAGCAAAAGAAGCTCAGGGACAGTACCGAGGCCCTGAGTTCAAGCCCCAGGACTGACAAAAAGGAAGGAAGGAAGGAAGGAAGGAAGAAAGGAAGGAAGGAAGGAAAAAGAAAGAGAGAAAGAGAGGAAGGAAGGAAGATAAAAATGAAGGAAGGAAAGAAGAAAGAAGAGAAAGAAAAAAATTTTCATTTTTCTTTTCCATATTTTATAATATTGGTCATTGGACCTAGGACCTCTCATGCGCTAGACCCCTTGTATAGCATGATGGTCCACTTGAGCCACACCTCTAGCCCTCTTGTTTGTGTTTGCTTCGAGATAGGGTTTCGTTAACTTTGTCCAGAATGGCTTTGAAATCTTGATCTTCCTGCCTTTGCCCCTGAGTACCAGGGATTACATGCGTACACCACCATGCTCAGCCTACACAGCTTTTTTTTTTTCACATAGCTATTTTTGACTGATCCTTAACATCTACAGAAAGCTATTACTTTAATTTAGAGTCCATGAAGGTGATGATTATTCGTCTCCATGTGACAAAACTGAGGCCTAAAGAAGCTTAACTGATTAGGACCAGGCTCCCACTGTTTAGAACTGGACTCTAGGGCTGGACTCTGTGGTTCTGAATCGGGCTCCACAGTAGAGCGGCCTACTGAGCTGAGCCTCAGTGCCCTGATGGGGGCCCCACCCCTTTGTAAAGTAGGGGTGGGTGTCAGGTTTGAATGACTCAACACGTCAAAAGGACTCAGAGTCCGTGCCAGGAAGTGTGAGCAGTTATTATGGACCCCATGAGCCCTCCTCTCAGGCTGCAGTTCGTACCCCACTCCTTCTCCTCTGCCTCTGCCTGCTCAGCAGGTGTCAGGCTCTGAGTCCCTAATAGACTTTCCTCTGGAGGAAATGGTCAGGCCAGGAGGAGGCCTTCCTGGCCTCCAGAGTGGCCCCGGGGGCCTGATGCCCATCTGGCTCCCACAGCAAGAAGCTTTGTACATGAAGGGCCGAGAGCTGACCCCCCAGCTGTCCCAGAGCAGCGTCCTGTCCCTTGCCGACTCCCACACGGAGTTCTTTGATGCCTGCGAGGTTCTGCTTTCCGCCAGCTCTTCAGAGAATGAGGTGAGGGAGGAGGAAGCTGGCAGGGAGCGGGGAAGCACTTCAGGAAGATCCAGGTGGGCTCAGAGAGACTCTGTGGCTTTGCACAGAAATCTCTGCTGGGGACTCATCTTCCAATTCACTGTGTCTGCCCCACTGGGTTCTTGGAAACAACTTCAGGTCTACCTCTAGTCATCTTCCCATGACCCCATTTCACCTCCATGCTTCTTAATCCTCTTGCCCTAAACCCTGCATCTCAGCAGCCCTCTCCCCGCCCCCACCCCACCAACTTCCCTTCCCTTGGTGTCATGCCAGTTTTCCAAGTTCCCTCATTTTAGTTGAGTTCTAGGTCCTCTCCTAGGAGGCCGGGCACATTCTACCATGTTAGACCTCCCAGGGGAGTGTTCTGGGGCTCTTTCTCTTTCCCTTCCTCCCAAAGGGCTAGCTGGGCACATTCTTGCTAGGCCCTGAGCTCTGCTCAGCTGCCTGGGGAGACCTAGTCTGCCCAGTTTGTCATATGTTCTGGCCCAGGGCTCCGAGGAAGAAGAGTCGTGCACCAGTGAAATCACTACCAGCCTGTCTGAGGAGGTGCTGGACCTCAGGGGAGCTGACTGCTACCAGAAAGGTACCAGCTGGGTGTGTGGGCATGGGACAAGAAGGTCTGGAAGGGGGGAGATGGAGAAACTGTATCTATCCAGATACAGAACATCCCTCTGGTGACTAGAGGGCTAATGGTTTTGGATGTTGACCCCAGAGGTGACACCAGAGCCATGAGCTAAGGAATGTTCTAGGAGCAGCTTTGAGGAGTAGGCTAGATTTAGGCCTGGTCTGGCCTTTGTCCCATTAGGCAAGAATACTTAAATAGGGCTTGACAGAAAAGGAGATGATTCCATAGGGACTGAAAAATAGACAAAAGGCCCTTCTTGGCCAGTTTTTAGCAGAGTGGCTTAGAGCCTCTAATGTTACTGTTTCCTCTCCTATAAAAGAGGCAGAATAATCTACATCTTCTGTGTGTAGTACTGGGGTTTGAACTCAGGGCCTAGCACTTTCCCCCCGCCCTATTGTGGGGCTTGAATTCTGGGCCTGGGCACTGTCCCTTAGCTCTTCAGCTCAAGTCGAGTGCTCTACCACTTGAGCCATAGCACCACTTCTGGTTTGCTGGTAGTTAATTGGAGATAAGAATGTCATGGACTTTCCTGCCCAGAGTTGGCTTTGAACCACAATCCTCAGATCTCAGCTTCCTGAGTAACTAGGATTACAAGTGTGAGCCACTGGTGCCCAGTGCCCGGTGCCTAGTGCTTTTGCTTCAATTGTTCCACTCAAGCCCAGTACTCTACCCCTTGAACCACACCTCTACTTCTAGCTTTTTGCTAGTTAACTGATAAGACTATCTTGGATTTGTCTGCCTGGGCTGACTCTGAGCTGCAATCCTCAGATCTCAACCTCCTGAGTAGGTAGGATTATAGGCATGAACTACTAGTACATGATTAATAATCAACCTCTTGTTGTGTCTTCTGTTTATAAGGAGATCGGAGGTGAGGAGAGGGGACTCTGGGGACTTCTAAGACATTGTCCATAGCAAGGGACCTAGCTTTTCAACAGCTAGATCATCAGTTATCCCACCCACAGTGGGCAGAAAAGGGCCCTGGGCATTGGCATATCCACCAGCACAGACGGGCCTGCTAGGTCTGGAATGCCAGTATCCATGGGAGACTGACATGGTGGTGTTGGCCGCAGGGGAATGTGTTCCAGGGAGAGCTTCCGGGCCTCCCCGCCGCCGCTGCCTGCCAGCTGCCAGTGGGCCTGGGGTGGATGTGAGCCTGTGGAACATCCTACGTAACAACATTGGGAAAGACCTGTCCAAGGTGTCGATGCCTGTGCAGCTCAACGAGCCACTCAACACGTTGCAGCGGCTCTGCGAGGAGCTGGAGTACAGCAGCCTCCTGGACCAGGCCAGCCGCGTGGCTGACCCTTGCGAGCGCATGGTACCTGCCCAAGGCTCTTCCTTGTCTACCCCCCACCCCATCTCCTGGAGTCCTGTCTCTCAAATCCTTGTCTCCCAAAGTCCTGTCTGGGAAGATCCTTGTGCTTGGAGTTCCTCATCCAGACCCCAGGCTTTGCTTATGATGGGCTGGTATCCCCTTTCCAAGACCCCCCCTCTCAGCTCCTTATCCCCATGGCATTGTCCCTACCCTTCCTGCAGGTGTATATAGCAGCCTTTGCTGTTTCTGCCTACTCCTCCACGTACCACCGGGCAGGCTGCAAGCCCTTCAACCCTGTCCTGGGGGAGACCTATGAGTGTGAGCGGCCGGACCGAGGCTTCCGCTTCATCAGCGAGCAGGTGTAGTCCCTAGGGTGGGAGGGCTGGCCTCCAGGGCTGGGGCAGGGGAGGCTCTGGGTTTCAGGGACCTCAGGATAGATGAGTAGCACCACCAAAGCTTGAAGAACAGCATGGTGCAGGGAGCCTGTGCCAGGCCCAGTGGCATATGAAAAAGATGGAGGTCTCTGCTCCCTGTGGGAAGGTGGCTGAAACAGGTAGAAGGGAGGATCCACTCAGGAAGGCGCACTCTAGGAGGTGATTTCAATCCAGGTCTTGAAGGATGAGTGGGAGAAAGCCAAGGAGTAGAGGAATTTGGGGAACTGGGGTATACCAGACAGTGTGAAAGATAAGGTGGAGAGATTAAGAAGGTTAAAGAGGGCTGGAAATGTGGCTTAGTGGTTGAATGCTTGCCTAGAATGCATGAAGTCCTGGGTTCGATTCCTCAATACTGCACACACAGAAAAAGCTGGAAGTGGTGCTGTGGCTCAAGTGGTAGAGCACTAGCCTTGGAAAAAAAAAAAAAGAAGCTGAGGGACAGTGCCCAGGCCCTGAGGTCAAGCCCCAGGAATAGCAAAAAAAAAAAAAAAAAGGTTAAAGATGGAGCTGGGCCGGGCGCTGGTGGCTCACGCCTGTAATCCTAGCTACTCAGGAGGCTGAGATCTGAGGATCGCGGTTCAAAGCCAGCCCGGGCAGGAGAGACCGTGAGACTCCTATCTCCAATAAACCACCAGAAAACCGGAAGTGGCGCTGTAGCTCAAGTAGTAGAGCACTCGCCTTGAGCTGAAGAGCTGAGGGACAACGCCCAGGCCCAGAGTTCAAGCCCCACGACCTCAAAAAAAAAAAAAAAGATGGAGCTGGAAGGCAAGGAAGGCTCAATCCTGAGGAGCCTTGTAGGAGAAAGTGAGCAGCATTCTGGGGTTCTGTTTATTTTTAATCCTGAAGGCAGGCAGGATTGGGAGGCAATGGCTCTTTGCCAGGCACCATGGTATATGCTGGGTGGAGAGTTTGCTCCAAAGCTACGTCTCATGGGAGACACACCTGAAACAGATCTAGAGGGGGATTCAGCAGTGTAGGGATGGGGAAATGGTCAGTGGAAAGGAGTTTGGAGGAATTCAGTTGGCATGTGGAAGTGCTGGTTATCAGGATGGAAACTGAGTTAACAAGACATGCTGCCATATAGACTAGACTTCCACAGAAGATGTCAAGTTTGGCTCTGAGGTCAGGGGCCTGGAGCTGTATGGAGCTCTAGCAGATCTGGGAGTGGTCAGTGTAGAGGGTTGGCAATGTCATCAGAGACTCCCTCTGGGTTATTTCTGAGCAGGAGGGCAAATGGTCTGTGGTCCTGGGAGTATCAGCTGTGGTTTTGTTGTTGTTGTGGTTGTTATTGTTTTGTGTGTGTGTGTGTGTGTGTGTCTGCCTGTCTGTCTGTCTATTCATTTGTCCATCCATCCAGTTTCAGGGCTATAACTCAGAGCCTTTAGCTCTTGCTTGGCTTTTTTGCTGAAGGCTGGTACTCCACCACTTGAGCCATACCTTCACTTCTGGCTTTTATACTAGTTAATTGGAGATAAGAGTTTCTTGAATTTGTCTGCCTGAGGCTGGCTTTGAATTTCAAGCCTCAGATTTCAGCCTCCTGAGTAGGTAGGATACAGGAATGAGCCACCAATGCCAGCAGGATTTGTGAGAAGATGGTAACAATGTGAAATAGTACAACTGAGTACACAGTAGGAAACAAGCCTCTCATAGCAGAGATGTGCAGGTCTAGAAAGGGGAGACTTGCTCATTGAGATGAGAGGACAGGACTGATGGAGCAGAAAAGGGAGAGGATCAGGAGGGCTGAGAAGCTGTGGAGGAATGAGTGGGGTATGGCATTCAGAGGCCTTACCTACCCTCTGTTCTCCTTTGGCATGGGGACAAAGGTTAAAGAGACTCGCTTGGGTCCAAGCCCTTGTAGGATTGATGGGAGCAGGGCTGCCAAGGACCCAGAAGTACAGCAATGTGGAATTGGAAGTTTCTCTCTATGTGTCAGGGGAAAGATTGGAACCAGCAGTGCACAGAGGAGTCTGTGCCTACATTTCTGGAGAGTGGTGGGAGCAGGTCGCCGGGGGTCTTAGGGGAGAGAATAGAAGAGAATCTAGGTCTAGGGTGGGGTTGGCAAACCAGGAGAAAGTAAAATGGTTTGGGAGGACAGTGTTATGGGATTATGGGAGACAGGGAACAGGGAGAGGAGGGAGGAGGGAGGGCGGCGGGATGTTAGAGTTGAAGGTCACAATGGAGCCACTCCAAGTGAGGACAAGGCCAAGTGTTTGCAAGAGTGTGGGGCGGAGCCAGCTGATATGATCAGCTTTCAGCAGAGATTGGGAGAGAAGATGGTCCTCAGGGGAAGGGCTGGGTTTCAGGCAGGGCACAAGGTAGAGGCCATTGGCACTGCTGGGGGAACTATCTAGGTCTGAGCAGGGCTGTTCAAGGGCATCATTGGCAGGGCTACAGAGGGCCTCTGAGGGGAGCAGGCAAGAGCAAGAATAGAGGGCCTTGTGGAGAGAAGAGAGGATATAGATTTGGATGGTGGCCAAGGATGATAGGAGACAGGGGACCTGGAACTGACTGGTCTGGTTCCCAGAGAACTGGGGTGGGGGCAGGGAGCTTTGGGAGGCCCCTCAATGCCCAGTGGAGACCCCAGGCTTCCTAGGGACAGCCTCAAAAGAACTTCTTTGCTCACCAAGGTCTCCCATCACCCTCCCATCTCGGCATGCCACGCAGAGTCGGACAACTTCATCTTTTGGCAAGGTGAGGGGGTGGATCTAGGGGGAGACGGGGCAGGGATAAAGGACAGCCAGGAAGTGGCTGGGACACCCTCTGAGTTTATCTCTGCTGTTTCTTCTCCCAACCCAACTCCAGACATGAAGTGGAAGAACAAGTTCTGGGGCAAATCCCTAGAGATTGTGCCTGTGGGGACAGTCAATGTCAGCCTGCCCAGGTGAGTACCGGAAACTCCCAACCGCCAAGCCAACACCAGGGCTGCTCATGGGAGCCTGTGCTCCTGAAGCTGCTGGAACTGGTGGCCATGTGTGTACATTTTACACCTGCGTTTGCAGCAGCTGTGATAAAGAAAGGTGACAAGCCTCAGAGCAGTAAAGATGGAGGGGCTCGATGAATTCTAATTTGGTGTCTTGCATAGTTTTGACCATGATTCACACTAACGCTGCACTTCACACACACACACACACACACACACACACACACACCTAAACTGATGACAGGTCACAACCACATTTGAAAGAAACAAAACTCTCATCTAAGCTCATTCTACAGGGGTTGGAGGCATAGCTCAGTTGGTAGAGCACTTGCCAATGAGCCAAACATCAGGTACCTAGTTCGAGTCCCAATCTCCCACCTTAAAAAAAAAAAAGCTCATTCTACAGGTGGGTAACTGAAGCCAGAGAAGAAAGGAGGTTCCTTCAGACTGGCAGGGACCTTTCATAAATTCATCTTTATTTCTTTTTTTTTTTTCCTGCCAATACTGGGGCTTGAACTTAGGGCCTCATGCTTGCTTGCTTTCCTTCCTTCCTTCCTTCCTTCCTTCCTTGTTTCTTTCTTTCTTTCTTTCTTTCTTTCTTTCTTTCTTTCTTTCTTTCTTTCTTTCTTTCTTTCTTTCTTTCTTTCTTTCTTTCTTTCTTCAGCTCAAGGCTAGTGCTCTATCACTTGAGCCACAGTGCCACTTCTGGTTTTCTGGTTGTTTATTGGAGATAAGAGTCTCATGGACTTTCCTGCCCAGGCTCGCTTTGAACTGTGATCCTCAGGTCTCAGCCTCCTAAGTAGCTAGGATTACAGGTGTGAGCCACTGGCGCCTGGCAAGGGCCTCATGCTGTGGTTTGGCTTTTTCCTTCAAAGTTGTTTCTCTACCACTTGAGCCACACCTCCACTTGTGCCTTTTTGGTGGTTGATTGAAGATAGGAATCTCATGGCCTTTCCAGCCTGGGCCAGCTTCCAACCAAGATTCTCAGATATCAGTCTTCTGAGTAGTTAGGATTATAGGCATGAGCCACCAGTGCCTGGCTTTTACCTCCATCTCTCTTGCGTGTTTTGTAAGAGACTTGTTCATTCCATGCACTATGGGAAAGTGATTGAGTCCTCCCTCACCTTCCCCAGAGCCACGTGACCTGTACCAGTGAGACAGGCATCCTTCCACCCTCTACCACTTGTTCCCTAGGGCCTGCCACTACCCTTCCGTGCCCTGTCTCTCTCAGGTTTGGGGATCACTTTGAATGGAACAAGGTGACGTCCTGCATTCACAACATCCTGAGTGGCCAGCGCTGGATAGAGCACTACGGGGAGGTGCTCATCCGGAACACACAGGACAGCTCCTGCCACTGCAAGATCACTTTCTGCAAGGTAGGCGTGGCCTATCCTACCATACCTGCCCACTCCCAGCAGCCTCTGCCTCTCCAGGGCCCAGAGAACCTACTTCAGGCCCTGCCTTTTCTACCCCAGGCCAAGTACTGGAGTTCCAACGTGCATGAGGTCCAGGGTGCCGTGCTGAGCCGCAGTGGCCGTGTCCTCCACCGACTCTTTGGGAAGTGGAATGAGGGGCTTTATCGGGGTCCCCCACCAGGGGGCCAATGCATCTGGAAACCCAGTAAGTAGGGTAATCAGGGAAAGCTGGGCAGGGTGAGGAGGAACTGTGGCCCAGGACCCCTGCCCCAGTCCTTTACCTCCCCCCCAGACTCCATGCCCCCAGACCACGAGCGCAACTTCGGCTTCACTCAGTTTGCCTTGGAGCTGAATGAGCTGACAGCAGAGCTGAAGCGGACCTTGCCATCCACAGATACTAGGCTGCGTCCTGACCAGAGGTCAGTGCCCCAACCCAGGTACCCCCAGGCCCATTGCCCAAGCCCCAATGCCTCCGCAAGAAGGTCCCTCCTTGCAGAGCCTGGATCTGATGCTAGTAAACCACCCCAGAGACAGAGCCAGGCAGGGGAAAGAAGCTTTGATTTGGGGCGGGAGAGTCCCACTGACTGGGATCTGGATCTTCAGGTACCTGGAGGAAGGGAATATACAGGCTGCTGAGGCCCAGAAGCGAAGGATTGAGCAGCTGCAGCGAGACAGAAGGAGAGTCATGGAGGAGAACAACATTGTCCACCAGGCTCGCTTCTTCAGGTGCCCAACCTTGCCTTCTACTCTGTCCCTCCTCAGCCCAGGCCTTTCCCTTAGCCCCTTCCACTTGGAGTGGGCTCACCATGGGAGGGCAGTCTCCAGGGCCCAGCCTTGCCCACACCCACCCTCTTCCCCCAGGCGGCAGACAGACAGCAGCGGCAAGGAGTGGTGGGTCACTAACCACACATACTGGAGGCTGCGCGCCGAGCCCGGCTACGGGAACCTGGATGGGGCTGTGCTTTGGTAGCCCTGGCCCTGGGGCAGGAGGCTCAGGGCCTGCTCTCCTCCTGTCCCTACCTCTTCCACGGACACATGGATGAGGCCAGGCGCCCCCCTCAGGCAGCCCTGGCTCCAGCCCTCTCCCCTCTGCTGGCCAGAGGGGCTGCAGCTTAGCTCACCCCCACTGCACAGTTGGGGTTGGAGTCAGTCTGTTTCTCCAGTCTTGTTGCTCCAACAACTGGCATGTGAGACCCTTCTTGCTCTGCCATTCCCCTTTCTATCCCCCCTAGGGATGCTTGGGGAAAACGCTAGGCTCCTCAGTTCCCTGTTTCAGTGCCTTCCTAGGACACAGGGGACCCCTTGATGATCCCCAGGCTTTTTGTCACCAGGGCACTGGCCCCACTGTGAGAGGTTCAAGTAAGTGAAGGAAATGGAATGGCCTCTTCTCCCACTTGCCCCATTTCCAGTTTCTGCTCCTCTGCCCCAGTCCAGCAGGTCTTTCTCCAGCTCCCTCTGGCTGGTCCCTGGCCTCCTTCCCCTGCTGCATCCCTTTCCTTCCTAACTACAAAGCTCCGGCAGGCTCCTGCTCCCTTGTTCCTCATCCTCCTGTGGATCCTTCCATCTCAGCTCAGCAGATGCCCCGAAGTGGACAAGGCCTCTCCCAAAGGTGGAGATGCCTGGCCTCAGGCCCACAGGGAAGGAGTGCGCAGGCATGAGTGTAAAGTCAGTAGGAGTGTGTGTGTGTGTGTGTGTGTGTGTGTGTCCTGCTTGCAGGCAAGCAGGATTCTTCAATGTAGCCTGGGCATCCCACTGGATGTCCACCATCATTGCTGCTCATTTGCTCAGTTTGCCTCTGAGTCAGGTGAATTGCTGTGACATTCCAAGCTCCAATAAAAACTGATCCAGACATTGGCCTCTGACCTCATTGAAAAAAAAAATTATGTTCCACAGAAGGTCCATAGCCTTGACTCATCCTCCATCAAAATATACACCCTTGGGGCTGGGAAGGTGCCTCAGTGGTAGAGCGCTTGCCTCGCATACATGAGGACCTGGGTTCGATTCCTCAGCACTACATACGCAGAAAAAATAGCCGGAAGTGGCGCTGTGGCTCAAGTGGTAGAGCGCTAGCCTTGAGGTGAAGAGCTGAAGGACAGCCCCCAGGCCCAGAGTTCAGACCCATGACCAGACCCAAAAAAAAAAAAAACCAAAACAAAATATATACTCTTAACCCCTTAGCCCTGGGAATGAGGTGCCTTATTTGGAAATAGGGTCTTTTCAAATACAGTGAAATCTTAAGAGTCATAAGGGATTAGGGTAGCCCCTAATTCAGTGACTATTTCTGTATAAGAAGAGAAAATTGGGCACACAGATCTACCCAGGGGGAAGAGGACCATGGAAACAGGACATTTGGGAGTGGGCCGGATGGGCATATAGGCAGATTGGAGAGAGACATCTGCAAGCCAAGAATGCCAAGATGCTGGCAGCCAGCAAAAGGTACAAGACTCACGGAGAAATCTCACTTTGAGCTTCTGAGAAAGAATCAGCCCCACTGTCTGAAAGACCTCTGGCCTCAGCTGTGAGAGAAATGATCTCTGGAGTTTGTTGTTTGGTTTAGCTGTGTGTGTGTGTGTGTGTGTGTGTGTGTGTGTGTGTGTGTGTGAGTTGTGGGACTTGAACTCAAGGCCTGGGTGCTGTCCCTGAGCTTTTGTGCTCAAGGCTAATGTTCTACTACTTTGAGTCACAGTTCTACTTCTGGTTTTTCTGATGGTTAATTGGAGATAAGAGTCTGGCTGGCTTTGAACTGTGATACTCAGCCTTCTGAGTAGCTAGGATTACAGGCATCAGCCAGCTGTGCTGGGCTTAGTTAATTTTTGTTTTGTCTCAAGATAAAAACAAAGATCAAGGCTGCCTTTCCACCTCAGCCTCCTGGGAGCTGGGATTACAGAAGTCTGTCACTCATGTAGAACTTTGTTATGCAGTCCTAGAAAGGGAATGCTGCTACCTACTCACATGAACTGAAAGCCTAGGAGCACCCCCTTCCTTCGAGCCTCTCCTGCCCTTCTACCTCATGTCCCTCCACTCTGGCCCTTCATTCTGGTTCCAAAATCTCCTAAAGCTGGGCCTTCTAAACCCTTGTCCTGATGATCACACTCATGCTGGCTTTCAGAGTAATAGTTCGAAAGAGAAAACAAGGCTACTTCATTCTGCCTAAAAAACCACCATTACTTCCCAGTGCTTAGAGGCAAAAATCCAGATCATCAATCAGGTAGACAACTGCATGCTTGCTGGGCACTGGTGGCTCACACCTGTTATCCTGGCTACCCAGGAGGCTGAGATCTGAGGGTCATGGTTTAAAAGACTTGTCCGTGCAGATCCAATTAACACCACCAGAAAACCAGAAGTGGCACTGTGGCTCTAGTGGTAGAAAACTCACCTTGGGCTGAAGAGCTCAGGAACAGAGCCCAGGCCCAGAGTTCAAGACCCATGACTGGCCAAAAAGGCAAAACAAAACAAAAACTACATGCTTGCCAGGCAGGTACCAGTGGCTCATTCCTGTAATCCTAGCTACTTAGGAGGCTGAGATCTGAGGATTGTGATTGAAAGCCAGCCCAAGCAGGAAAGTATGTGAGTCTCTTATCTTCAGTGAACCACCAAAAAGCCAGAAGTAGAACTGTGGCTCAAATGACAGAGCACTAGCCTTGAACTAAAAGGCTCAGGGACAGCATGTAAGCCCTAACTTCAAGCCCCAAGACCAGCACAAAAAAAGAAAAAGAAAACTGCATGGTCCTAGGCCCTTGTCCAGCACGGAATGCTGCTTCCACAGTGTGTTCCTGCATAGTGATCATGCTAGAAAGGAGGGAGGGAAGAGGGCAAGAGGCAGGCCCCACCACTGAGGCTGAGTCTAATCCCAGGTTATTTCAAAGCCAAGTCCAGTTGCCTTTGCCTCTCCACTGTTGGATTTCTGCACTTTTTCAGTGTCAGAGGAGAAGATGTGATGTGGCTGCTGCTCTGTAGTTTACCAGTTCTCTCAGCCTCTCGCTTCACCTCATTGTACTGAAACAGCAGGGCTACCCTCCGGCCCCTCACATCATTGGTGTGGTTTGAAGGGTGTCCTAACAGGAAGTCTTGCTTCCTCTGGGAGTGTCAAAACCTAGGGGACCCTACACTACAGCAACCCTTCCAATTGCCCTTTTCTCACACCCCCTCAGTTAGATTTGGAAACAGGGCTTTGCTATATGACCCAGGCTAGCCTCAAACTTGTGATCCTCCTGCCTCCCATTTCTAGTTTATTTATGGAGAGTGTTAAAGCTAAAACATGACACCATGTGCCAGAAATAACCTCAACCCATCCCAAAGCCAGTGAAAGCTTCCAAACATTCAAGACCTTTTCTAAGACAGTGCATGTGGCCTCCACGGCCAAGTACTCTCCCTGCACAGGCCCAAATGCCAGCTTGCCAGTTTTAGGTCAGGGTGGGAAGATAAGATTATGGCTGTTTATTCCGGGTCCAGAAGACGATGGACGTTCCCTTCTGAAGGACTTTTGCTTTTCCTTTCCTTTCCCTTCCTCTCATCTCCTCTCCCTCTCCTTTCCTCCCTTCCTTCCTTCTTTCTTTCCTTCCTTCCATCCTCTTTCCTTCTTCTCTTTTTCTTCCCCTTTTTAATTTTAATTATTTTATTTTTTGTGGGTCATGGGGCCTGAACTCTGGGCCTGGACACTGTCCCTCAGCTCTTCAGCTCAAGGCTAGCACTCTACCATTTGAGCTACAGCTCCACTTCCAGCATTTTCTGCTTATGTGGTGCTGAGGAATCGAACTCAGGGCCTCATACATGCAAGGCAAGCACTCTACCACTGAACCACCTTCCCAGCCCTCTCCCCTTTTTAAAATGCCAGTACTAGGTTTTAAACTCGGGGCCTAGGCACTGTTTCTTAGCCTTTTCACTCAAGGCTCACATTCTACTACTTCTGGCATCTTGGTAGCTAATTGGGGATAAGCGTCTCACAGACTTTCTTACCCAGGTTGGCTTGGAACCAAGATCCTCGGATCCTCCTAAGTAGCTAGAATTACAGGTGTGAGCCACCAGCACCCGGCTGAGACCTGTCCTTTTTTTGAGACCCTCTAGGCAGAGAAGGAGACATCACTCAGTGCTCTCCCACTGGGACCCATCTCTATAGCTCTTAGGGTGGTAAGAAAGGCAGCACAGACTTCAGAGAAAGTCCCAACCTGGCCTCAGCTGGGTCTTACTCAAGAAATGAGGTGGTTCAAGGGCTGGTATCCCTGATTCTCACCATGCTATTGTTTTCTTGTCTATCCTCAAGGGCCAGTATCATCAGAGGGGTATTCTGAGAGCTCCTGAGGTCCTGATGGACTGGAGTCAGCTGGGGAAGGGATTCTGGAACAGGGTGGTCACTGCGGCATGGAGTTGGGAGAGCTCAGCCTGGGGTAGGGTTTTGGAGTGATTCCATATCTTCTCATATATGTCATTGCTGAGTTCAAAGTCTCTGGGGTATTGAAAGATGTTTCCAGGGGTCATTTATGCACAAGTCCAAGCCATTCATAGAATACTCCCACGGTGCCAGAACCATGGGCCTTGTTGGTTCCGAATATGAGAGGCCTCTCAAAATGCAGGATCTCTCTGGAGGATGGAAGGTAACTAGGCATGGCTATGGGAAAGGAAGGTGTAGTGGAAAAAAGTGAACTAGTCAGGAGAGCAGCAGAAAGGAAAGTGGAAAGAAGCAACCCAAAGTAGGACTTGGACAAGTTGGTGCAATTCTCCAAATATCCTCAAGAGGGCGTCTGGGACTCTAGAAAGGCCCAGTTCAGTCTTCCTGAGCTCTACCTTCGGCTAGGTCTCAGAGAATGAAGCTGGGGCAGGGGCCCAGGTCAGTGGTAATAGGTGGCAACAGCAGTCACCCCTCCGCTGCTTTCCATGACTCAGAGGACACTCAGGAGTCGGAAAATCCCCTGTTCTGGGAGGCACAGGTGTCCCCAGCCACTCCCAGAAGCTGCCCAGATGGTCTACTGGAGGCCAGCCCCACCCAGCTCCTCTCAGAAGAGCTGATCCAGGCTCCCCACACCCCAGTGCTCTTGTAAGAAGACTTTTCCCTAAGTTATTACAAACACAATGGGTGGAGGGAGAGTTAGCTATTGAGATCTGGGCCAGGTCTACACTGACAAGGAATTCTGGGAAGTCAGAATTCAAAGTCCAAAGCTTTGTTTTAGAGCACATAAAGTTCAAATTTGTCAGTGTTGGAGGATACAATGTATTTTAAGTTGTTAGTTTTACAACTTTTGTTTTAACACATAGTATAATGCATGGAATCACATGTATAAGGCTTGTCCCCGTCCCCACAAATGTTAGGGGTGTGCAGGAGAGGATTCCTTGGGTGCATATTTTTTTTTTGGGGGGGGGGGTCCGGTCGTGGGGCCTGAACTCTGGGCCTGGGTGCTGTCCCTCAGCTCTTCAGCTCAAGGCTAGCGCTCTACCACTTGAGCCACAGCGCCTCTTCAGGCTTTTTTCTTTTTGCTTATATGGTGCTGAGGAATCGAACCCAGGGCCTCATGCATGCAAGGCAAGCACTCTACCACTGAGCCACCTTCCCAGCCCTGGGTGCATATTTTGAAGGAGGAGACATCATTGGCGCCTCCTGGGAGGGATGAGAATGGGGACAAGAAGGAAGGTCTCTATTAAGCCACTGATGATTTAGAGAAGTTTTAGCTAATAGAATTTCACCATGGACTTCTAGAGTGGGATGTGGGGATGGCAGGGTACATTGGCCTCCACTCTCTTCTTTTTGTTGTTGTTGGTGGTCATGGGGCCTGGGTGCTGTCCCTGAGCTTTTTCACTCAAGATGAGCACTCTACCACTTTGAGCCACAGCCCCACTTCCAGTTTTCTGGTGGTTTATTGGAGATGAGAGTCTCACCAACTTTCCTGCCCAGGTTGGCTTTGAACTGTGAGCCTCAGATCTCAGCCTCCTGAGAAGCTAGGATTTGGTGGTAGTCACCTCGAACTGTGAGCCTCAGATCTCAGCCTCCTGAGAAGCTAGGATTTGGTGGTAGTCACCAGCACCTGGCTTCCCTCACCTTTTTGGAACGATGCTTTGCATTTGACAATGTGTGGGGACACTTCAGAGACCAATTGATGTGAACATGCTTGCGCTCTCGCTGTTCTGCGTTTCTGAGGATGGCCTTTTCCACATGAGGACGCTCAGTTCAGGGGCTGCAGAGCCGCACGTGACACTGGCCCTCCATAGGTGCCATAGCTCTCCATCTTCCCATCACCCCACCCATCATGACTGCCAAAGTAAAAAAAAAAAAAGGGGAAATTGGGAGAGTCTGCCAATTGGCCAAGGTGAAGAGGCAGAACTCATCTCGGATCCCCTTCACCACTGGGCTTTCTGGTCTGTTTCGTTGTGTTTTCAGTTAATTGTTGCTTGAGGGAAGTCTTGCCAGCAGCCCAGGCCCGGTTGGATCTGGAATACACCTGTTCCAGCCTCCTTGCTGTAGGGATTACTGGTGTGCCCTAGGATACTCAGCATCCTTGGGTCTGCCACTGACTGGTCCCACCTTCCAGCTGTGAGGAACCCTGTGTGTCCCCCAGCCCCCATGCCAGAGAACCCTGCTACCCTGCAACCTGGGACAGGGATAGAAAGTCCTGGACGACAGAAGTCCCGGCTTAGCAAAGTTAGAGGCAGAAATAGGTGCCTACCCCCTCCCTGGCGTCCAGATGCCGTCTGGATGCCCAGAGATGGGACGAAATCTGGGAACATGGCCCCCAGGAGCAGCCGGGCAGGGCCTGGCGCAGGCGTGCTCAGGAGCAGCCTGTGGGGTCCGGGCGAGGCGAGGCAGGGGACTGGAGATGCCGGAGCAGGATGGAGCGGGATGGAGCTGCGGCCCAGGTCCCAGGGCCCCCAGGATGGCCAGGCTCTGCCGCTCAGGGGAGGCGCAGAGCCGTCGCAGCGCTCAGACTCAGTTTCCCTGTGGTGGGGACACCTCGCTGGGGCTTGGCAGGGAGCGGTCGCCACGAGCCCTGGCCGGGAGACCAAGGGCCAGCCGCGTCCGCAGCCGCGTCCCCGTGGCCTGGACCGCGCGGGCAGGGAGGGTTCCCGCCTGGCACAGGCACAGGTTCCCGGCGGCGTGGGACCCCGGGCTGCGGCCTTAGCGGCATCGCTGCTGCTGCAGAGCCCGCCTGGGGCACCCCAGTCCTGGGGTCCCCTCCTTAACCGCGGTCAGCGTCAGAGGCCACCCACTGCAGACGCGGAACCAAGGCGGGGAGACGCGGGACCCAGGATGCGCGGGGCTCTGCAGCAGGGAGAGGTAAAGAGGGTCGGTAGGAGAAGGCCATTTCTCCTTCCATGGCTTTTTCAAAAGATGGGAATTTCTTTTGTCTTTCTTCCTCCCTCCCTCCCTTCCTCCTTCCCTCCCTTCCTTCCTTGCTTGCTTCCTTCCTTCCTCCCTCCCTCCCTCCCTCCCTCCCTTCCTCCCTTCTCTTTCTTTTTAATGCCTGTCTTGAGCTTGAACTGAGAGCCTGGGTGTAAGCTGGCCCTTAGCTTTTCCACTCAAGACTGGCACCCTACCACTTGAGCCACAGCTCCCCTTCTGGCTTTTCAGAGGTTAACTGAAGAGTCTCTCGTGGACTTTCCTTCATGGGCTGACTTTGAACCACAATCCTCAGATCTCAGCCTCCTGAGTAGGTAGGATTATAGGCATGAGCTGCTGGTGCCTGGCTATGCTTTCTTCTTCTTCTTCTTTCTTTCTTTCTCTCTCTCTCTCTTTCTTTCTTTCTTTCTTTCTTTCTTTCTTTCTTTCTTTCTTTCTTTCTTTCTTTCTTTCTTTCTTTCTTTCTTTCTTTCTTTCTTTCTTTCTTTCTTTCTTTCTTTCTCTGGGCCTGGGCGCTGTGCCTGCACTCTTCAGCTCAAGGTGAGGGCTCTACCTCTTGAGCCACAGCACCACTTCCGGTTTTCTAGTGGTTTATTGGAGATAAGAGTCTCACGGACTTTCTTGCCTGGGCTGGCTTTGAACCGTGATCCTCAGATCTCAACCTCCTGAGTAGCTAGGATTACAAGTGTGAGCCACTGGCGCCCAGCTTTATGTTGTAGCTTCCCCCCCCCCACCCCAGGGCTGAGGACCAAACCCAGGGCCTTGCATGCGCCAGGCAGGCGCCCTTCTGCTGAGCTAAACCCTCAGCCCCTATGCTTTCTTCTTTGACCTATGTGTTATTCTCAAATACATGGTGACTGATATTTTGTCTAATGATTAAAACATTTGGCAAATAAGATGAATATAGTTCATGCTTTTTTTGTTTTGATTTGGTGGTACTGGGATTTGAATTCAGGGTCTTACACTTTCTAGGCAGGTGCTCTATCTCTTGAACCACATCTCCAGTCTTTATTTTTGCTATTTTCCAAATAGGGTCTTGCTTTTTGCATAGGCTAGTTTAGACAGTCACTGCACATATCTTAAGTGGCAGGTGTACACTGTTGTGCTCAGATTTTTTTTTTTTTGGTCAGTTGTGGGGCTTGAACTCCGGGCCTGAGCACTGTCCCTGAGCTCTTCAGCTTAAGGCGAGTGCTCTACCACTTGAGCCACAGCACCACTTCCAGTTTTCTAGTGATTTATTAAAGATAAGGGTCTATGGACTTTCCTGCCCAGGCTGGCTTTGAACTGCCATCCCCAGATCTCAATCTCTGAGTAGGAAGAATTACAGGTGTGAGCTACTGGCACCCAGCTTGTGCTGATTTTTATTGGCACTTCACTAATTTTCTTTTGCGGGGGGGGGGGGGGGGGGAATTGGACTAGTCTTGAACTATGATCCTCCTGATTTCAGCCTTCCAAATAGCTGGGGTTATAGGCATGAACCACTGCACTATGCTCTTTTGTTTTTGGAGCAGGGTTTTGCTATATATCCCAGGCTGGCATCAAACTCACAATCCTCCTGACTCATGCCTCTGAGTGCTGGGATTATAGGCCTGATTTGATGTTTGCTTGAATACTCAGTGAGTGACCCTCATCGAGCTCCTTCTAATGTGGGATTCTCGTGATGCTCCATCTCAAGGAAATTCTAAGACTTATACAGTGGTCTAGATGAGGTCAAGATGGTTGACTTCACGTTGCCCTGGTAGGGAACTTTCTCAAGTTCTTGATCACCAGACCACGTGTCAAAACTGGTGACAGTTCAGTCTCTTCTACAGCAAAATGCTCACAGCCACCAGGACCATGGACAGCAGAGGGCACTAACTTGTTGGTCTCCATACAGCTTTGGGTTTCCCATTCAGGCATTCACTTTGACCCTGTTCTGGAATCTTCCAGCCTGCCTCTCCTGATGCTATCTTCCAAGAGGTGGTGACTCAAAATTTCTTTTCCAAAATAAGGTCACAGAGGCTGGACAGGTGGTTCAGGGGTAGAGTGCTTGCCTGGCATGCATGAGGCCTTGGGTTCGATTCCTCAGCACCACATAAACAGAAAAGGCTGGAAGTGGCACTGTGGCTCAAGTGGTAGAGTGCTAGCCTTGAGCTGAAAAGCTGAGGGACAGCATCCAGGCCATGAGTTCAAGCCTCATGACCAAAAAGAAAAAAAATAAGGTCAGAGTCCTGTGGAGCTTCCTTGGCATTTGAGAACAATGTGGCTGGGTGTTTGGGGCAGGCCTTGAGGCCTCATTCTCTGTTCTGGGTTTGGTGTCCTGGCTGACAGCAAGCATGATGGGCACTCCTGCCTTTTGTTTCCTGTCACTGCTCTGGACCGTCAGGTCATGTGACCTCTCTACCATTCACAACTCCCCCGATAAACATGGACCCTTGTAAACCTCATTCAGTTTGAGGGGCATTGTTATTCTACTTGAACTAATCATTCAGTGGCTAGAAATGGAGAGCTGCTGGCAGATGGATGGTTGTGTATACCTTTCCATTCATGAAATGACCAAAACAAATTAAAATCATCCTCAGTACTAAAGTGATAGTCATACCCACAAATCACACGCATGAGAGGAATTCCTGCAAGAGAGCACTCACAGCCGACTGGAGTGACTGGTGAAAGCAATTGCCTCCCTTCACACACATGCACACACACACATTCATACACACGTACACACATTAATCAAGAACATACCATAGTGTTACAGGAATTTAAAAGAGGAAGCAATGGGACTGGAGTTCAGCTCAATTGTAAAACATTTGCCTAGCATGTGTAAGGTCCTGGTTTTGATCCCCAGCACTATAAAAAAGAGAAGAAAGATGGAAAGAAGAAAAGGAGAAGGGAGGAAGGAAGGAAAGAAGGAAGAAAGGAAGGAAGGAAGGAAGGAAGGAAAGTTAAAAGGAAGGAAGGGAGGAAGGAAGGAAGGAAGGAAGGAAGGAATGTTAAAAGGGAGGAAGGAAGGATCTTCACTAACAGCTACAGAAGCTGATGCCAATGCGAGGGCATAGAGGAGGCCACTCTGCCTGAAATCGTTTTCTAATGTCAGATGGTCTGTTTTTAGTGGTGGATGCAACTTGATGGATCCATGTGAGAGAGAGGCCTCTCTCTTCTGTGAGCAGGTCTTTCCCTGACCTTACAGCTCATTAACATAAAGACAGGCATTGGGGGCTGGGAAGGTGGCTCAGTGGTAGAGAGCTTGCCTTGCATGCCTGAGGCCCTGGGTTCGATTCCTCAGCACCACATAAGCAAAAAGAAAAAAAGCCGGAAGTGGCACTGTGGCTCAAGTGGTAGAGCGCTAGCCTTGAGCTGAAGAGCTGAGGGACAGCGTTCAGGCCCCATGACCGGACCCCCCCCCCAAAAAAAAAATACATTGGGCCACAAAATCTTGAGTATCAGAAGTGAAAAGAAGAATAATAAATTTCTTCTATACCTGTACAGAAGCCAAAGGAAGAATCTCTGTCTTGGGAAAAGTCAAGCCTTCTCCAAAGGAAGTACAAAGATCTCATCCGATCAGAGTAGTGTACCAAGGTGGCATTTGGCCAGATAAAGGAATCCTGCAAGACTCTCCCACTCCCCCACCTTTCCGCCTCCAAAAATAGCCTCCATCCTGACACCACCTCATATAAGAGAACTTAAAAGTGTCCTTTCCGGGCTGGGAAGGTGGCTCAGTGGTAGAGCGCTTGCCTTGCATGCCTGAGGCCCTGGGTTTGATTCCTCAGCACCACATAAGAAAAAAGAAAAAAGCCGGAAGTGGCGCTGTGGCTCAAGTGGTAGAGGGCTAGCCTTGAGCTGAAGAGCTGAGGGACAGCACCCAGGCCCAGAGTTCAGGCCCCATGACGGGACCAAAAAAAAAAAAAGTGTCCTTTCTCCAGAGTTCTAACCTTGGTAAGAAAAAGACACCCAGAGGGACTTCAGCAACTACTGTGACCAAGCAAATACTTAGGTAATTTTTGGAGCTCTATTTGGTTCCCACCTACAGTTAGCCAGGCCCTTGTATCACCTGCACTCCAAACTGCTTTCCTCTCGTGCAAGAGCTGACCGACTGCCATGACACTGGATCAAAGTGGTATCATCACCCCCAACTTACAGAAGAGGGAAGGGAGCCTCGGGGAGGGAAGGGAGCCTCGGGGAGGGGAGAGAGCCAGGATGGAGCCCAGGCCTCCGATAAGTCCAGTGTGCTTTCTCTCTCCCCTCCTTTTCTTCAGGGAGACCAGAAGAATAGTAGTGACTCTGCCACATCTAAGTCCCTGAGGACCATATCCATAGGCCTAGGAGAGGTGGTCCCAAGCCTGTATTGTAAGGGGGAAGGGTTTATGTGACCACTGTCCCACAGCTCCCATCCTGTTTCCTATGCACCATGAGGACCCACCAACAGAAGTATGCACTTTGTCTGCCACATGTTCTCAGCTCAAGCAGGCTCTGAGTCTAATAGTCCCATGTCATTCCCATTCCCAGCTTCGTCCTTCTGAGCAAGTGGAGGTGAGCTCCCATCCCACCACCTCACACACACCCCACCTATAATTCTCTCTGGCAAACCGGAAAGGAGAAGCAAAACAGTATCATTATTAACTGCTAACCAGCAGGACTATGGCCCAGCAGATGAGACCAGGGGTCAGATCATGAGTTCCCAATGGATAGTGGGGTGAGGAGCCAGAAAATCCAGATGAGACTCACAGTATGGAATTGTATTATTTGTACTGTGAGGTCAACATGACTTCATCATGGTTAAGTGGGTTCTTTGGGAAACTATAGTGTGCCCTCTTGTGGACAAGAGGAATTTCACTTTATTCTTTTCACATCCCCATTCCACCCCAAGTAGTTCCATAAGGACGTAGACTCCACCCCTAATCCACACAGGCCTATGGAGAGGGTTCCTTCATTACAGACATAAGGAATAAGGTGCTGGTGGCTCATCCTATAATCCTAGCTACTCAGGAGGCTAAGACCTGGATCATCATGGGTTAAAGCCAGCCTGGGCAGACAAGTCCATGAAATTCCAATTAAGCAGTAAAAAGGCAGGCTGGAGGCATGACTCAAGTGGTAAAGCACCAGCAATGAACAAACAAGCTGAATGAGAGCATGGAGCATTGAGTTCACTCCCTGTTATCAGAAAAAAAAAGATATAAAGGGTTTTAGAGTCGAAGGATGAAATGCAGCATTAAAAAAATCATTATTGTAGGGCTGGGAGTGTGGCTTAGTGGTAGAGTGCTTGCCTAGCATGCATGAAATCCTGGGTTTGAGTCCTCAGTACCACATACACAAGAAAATCCATAAATGGTGCTGTGGCTCAAGTAGTAGAGTGCTAGCCTTGAGAAAAAGAAGCTCAGGGACAGTGTCCAGGCCCTGAGTTCAAGCCCCAGTATCAGCAAACGCGCGTGCGCACACACACACACACACACACACACACACACACACACACACACAAATGTAGAATGGTTGCATTTCACACACACACACACACACACACACACACACACACAATGTAGAATGGTTGCATTTGCAAACTATTTGTTGCCTACAAGAAACACTTCTTGCTGACAAGGGCAACACAGGCTTAAGATAAAATGGATAGAATGTAAGCCAATGGACTCCGAAAGCAGGTATACCATACTTATATCTGATAAACACAAAAGTAAAATCAGTCACAAGAGATTAAAAGGTTATTCATACAAATAATGTAAATAATTCATGAAAAGGAAATTATAGTTATTAACATGTATGCACCAAATAACATGGAGACGTTCTTTTAAAAAAAAGTGGGAGCTGGGCGCTGGTGGCTCATGCCTATAATCCTAGCTGAGGATTACAGGCTGAGATCTGAGGATCACGGTTCAAAGCCAGCCTGGGCAGGAAAATCTGTGAGACTCTTATCTTCAACAACCCACTAGAAAACCGGAAGTATCACTATGGTTCAGGTGGTAGAGCACTTGTCTTGAGCTGAAGAGTGCTGGGACAGCACCCAAGCCCAGAGTTCAAGCCCCACAACTGATCAAAAAACAACAACAACAACAACAAACAGTGGCCGGACGCTAGTGGCTCACGCCTGTAATCCTAGCTTCTCAGGAGGCTGAGATCTGAGGATCGTGGTTCAAAGCCAGCCTGGGCAGGAAAGTCCGTGAGACTCTTATCGCCAATAAACCACTCGAAAACTGGAAGTGGCGCTGTGGCTCATGCGGTAGAGCGCTTGCCTTGAGCTGAAGAGCACAGGGACAGCGCCCAAGCCCAGAGTTCAAGCTCCACAAGTGACCAAAAAGAAAAAAGAAAAAAAAGTGGGAGACTTCAATACCCTACTTTTCACTAATTGGTCATCCAAATAAACAAACAAAAATGAATAAATTTTAGAAGTAAATGACACCATTCACCAAATGAATGTGACAGATACCTATACCTTATTTTAGCCAATAGCAGCACAATACACGTTCTTCTTAGCAGTCCATAGAATGTTCTTGAAAATATATCATATCCTAAGACATACAGCAAATCTGAGCAACTACCAGAAAATTGAAAAAACTTCTTGTATTCTATCAGATCATTATGAAATTAAACTAGGGTTCCACAACAAAAGATGCTGCAAAAATGTTCAAACATGTGGAGACTGAACATCAAATGTAAAAAGGGAGAAATCAAATAATTCCTTGAATCTAAAGAAAATGTTTTTTTGTTTGTTTGTTGCTGGTCGTGGGGCCTGAACTCTGGGCCTGGGCACTGTCCCTCAGCTCTTCAGCTCAAGCCTAGCGCTCTACCACTTGAGTCACAGCGCCACTTCTGTCTTTTTCTGCTTAAGTGGTGCTGAGGAATCAAACCCTGGGCCTCATGCATGCAAGGCAAGCGCTCTACCACTGAGCCACTTTCCCAGTCCTGAAAATGAAGTTCTATCAAAACCTCTGAGATACTGCAAATATAGTGGTAAGAAGAAATGTGTAGGCATTAATGCCTACAGTAAAAAAAAAAAAAAAAAAGCAGAAAGTACTCAAATAGCCTTATGATACAACTCAAACTTGAGAAAACAAGCCCAAGGATAGGTGGCAATAATTAGTAAAGACTGGGAGTGAAAGCTGGTTGCCGGTGGCTCACGCCTGTAATCCTAGCTACTCAGAAAACTGAGATCTGAGGATCGCAACTCAAAAATCCCGAAGGACAGCAAAGTCCATGAAACTCTTATCTTCAATAAATTACTCAGAAAAGACTGGAAGTGGTGCTGTGGCTCAAGTGGTAGAGCATGAGCCTTGAGCAAAAGAAACTCAGGGACAGCCCTGAGTTCAATCCCCAAGACCGGCAAAAAATAACATAAAAAAATTTAAAGCTAAGTAATGAAATTAATAAAATGGTGACTTTAAAAACCATGCACACACACAATCAATGAAACAAAAAAATCCTTTTTTGAAAAAGTGATTGATAAACCTTTAGCTAATCTAATCAAAAGAAGGAGAAAAGAAACTCAGTCAAAATTAGAGGTGAAAATGAAAATATTGCAGGAAATACCAAAGAAATCCAAAGAATTATGAGGGAATACTTTGAAAACTTATATAACTAGAACATCTAGAAGAAATATATAAATTTTAAGACACAGTTGAAACCGAAAAATTTGTATAGAACAAGAAAAGACCTCAAATAAGCAAAGCAATTCTAGGCACAGAAATAAAACAAGAGAAAAGGCAAGGGAAAGAAGAAAATGAGGAGAGAAGAGAAAAGGACCAGTAAAATAAGGGATGGGAGCTGAACCAGAAGTGAAGTTTTCCAAACAGAATTGGAAGGACAAATTAGTGTGTTCCCACTAAAACAGGGACACTTTGCTTTAAGGAAAAGGAAGCAAGCAGTATAACTTCAACCTTAGTGCTCGTTATAAACCTTTCTTAACCTTTCAGCATTCTTTCAGAAAATATTTTTAGGTTTGTTTTTTATTTAATTTTGGGGTGTCTTCCCAGGATTTTTTAATTTTTATCTATCTATTTATCTACCTATCTATCTATCTATCTATCTATCTATCTATCTATCTATCTATCTATTTATTTATGCCAGTCCTGGGACTTAAACTCAGAGTCTGGACACTGTCCCTGAATTTCTTTTGCTCAAGGCTAGCACTCTACCACTTGAGACACAGTGCCACTTCCAGCTTTTTCTGTGTATGTGGTACTGAGGAATTGAACCCAGGGCTTCATGCATGCTAGATAAGTACTCTACCACTGAGCCACATTCCCAGGCCCCCAGAAAATACACTATGAAGAAAAAGTGATCTCAAATTCAGTAGCTCCTTCATTTCAACAGAAAGATCTAGGGTTTTCTCTTTTATTATTTATTTATTTTTTATTTATTTATTTTTAGGGTTTCTCCTTTATTATTAGGTTGCATAAACTAAAATGCATTTTTTTTCTTTTTGTGAAAGCATTTTCAGTATGATGCCAATATTTTGTTTGTTGGTTGGTCATAGGACTTGAACTCTGGGCCTGGGTGCTTTCCCTGAGCTCTTCAGCTCAAGGTGAGTGCTGTATCACTTGAGTCACAGTGTTACTTCTGGTTTCCTGGTGGTTTATTTGAGATGAGTCTCATTGACTTTCCTGCCCCAGCTGGCTTCAAACTATGATCCTCAGATCTTAGCCTCCTCAGTAGTTAGGATTACAGGTGTGACCCAATTTTTATAAAAGCATTTCTTGCAGAGAATAGTAATGTATACCTGTAATCCCAGCATTTGGAATGCTGAAGCAAGATTATATCAAGTTTGAGGCCAGCCTTGGGCATGCAGAAAAAGGAAATGTTTCTAAGTAATCCATCTTTTACTGACAGTTCTTGATGGGTGGTGAGAGTTGAAATAATTTATTGATTATATATTGATGTCATTATTTCCTTCATTGCTTGAATTTTTTTTTTTTTTTTTGGTTAGTCATGGGACTTGAACTCAGGGCCCAAACACTGTCCCTGAGCTCTTTTGCTCAAGGCTATTACTCTGTCATTTTGAGTCACAGTTCTACTTCCAGTTTTCTGGTGGTTAATTGGAGGTAAGAGTCTCACAGACTTTCCTGCTGGAGCTGGCTTGAAACTGTTATCTTCAGATCTCAGCCTCCTGAGTAGATAGAATTTCAGGAGTGAGCCACTAGCACCTAGTTTTGATTTATTTATTTTTGTTGCCAGTCCTGGGGCTTGAACTCAGGGCCTGAGCATTGTCCCTGAGCTTCTTTTTGCTCAACGCTAGCATACTACCACTGGAGCCACAGTGCCACTTCTGGCTTTTGTCTAGCATGCATGAAGCCCTCGGTTTGATTCCTCAATACCACATACACAGAAAAAGACTAGCATGCTAGCCTTGAGCAAAGAAAAGCTCAGGGACAGTGCCCAGGCCCTGAGTTCAAGCCCCAGGACCGGCCAAAAAATACAAAAAAGAAAAAAAAATAAATGGAACTATTATTTTACAAATACATTCCAGTGTATATCATTGTTTTGTAACTCTGTTTCTAGCTGTCTCTACAAACAATTAATGATGAAAACTTACAGACTGAGCCCCGTTTGATTAGCACTGTTCTTAACCCTTTACATGTATTTGGTTAAATCATATGAAGTTGCTAACCTGGCTATTCTTTCAGCAGTACTGGGGTTTGATATCAGGGCTGCTCATTTGCTTCGTGGGTATTCTACCCATTGAGCCACACTTCCAGTACTTTTTTTTTTTTTTCTCAAGGCTCTTCTAGCTTTGTGTGTGTGTGTGTGTGTGTGTGTGTGTGTGTGTGTGTGTGTGTGTGTGTGTGTGTGTGTGTGGTTTTATTGGAGATGAGTCTCAGACTTTCCTGCCCAGGCTGGCTTTGAATCACAGTCCTCAGATTCCAGATTCCAGCCTCCTGAGTTGCTAGGATTCTAAGCATGAGCCACTGGTGCCCAGCTCCAGTCCCTTTTTGCTTTGGTTATTTTTCAAGTAGAATCTCAAGATTTTTCCCAGGGCGGCCTTGAGACTGATCCTCTGACCTATTCCTGGGATTAGGGGCATGTATTACCACACTTGGCAATATTTGGCTGTTGTTGACCTGCACAAATAGCCAGGCCACATGTTTCCATTTATATTTGCTCCTTTCATCCTTGAACAGCCCTAGAGATGAAAATGGAGAACTGTAGAGATGCAAAGAGAAATCAAGTGCCATTGTTCTCCACATTCCATCTAGTCCGATCCCCTGAAATTATCCTCACACTTTACCTCCCAGGCTGGGTGCATTAAAAAACTGAGATGTCTCTTTGTCCTAAGATGCCTTAGGACAAAGATCATCAGACATCAGATTGACGGTCCATGCAGCATGGACCGTCAATCTGAATGCTGAGGGCAGGACACACCCGGGCCTGGCTCTAGCTCTGTTGAACACTTCTAGTTCCTTGCAGGTGCCCCTGAAGGGAGGGCTGACTGAATGGCTTTGGCTGAACTGGCCATCCCCAGGTGAGTCACCCCCCCCCAACACACACACACACACACACACACACACACACACACACTAGCATGGAAGCAGGACACACTCAACAGTTCCATGTTTATTTTCAGAAAGTGATGAAGACAAAAGAAATACATCCAGACTCCACTCTCTGTACAATAAATATCCTCTGTCCAAAAGAATTTAAAAAAAAAAAAAAAGAAAAAAGAAAAAAGCGTGCATGCGCACAGACACCACGAATGAGACCTCGTGTGGCCACCCCGCCCCCTCCCTGCCCCGTCCCCTGTGTGCCCCACTCCTGTCTCCCAGCAGGTGGGCCCAGGCCAGCTCCCCATAGTCACCTGCGTCCTCTTCCTTGACTCTGGCTGGCTGACTGTTCTCAAATCCATGTCTTCCTCTTCGGGTCAGGGGTTAACACACACATGGATGAAACGGGCCAGTTACTGCCAAGGTGAAGGGTTGGTCTCCAGTCCCAGCACCTCACCTGACTAGAAGTCACAAAGCTCTTTTAGGTCCAGAACCTTCTCTCCTCCATTTTCTCTTCTCCACAGGGCCATCCACCAGAAGCAGCACCAGGTACATGACTGTAGTTTGGGTGGAAAAGGGGCAGGGGACACTCCTGTCACGTTTCATTGTGGGTCAGGAAGTAGGGAGTGAACCCAGAATTCCTTGGGTCCCCTCTCCCCAAGGGGAGCCGGGGTTTCTCCAGCCTGTTTTCTAAGTGAGTCAACCTCCTCCAACCTAAGAACATTGTCTTCTCAGCACAGCATCTGCTCAGTTGGGAAAATAATTATAAAATTGGCCTTCGGCTTCCTTCTCCAAAGGAGAAGGAGCCCCGGCAGGGGACGAGCTGTCACCGCTGGAAGGGTAGGGTGACACCCGCCTCCTCTTAGAGTCTCCTTCGCCCAGTCCTGAGTCACCAGGCTCTGGCCGGAGAGGGGTGATCTCAGTCCACAATGAAGGGGAGCCCTGCTCCTCGGGCCCCCGCCCCTCGGAGGCTCCCGGGCCAGGTTCCATGGGCAGAGTCTGCATGGGGTGGAACCAGCCAGGTGGACCCATTTTAGGAGGGTACCGAGGGGGCATAGGCCAGCCAGCCCCAGGGGCTAGGACCTCCTGGCCCCGATAGTAGGGCATGGTGGGCCCAGGAGCAGAAGGCAGGAATGCAGGTTTCATGCTGACAGCCCGGAATTCCGCCTCATAGCTGTGGTCTCGGGGGGTCCCCAGCCAATAAGGTTGAGGGACCACATCCTTGGCCTGGCTGGGGAGGTCTGGGTAGAAGCGGCTGGGGACAGGATACTGGTTGGACAGGAGAGGTGAGTAGGGGTCTCCTCCCAGCAGTTGACAGTTGGCTCCAGGCGGGGAGGGGACACTGGTATCCACAGAGGCATACATTCTAAAAATAAAACCAGAAGCAAGAAAAACAGGGGTCACAAGCTAAACCAGCTCCCATGGAGTCCTTCCCTTTCTCTTTCTTCCTTCCTTCCTTCCTTCCTTCCTTCCTTCCTTCCTTCCTTCCTTCCTTCCTTCCTTTCTTTCTTTCTTTCCTTTCTTTCTTTCTTCTTTCTTTCTTCCTCTCTTTCTTTCTTTCTTTCTTTCTTTCTTGTCATGGGGCTCAAACTCTGGGCCTGGGCGCTGTCCCTCAGCTCTTCAGCTCAAGGCTAGCGCTCTACCACTTGAGCCATAGCCCCACTTCCGGTTTTCTGGTGGTTCATTGGAAATAAGAGTCTTACACACTTTCCTGCCCAGGTTGGCTTTGAATCACACGATCCTCAGATCTCAGCCTCCAGAGTAGCTAGGATTACAGGACTGAGCCACCAGCACCTAGTCTTCTTCTTTTTTTTTTTTTTTTTTGTTCCAATAAAGGGACCAATGGGGAGGGGAACCCCATGATACTCACGACTCAAAGTTCTCCCGGAATCCTTTGGCAAAGGGGTTATTATCAATTTTCAGCTGTGTGATCTAGACAAAAGGAAACAGAGTCACCTGAGCCATAGATCTGGGGAATCTGGAAGTTTCTGAATCTGGGGAGGTTTCTCCCCAGGAACATTGCGGCTCTCACCTCGGCATTCTGGTAAGCGGTGACAGCAATGAACTGGGTTTCTTGGAAAGTAAAGATGTGTGTGTTAGAAGAATTGCAGGGGGCTTCTGGCTCTCCATCATTCACCTCCACGATATGCAGCCGGGGCTGGTACTTATGAAGAGACTGCAGCACAATCATCTGAAGAGACAGCAGAATGCCTCAGGCGGTTGGCAGGTGTAAGGATCTGCCCTCCCTGTAGTGGCCTAACACATGCTCCATGCATGGTTCTCTGCCCCATCAACCACTGGCCCTGTGGGGAAGCTAGAAGGGACCCTGAAGTCATCATGTACCTTCTCCCGGGCCTTCCAACTCCAGTCCCCAACCTTTTGGGGGGCCCAATTCTAGCCTCTTGCTTCCTTTCCTGCTCTATACAGCCAAAGTATTAACATAATACTTTTGAGCTGGGCACCAGTGGCTCACGCCTAATCCTAGCTAGTCAGGAGGCTGAGATCTGAGACTCTTATCTCCAATAAACCAACAGAAAATCAGAAGTGGCACTGTGGATCAAGTGGTAGAGCACTAGCCTTGAGCTGAAGAGCTGAAGGATGCCCAGCACCCAAGCCCAGAGTTCAAGCCCTATGACCTGCATACACACACACACACACACACACACACACACACACACACACACACACAAGTGCTTTTTAGGGATAAGTGTGCTGCTATTTTTATTTTTGGTCGGTTGTGTGGCTTGAACTCAGGGGCCTGGGCATTGCCCCTTGAGCTTTTTCACTTAAGGATAGTGGTCTATCATTTTGAGCCACAGGGCCACTTCTGGTTTTCTGGTGGTTAATTGGAATAAGAGTCTCACAGATTTTCCTGACTGGGCTGGCTTTGAACTGTGATCCTCCAAATCTCAGCCTCTTGAGTAGTTAGGATTACAGGCATGAGCCACAGATACCAGGAGATGATAAGTGTGCTTTTAACAGGATTTCCCAACCTGAAGAAATTCTACATCCAGTCCCTGAGACACCCAGTGTCGTGGCTCCTCGTGGTGATAAATCATGGCGGTTTGGGATTCAGTGAAGAAGCTCCCAAGGCAAGCTTGGCCTTGCTTGGTTGAAGGTGACCCTTACCGGCTTCTCCCATCCCAACTTCTTTTCAAGGTGGAGTGGGAAAGAGCCAGAGTTCAGAGAGGAAGAAAAAGCAGCAGAAGCCAGCCCCAGGGGCCACAGGAAGACCTTCTGGGATCTCAGCCTCAGGGTGGGCCAGGTGGTTCTACCTGAGTCACATTGTTCGAGGCTCCCTTGTTGTTTGTGAGCTTAAGTTTCCCAAAGGAAACTTCCTGGCGCATCCAGTGGGCTCCGGTGTTGGGGGAATCCGGGTGGACGTACAGGCGGTTCCCTGTGGATAGTTGACCTCTTTGGTAAACAGCCCCCCCCCCCCCACACACACAACAAAACAGACCCCTGAGGTGGGAGCTGTGACAATAAGGCAGGGTGGGTGGTAGACAAGCGAAGTGAAAGGGAAGGTGGGGGAGGGAGAGGGAAGTAGACTTGAATCCCGTGTTCCACTAGGGGGCGTGCCACCTGGAAAATCTTATCCATCATCCTCAAGGTGGGCACATACCTGGCATGCTGCCCTCGGCCTTTCCGCACTGCACCCACTTTCCACTCTGATATCGCCAGTGGTGCTGATCCACCAGGACCACGTCCACAAACATCCTGTAATGGCTGGTGGGCTCCAGTCCAGCCACAGTAAATGAGAGGAATGGGAACATTCGCCTGTGGGAAAAAGAGAGAGACCCCAGGACCCATCAGCCCCCGCGCCATGGCCACTCACACCAGCAACATGCTATGTGCCGGAACCACTTCCACCTGCTCACAAGAGCCATCTGGCGAATGTTCAAGAAGTCTACCGGCCAGTTGGTAAGCACAGTCATCATTTTTAAAAAATGACATAAACTTACAATTAAGTACATCCTATTAAAAGCCAAGATAATCCATACTCAGAAATAATTTCCTGTTTTTTTTCCCCCAGTATGTTCTGCTCTTGTCTCTGCTATGAAGATTATTTATGGCTATCGTATCTGTGTAGTGAGCCTATAGGGAATGGTTTGTGGTGCATTTCCCTGCAATTCTATGTTCATCTTGATATCACTCAACACTAATTGCCCAGTATCTATGTTCAACATCATTCTGACAGCTTGAAATTATCATAGTAGAAGTAGTTACACCATAGGAATCAGCCAATACTATCAGCTGGTCTTTCATTGTGTATATGTGTCAGTGCCTAGGGGTAGAATTTGAGGCCACACACATGCTATGTAAATACTCTATCACTGAGCTATATTCCCAACACATAGGCTTTTTGTTGTGGTGGTGGTTGATCATAAGGTTTGAACTCAGGGCCCTTGAGTGCTGTCCCAGAGCTCAAGACTCTAGTGCTCTACCACTTTGAGCCACAGCTCCACTTCTGGTTTTCTGGTGGTTTATTGGAGATAAGAGTCTCACAGACTTTCCCGCCCAGACCGCTTTGAGTTGCAATTTTCAGATCTCAGCTTTCTAAGTAGCTAAGATTATAGTTGTAAGCCACCAGTGCCCAGCCCATAGGCTTTTTTAAATGCTTTCCTTTCACAGGGTCAGATGCTAGATACTTAACAGCACTGCCTCAAACTTTAGTGTGTTCCTCAGGAGGAGCAAACACAAGCCAGCTCTCCACAGGCAGTTCCTAAAAGAGCCTCATGCCTCAGACCCCATCCTTCTCTCTACAGAGACTCTCTCCCTCACTCTGAAAAACACTCACCTACCCTACAGCTCCCACCTGTAGGCCCTCCCTGCCCCCTATTCCTGAACTTGATGAAGTAGGATCTGTCCCAGGCCTGGGTCATGGGGGATCACCTAATGTCCTAGGTGGACAGGATCCTTCTCATCTTTCCAAAAGAAGGCTATATCAAACAGAATCCTCATGCTCAAAGTCTTGGCTCTTGGGGAAAATAGAAGTGAAGGGGTTGGGTGCTGTCGTATTGTCTTTTGTGCCATAGTAAGATTCAGAAAGGGAAGTTCTCTCCTACACTGCCCATCTCCACCACTTCCACAATCACTACCCCCGTTATCACCATCATGACAACCACCGTCTCCACTATCACAACCACCATCATTCTCACCACTATCTCCGCCTACCTATCGCTACAGCTATGGCCTTCATGTCACAACCACCAGCAGCAGCATCGACACACTCTCCACCTCCATGATCACTGCCACGACCCCTCCACCAACATAACCATCTTCTAACCACCACCTCCACCATCTCGATAACCACCACCTCTTCCCTCTTGGGCATCATTATAACCATCCTTCCACCATCTCCATCACCACAACCACCACCTCCACTATCATCCACTACTATTTTTTTTTTTTTGGTCAGTTGTGGGGCTTGAACTCAGCAGCCTAGCTGCTGTCCCTGAAGTTTTCTACTCAAGGCTAGCACTCTACCACTTTGAACTATAGTACCACTTCTGGCTTTTTGGTAGTTAATTGGAGATAAGAATTTCATGGAGCCAGGCGCCGGTGGCTCATGCCTCTCAGGAGACTGAGATCTGAGGATCATGGTTCAAAGCCAGCCTGGGGAGGAAAGTGTGTGAGACTCTGATCTCCAATAAACAACTGCAAAACCGGAAGTGATGCTGTGGCTTAAGCGGTAGAGCGCTCGCCTTGAGCTGAAGAGTGTAGGGACAGCGCCCAAGCCCAGAGTTCAAGCCCCACAAATGACAAAAAAAAAAAGGAGTTTCATGGAGGGACTGGGAATGTGGCTTAGTGGTAGAGTGCTTGCCTTGCATGCATGAAGCCCTGGGTTCAATTCCTCAGTACCACATACACAGAAAAAAGCCAGAAGTGGTGCTGTGTCTCAAGTGGTAGAGTGCTAGCCTTGAACAAAAGAAGCTTAAGAACAATGCCCAGGCCCAGAGTTCAAGCCCTAGGGCTGGTCAAAAAAAAAAAAATTTCATGGACTTTCCTGCCCAGCTGGCTTTGAACTGCAGTTCTCAGATCTCAGCCTCCTGAGTGAGTAGAGTTACAGATGTGAACCACCACTGCCTACCTCATCACTACTACTGCTCCACCAGCACAGCTGCCTTCCCTCTAACCACTTCCACCATCGCTACAACCACTGCCTTCACATCACCAAAACTACCATTACGTCTTCACCATCACAACCATCCTCCCTCTAATCGCCATCGTTACATCACCACCTCCACGATCATTACAAACACCACCTCCATCACAGCCACTACTACAACTACCACTTCTACCATCACTACAACCACCACCTCCACTATCACCGTCACTACCACTGTCCCCCTACCATCCCAACCCTCCTCCTCTAACCACCTCTTCCATCACTACAACCACTGCCTTCAAACATCACAACTACCAGCAACATCACTAGGGCTACCGCCTCCTCACTAACAGGGCCATCACCAGCTCCAGTGGTTGAGCATCTCTCTTAAAAGCTGGGCAGGAAAAAGAGGTTGCCAAAACAGCTGAGACAAACTGTCATCAGAAATGCCTCTCAAGCTGGGTATGGTGGCTCACACCTAAAATCCTAGCTACTCAGGAGGCTGAGATCTAAAGATCACTGTTCAAAGCCAGCCCGAGCAGGAAAGTCCATGAGACTCTTCTCTCCACTAAACTACAAAAAAAGCTGGAAGTGGAGCTGTGGTTCAAGTGGTAGAGCACTAGCCTTGAGCACAAAAGCTCAGGGACAGTGTCCAGGGACAGAGCTCAAGCCCAGGACTGGCACACACACACAAAACAAAGAAAAATGTTTCTCATCCCTAAGTTGAGTGCTGCTGTGCATGCCTCCAATCCTACTACTCAAGAGGCTGAGATCTGGAGGACTGAGGCTTGAAGGCAGCACTGGCAGAAAAGTTTGACAGACTCCATTTCCAAAAGTAATGAACAAAAAGCAGAGCTGGAGGTGTGGCTCAAGTGGTAAAGTGCCAGCCTAGCAAGCTTGAGGCCCTGAGTCCAACCTCTCCCAACAAAAACCATGCATTCATCTCACACACCCCTGTTCCCATGAGAGCCCTGGAGAATACAAAGCCACCCATCCCTGAGTCAGGAAGCAAAGGGCATGGAGAGTTTCAGGGGCCAAGGCAAACTTTTGGGTGGGTCCTGAGCAGCACCCCCTGACAACCCTGGAAAACTTTCCCAGGAGGGCGCTATTACATTCCTAGCTCCTCAGACACCTGGGCTGAGAAAAAGAGATTTATCAGACTCTTGGTCTTGGATGACTTAATTTCCAAGCAAAACTTGCTTGCTTCCTCACCTGTAAATATCAATAAATAACTCCAGTCTACCTTGTCTCTGCAAGCTATTTAGGAGCCCAAACCATGTAAAACATAGCTCATCTCTTTCCAGGCCCACTTCCATCCAAGAAGGTCTTATCTTCCAGGCCCAGAACTATATTCAAGCTCTCTAGTCTTTCTGGAGGACCCTAAGCAGGGGACTCAGCTCTGGTTCCTGGATCTGGGTCACAGGGGCTTGATGGGCCTGCTGACTGAGGAATCAAAGGTTAAGGATTAGGTATTGAGCATTCAAAAGTGGTAGGAGTTTTCCAATCCATTTTTCTCACCAACTCAATTAAGAACAGTGTAAGGTCATCAAATATTTCCTATATTGTAACTGGTTCCTAACCAAACTTGTACGAATAAAAAATTAGAAAGGGGCTGAGAAGATGGCTCAGTGGTAGAGTGCTTGCCTTTCATGCATGAGGCCCTGGGTTTGATTCCTCAGCACCACATATGCAGAAAAAAGCCGGAAGTGGCGCTGTGGCTCAAGTGGTACACCACTAGCCTAGAGCAGAAGAGCTGAGAGACAGCGCCCAGGCCCAGAGTTCAGGCCCCACAACCGACAAAAATAAATAAATAAAATAGAAACATTTTGGTGTGTTTTTCAGTGCCAGTTCTGGAGCTTGATCTCAGGGCCTGGGTGCTGTCCTTTAGCTTTTTGGCTCAGGGATGATGCTCTACCACTTGAGCCCTAGCTCCCTCAGCCTTTTGGTGGTTAGACATGAGTCTCATTTACTTTCCTATCTAGGCTGGCTTTGAATTGTGAGCCTCAGATCTCAGCTTCCTACATAGCTAGGATTACAGGCATGAGCCACTGACACCCAGTTTCACTTTTTGTTTATTTGTTTGTTTTTTTGTGCTGTGTATAAAATCCAACCGGGCCTTGTACATGCTAAGCAAACACTCTATATTGAGCCATACATCCCTAGTTCCAGAATATACTTCTCTCTCTTTTTTTTTTTTTTTTTTGGTTGGTTGTGGGGCTTGAACTCTGGGCCTGGGTACTGTCCCTGAACTCTGCAGCTCAAGGCGAGTGCTCTACCACTTGAACCACAGCGCCACTTCTGGTTTTCTAGTGGTTTATTGGAGATAGGAGTCTCACGGTCTCTCCTGCCCCGGCTGGTTTGAACCTCGATCCTCAGATCTCAGCCTCCTGAGTAGCTAGGATTACAGGCATGAGCCACTGGCGCCCAGCTCCAGAATATATTTCTTTGAACCTCTATTTACATACCACCAACTCATCAAACCACACCTTGATATATAAAATGTTATTGACAGTTTTATACTTGAAAATACTAAAGATGGGAGAGAGATTTGGTGACAACTCCCTGGTGAGAGAATAAAGTGGGGTTTTCAATCTGCAGAGCCTATGCTGTGGTCTCCATCCATTGGTCTTGCTTTTTCTTTGTGTGTGTGTGTGTGTGTGTGTGTGTGTGTGTGTGCCCACACGCTAGTACTGGGGCTGAGACTGAGGATTTCCTGCTCATGCTTAGTTTTTCTGCTTAAGGCTGGCACTCTGCACTTCAGCCATATTTCTGTTTCTGGCGTTCTGTTGGCAAATTGAAGAGAAGACTCTCTCCAATTTGTCTGCCTGGGCTGGCTTTACAAATCAATCCTCAGATCTCAGTCTTGTGAGTAGCTAGAATTGCCACTATGAGCCAACTGGGACCCAGCTTCCATCTTGCTTTTATTACAAGCAATGGGAAATGAAGGAGGCAGGGAGAAGAAGAGCAAAAAGAAGAGAAGAAAAAGAGCTCTTGGTTTCACTCTGAAAGGTACGAAGCATCACCAGCTTGAAACTCAAAATAGCCCCCAATTTACATGATACTTTGCTGGGAAGGGAATGGAGATAGGTCAGTGCCACATTTGAACCCGCCCCCAAAGCCTCAGCGTCCAAGAGCTCTGCTGCTCCCAAGGGCCAACCCACCACAAGGGGATTCTCAGAGCCATGGAACCACCCCACCAGATCCTAAACACCTGGCACATACTTCAATTTGCAAAATCAAAAGAACAAGGAGAACCAGGTGTGGTGGTTAGTGACTGAAGCGCTAGCACATTGAGAGGCTGGAGCAAGAAGGTGGAGAGTTTGAGGCCAACCCGTGTTACAGAGTGAGATTCTGTCTCAAAAAATAAGATAGTTGGGGCTGGGAAGGTGGCTCAGGGTAGAGCGCTTCCCTTGCATGCCTGAGGCCCTGGGTTCGATTCCTCAGCACCACATAAGCAAAAAGAAAAAAAGCCAGAAGTGGCGCTGTGGCTCAAGCGGTAGAGCGCTAGCCCTGGGCTGAAGAGCTGAGGGACAGCGCCCAGGCCCAGAGTTCAGGCCCCACGACCGGACCCAAAAAAAAAAAAAAAAAAAAGATAGCCCATGCCTGTGGCTCACGCCTGTAATTCTAACTACTCAGGAGGGCTGAGATGTGAGGATCGGTTCAAAAAGAGCCTGGAAAGTTCAAGAGACTTAATCTCCAATTAACCAACAGAAAGTGGGAAGTGGAACTGCAGCTCAAGTGGTAGAGCCGCCAGCCTTGATCAAAAATGCTAAGGGACAGCACCCAGGCCCTGAGTTCAAGCTCTAATACCGACACACACACACACAAATTAAAATTGGACTGGGAATGTGGCTTAGTGGTAGAGTGCTTGCCTAGGATGCATAAAGCCAGGAGTATGATTCCTTGGTACCATATAAATAGAAAAAGCCAGAAGTAGCATTGTGGCTCAAGGGGTAGAGTGCTAGCTTGGAGCAAAAGAAGCTCAGGGACAGTGCTCAGGCCCTGAGTTCAAGCCCCAGGACTGAGAAAAAATAATTAAATTAACAAACCAAAGCAAACCAAACCAGGTACCGGTAGCTCAATGCCCATAATCCTAGCTCCTGGGAGACTAAGAACAGGATTTTGGTTCTAGGCTAGTCCGAGTAGATGCTTTCTCAGTCCATAACTGAATACAGTGGTGCATGCCTGTCATCTAAGGCTCTCTAAAGTTGGGAAAAGCTGTTGCAATGGTATGCGCCTGTGCTCCCAGCAATGGCACAAAGCTTAAAGTACGTGGGTCACAATTCAGGTTTGCCCACGTTGGAAATGGAAAACTGGGCTAAAAATGCAATAGTATCACACTAACCTAACAAGCATGAGGCCTTGAGTTAAAATCCCAGCATTGCCAAAACTTAATAAAAAACTAATTTAAAGTGGGTAGTTTTTGTTTTGTTTTTGTTTTGTCAATCGTAGGCCTTGAACTTAGGGCCTAGGCACTATTCCTTAGCTTTTCCAATGAAGATTGTCACAACTTGACCACTTGAGCCACAGCTCCACTACTGGCTTTTTGGTGGTTAATTGGAAATAATATTCTCATAGACTTTCCTACCTTGGCTGGTCTTGAACCATAATCCTCAGATCTCGACCTCCTGAGTAGCTAGGATTCTAAGCCACCAGTGCCCAGCTTGGGATCACTTTTTAAGAGTATAGCCGGGCACCAGTGGCTCACATCTGTAATCCTAGCTACTCAGGAGGCTTAGATCTGAGGATCGTGGTTCAAAGCCAGCCTGGGCAGGAAAGTCCATGAGACTCTTATCTCCAATAAACCACTAGAAAACTGGAAGTGGCACTGTGGCTCAAGCGGTAGAGCACTCGCCTTGAGCTGAAGAGCGCAGGGACAGCACCCAAGCCCAAAGTTCAAGCCCCACGACCAACCAAAAAAAAAAGTATATGTGAGGGGCTGGGAAGGTGGCTCAGTGGTAGTGTGCTTGCCTAGCAAGCATGAAGCCAGGGGTTCGATTCCTCACTACCATATAAACAGAAAAAGCTGGAAGTGACACTGTGGCTCAAGTGGTAGAGTACGAGCTTTGAGCAAAAGAAGTTCAGGGACATTGCCCAGGCCCTGAGTTCAAGCCCCAGAACTGGCCAAAAAAAAAAAGTATGTCTGAAGCTGGGTGTTGATGGCTCATGCCTATAATCCTAGCTACTCAGGAGGCTACTCAGGCAGGAAAGTCTGTGAGACTTTTACCTCCACTAAAGTAACTACCAAAAAAGCTGTAAGTGGATCAAACCCAGGCTTATAACATAGACAGCCACTTGCCATTAGCCACACAAAAAAGACAAGCTGTCTTTCTGCCTCAAAAAAATTGAAGACCGGGCTGGGAAGTTGGCTCAGTGGTAGAGCGCTTGCCTTGCATGCCAGAGGCCCTGGGTTCGATTCCTCAGCACCACATAAGCAAAAAAAAAAAAACAACGAAAAAAAAGCTGGAAGTGGTGCTGTGACTCAAGTGGTAGAGTGCTAGCCTTGAGCTGAAGAGCTGAGGGACAGTGCCCAGGCCCAGAGTTCAGGCCCCACGACCGGACCCCCCTCAAAAAAAAAATGAAGACCATTAGCCCTCGTAGAAAACATATTTTTACTCATCTAAACAAGTTCTCAGAGTCGAACATGTGAAGGAGAAATAATAATGGCAGGGAACCCACGAAGACTCTATGGAACTGAAGTTTTTACCATCCTCTAACTTCACATCGACAAACACTATGCAATGGAGCTATTTAACAACAGAGCTTCCCCCCAAGTTATCTTAATTATAATAATCAACTAATCGCACCCAGAAAAGTGGGGATTACCAGCAATTAATACACACCCACACACCCGCAGAGGCCCGGCCTCTCCTCTACCATCCCGTTAGATATTTGTTGGCACACTAACAACACACTCCATATAGAAACTCTAGCATGCCTATGTGTGGCACTACCAGACTATCCAGAGTCACCACAAACACAAAAGCACAAAGTTTCCTCTTCTCAGTTCTCTTCTCCGAACCTCACTCCAGCTGCCTTGGTCAATTTTCAATATCTGGAATCAGCCCCTCTGCTCCCCACCCATTTCCACTCAATGGCTGACTGGTTATATTGAAGGCTGGGTCCGGGGTGGGCAGGAGAGGAAGGATCCAGGACAGAATGACTCAGCCAGGACGAAAGGCTGTAGGGCTGTGGGTGAGCCTGGGGTGGAAGAAATTTTCAAAAGGAAGAAAGCAGTGGGTGATGTGGTGATGACTGGCAGGTCATTAGAACCCACAGAGGGACAGTCCAGCCCACCAAAGCAGGAGGACCGAAAAGAAGCTGTTCTCTGAGCCACTGGGCTATGGTACTTCCCAGGTCCAGAAGAAGCCCAAGCTAAGATGATATAGAGGCTGATGGAATTAAATTGAGGGTGATGTGTCCTCTGTCTTCCTTCCCCAGCACCTGACTGCTAAGGTCACATCCAAGGGGAGTCATCAAAGGAAATGATAAAGAACCACGGCCTCCATCCCACAGAGACCTATGTCACGCCCACATGTCTCCTTAACATAGATGCTGCTGGGTACCAGTGGCTCATACATGTACTCTTAGTTACTTGGCAAGATGAGATCTAAGGGTTGTGATTCAAAGCCAGCCAGGGCAAAAAATGTCCCTGAGAGACTCATCTCAAATTAACCACTCAAGAAACCAGAAGTGGACTGGGAATGGAGCTTAGTGGTAGAGTGCTTGCCTAGCATGCATGAAACCCTGGGTTCGATTCCTCAGTACCACGTCAACAGAAAAAGTTGGAAGTGATGCTGTGGCTTAAGTTGTAGAACACTAGCCTTGAGCACAAAGAGGCTCAGGGACAGCACCCAGGCCCTCAGTTTAAGCCCCATAACCAACAAACAAAAAGCGCCGGGCGCTGGTGGCTCACGCCTGTAATCCTAGCTACTCAGGAGGCTGAGATCTGAGGATCGCGGTTCAAAGCCAGCCCGGGCAGGAGAGACCGTGAGACTCCTATCTCCAATAAACCACCAGAAAACCGGAAGTGGCGCTGTGGCTCAAGTGGTAGAGCGCTCGCCTTGAGCTGAAGAGCTGAGGGACAGCACCCAGGCCCAGAGTTCAAGCCCCACGACCGACCAAAACAAAAAAAAAAGCATAGATACAAATGATTGTAAAATGCAGGGCTGGGAAGGTGGCTCACTGGTAGAGCGCTTGCCTTGCATGCATGAGGCCCTGAGTTCCATTCCTCAGCACCACATAAGCAAAAAGAAAAAAGCCGGAAGTGGTGCTGTGGCTCAAGTGGTAGAACGCTAGCCTTAAGCTGAAGAGCTGAGGGACAACGCCCAGGCCTAGAGTTCAGATGCCACGACCGGACCCAAAAAACAAATGATTGTAAAATGCAGATTCAGGTACTTCATTTATGGAAAAAAAAATCAGGGGGAAAATATTGGTATTCATTAATTTCTTTTTTTGAGTATTATAAGTAGCTATCAAAGTAAATCCTTTATCAATACTCATTAATTTCTTTTCAGGTATATATTATTTTTAGTATTATTTTTATATTTTAATTTTTTTTTTCAGTCGTGGGGCCTGAACTCTGGGCCTAGGAGCTGTCCCACAGCTCTTCAGCTCAAAGCTAGCGCTCTACCACTTGAGCTACAGTGCCACTTCCAGCTTTTTCTGCTTATGTGGTGCTGAGGAATCAAACCCAGGGCCTCATGCATGCAAGGCAAGCACTCTACCACTGAGCCTTCCCAGCCCTCATATTTTTTAAACTTACTAGCTAGCCCAAGCTGCTGCCTGGACTCACTATGTGCCCCAGGTTGGCTTGAACTCACAATCCTCTTGCCTAAGCCTCCTAGGCCTAGCAGTAGCGTGGCCACACTCCAGTTAGACCCCAGCATGGGAAGGCCTCCTGGCAATACCAATAGCAGAGAGTTTGGCGGCCCCATTGGTCTCTGTGAACTAGTTATCTCTGGCCTCAGTGTTCTCCAATTAATCTAAATAGTGATGCCACCACGCTCAGCTTTCTTTTTAGGCTTGTTTTTAGTACTGGTTTATATTTTAAGATCTGTTTTCAGAGGTGTATAATGACTTAAGTAAAACAACATCTGGGAATTGCTTAATAATTGTTAGTATCTTCCTAATAGAGCAGACAAGAGAGATGTGTGTAGGGGGATTGTATGTATGTTCCTGCGTATATGTATGCCAGTCCTAAGGCTTAAACTCAGGGTCTGGATGCTACCCTGAGCTTTTGTGTTCTATTACTTGATCTAGTGTTCTATTACTTGAGCCACAGCTCCAGTTCTGACTTTTTGGTGGTTAAGTAGAGATAAGAGTCTCATAGACTTTCCTGCCAGAGCTGGCTTTGAACTTTGATCTTCAGATCTTAGCCTCCTGAGTAGCTAGGTTTACATGTGTGAGAGCCACTGGTGTCCAGAATATAGTGGAATTTTTAAAAATGTAAATTGTTATTATAAAGATGATGTACAGACAGGTTATAGTTATATGAAGAGTACTTTTTTTTTTTTTTTTTTTGGTCAGGTCGTGGGGCCTGAACTCTGGGCCTGGGTGCTGTCCCTCAGCTCTTCAGCTCAAGGCTAGCGCTCTACCACTTGAGCCACAGCGCCACTTCCGGCTTTTTTCTTTTTGCTTATATGGTGCTGAGGAATTGAACCCAGGGCCTCATTCATGCAAGGCAAGCGCTCTACCACTGAGCCACCTTCCCAGCCCAAGAGTACATTTCTTTTTGGACAATATCACCCCTTCCCTTGCTCTCTTCCAGTTTTTCTCTCCTGTCTTACCCACAAGTTGTATAGTTCATTTTCAACAGTGTCTAGTGAGCACTACCGCTCATTTGTTTACCCTTTGTCTCTCCATATCTGTGTCCCCCCACTTTGTCCTCCCAAAGACAGATAGATGAACAAACAAGACAAAAAGAAAAGAAAACAAAAGTAACAAAGGAAAAACTCTGGGCACCAGTGACTCACACCTGTAATCCTAGCAAGTCAGGAGACTGAGATCTGAAGATCACATTTCGAAGCCAGCCAGGACAGAAAAGTCCCCGTGAGGGCTGGGAAGGTGGCTCAGTGGTAGAGGGCTTGCCTTGCATGCCTGAGGCCCTGGGTTCGATTCCTCAGTACCACATAAGCATAAAGAAAAAAGCTGGAAGTGGCGCTGTGGCTCAAGTGGTAGAGTGCTAGCCTTGAGCTGAAGAGCTGAGGGACAGCGCCCAGGCCCAGAGTTCAGGCCCCACGACCGGACACAAAAAAAAAAGAAAAAAAGAAAAGTCCCCGTGAGACTCTTAGTTCCAATTAAGCACTCAAACACTGGAAGTGGATTTTTTTAATAATAAAAAATATATAAAAATCCAGCTGGGCACTGGTGGCTCATGCCTGTAATTCTAGGTATGCAGGAGGCTGAGATCTAAGATTACTGGTTCAAACACAGCGCGGACAGAAAAGCCCATGAGACTATTATCTCCACTTTATCCGTCAGAAGCTGGAAATGAAGGTATAGCTCAAGTGATTAGAATACCAGCCTGGAGCAGAGAGCTCCCACCCCCTGAGGTCAAGCCCCAGGACTGGTATGCACACGGGCACGTGCGCACACACACACACACACACACACACACACACATTAAGGATGTGCATCTAAAACAGAGACAGACTTGTCCAGTGAGAATTACGCAGCAGGGACTCAAAGAAGAGAGGGAGGACCTGAGAGAAGTGATTGAGACACACATTAGCAAGTCACCCCTGGAAGCACCTCCCTAAAACAGACCCCTGACAGACCCGCTCAGCTAGACCCCTGAACTTCACTCCATGTACTCCACTCGTGCAAACTACAGGGCCAGAGGCCTAGCAGTAATGTGACCACACTCTAGTTAGACCCGGGCAAGGGAAGGCCTCCTGACAATACCACAAGCAGAGAGTTCAGAGGCCCCATTGGTCTCTGTGTGATGTGTGTGATGGAGTGCTAGCCACTAGTTATCTCTGACCTCAGTGTTCTCATCTGTAAAATGGGGGGGGGGGGATGGCTTGGCCTACCAAAAAACATAATGAAATAATGGAAGTGAAAGCACTGTTAGTGCACATGGAAGGAAGGCCCTGGGACAGTGTGGGTGGCTGTTTTAACTGGGGAGACAGAGAGAAACCCAGACTGATTCCACCTGAGCGCTGAGGAATGTGTGTGCTGTGTAACCTCGGCAAAGTCTCTTACTATCTCTGGGCCAGTTTCCCTGCCTGGACAGGAACTTTTAAGCCTCTTCCAATTCAGACACATTGGTCCACAAACCTGGCCTGTGGCTGAGGACACATCAATAGGAATTACCAGAGGACTTCAGAGATGAAGGCTAGGCCATAAAACAACTGCCATCTCCCTACGGTTCATCCCAGTCAAGAGGAACAGATCAGCAACAATCACAGGTGGGTAGGTGGACAGGTCCCTTCAGTCTCAGATCACCTCATAGCAATTGTCTAGAGGATCAAGATGCCCAGCTGCTCTCAGACCAACAGCCATTTGGCAACTCAGCCAGGTCTTCCCTCTCTACCCAAATCCCACCCTGAGGACCTCTCCTCAACACCTCCTGAACCCAACCCTACCAATGACATGGTCCAGGGGGCCTGGCTGGCCCTGGGCCCACCAAGTCCCCATGGGGAAGGGTAGGAGCACCCTCTCTTCAGTCAGACCCAGGAGGGCCCGCGCAGGGTGTTGCTCACTAAACAATACCACACAAGCTGCAAGTTTCTCTTTCTTTCCTTACACAGCAGGCTCTGTGCGGAAGCAGGGCCCTCAGCCTCAAAATCTACCATTCATGAACCTGGCTGAGGGGAGGGGGGTGCATGAAGGCCTCCCCCACCAGCTTCCCCCAGGTTGGACTGGGGATGAAGGGATGAAGCCGATTTTCAGGACCAGTCTCCAAGGGTGCAGTGTGGGCCTGCGTAAGCTGCGCTCGCTGCTGCCCAGGCCCTGGAAGCCCTGGGCATTTATGCCTTAAAGGATACGTGTACCCCCCCACACACATCTCCCCCCAAGAAGCTTCCCTGCCATCTCCCCTGCCGAACACACACATACACAACAGATGATTTCAAAGTAAGACCGGAAAGGAAACTTGGCGACTACTTCTCCATGTTACCAAATCCAGGCCTACCCCCCCCCCCCATACACCACCAAAGCTGCTCTGCTCAGAGCAGGACGGGAGGGGGTACAGGGGATGCCCAGGATATAAGTCCCCCCCCCCCCCGCGCCCTTACTGTTGTCCCCAACATTGTAATTTCCCATAGAGAGGGATTAAAAGGAGGCCCAGAAACATCAGGCACCAAACACAAGCTCCCGCTGCCCACGGCGACTCCCCTTTGGACCAAGAGCTGGGGTAGGGGCACATGCCAACTCGGGGTGAAGCCAGCGGCGCCTTTGCCCCTGCATCAAGGTGACTTCTCCTGGGGCCCCAGCGCACCCTCTCGGGTCCCTGGCCCTGGCTGCCGGCGGAAAACCCTGGGCTTAAACAGCCGTCCAGTTTCCCTGGTCCTCACCTACAACCCCACTTCCTCCTAGAGCTTAAACTGCGAAGGACGGGGAGACGTGAACCATGTCTAGCCAGAAAAAGAAGGAAAAACGGGCAGCCAGGCAGCCAGTCCCCGGCGGGTGCCGGCGGCCTGCGGGGCCCCGGCCGGCTCCGCCCCGCGCGCGCCGCACTCACCGCCCCTGCTTGGTGATGATCATCTCCGTCTGGTGCTGGTTGAACTTGGACCACAACAGGTGGTTGTTGAGCGCCACTCGCAGCTTCCCGGACACCTCCAGCCCCGCGGGCAGCGCGTAGTCCTCGCGTGGCCCCGAGTAGAGCCCGGCGCGCGGGTCCGGGATGGTGTAGCCGTCTCCGGGCTGGTGGTAGCCCTCGGCGCCCGCCGGCGGCGGGAAGGGCTCGCCCGCCCCGGGGAAGCCGGCCGCTTGGGGTCGGGGTGGGTAGGCGTAGGCTCCGAGGAAGCGGCCCGGCGGGGCGGGCACCAGGGCGCCCCCGGCGTACGGCGCCCCTAGACTGCCGCCTGCTCGACGATCGGCCGCGTCCTGCGCGCCGGGCTCCGGGTAGAAGTAGCGGTGCTGCGGATCCGCGCCGGGCGCCCGGCTCTCGTCGCTCGTCGGCATCGGTTCGGTGCCCGTCAGCATGTCTCCGCTGCCCGGCTCCACGATGCCCATCCGGGGCTGGCTGGGCACCTTTCCCGCGGCCGTCGAGGACGAATTGCTCTCTGCTCCCCCCCCACCGACTAGAGAGGGTCGTGGGGAGGGGGGGTGGACAGGGGGCGGGGCGCCGAGGAGGGGTGCGGGGGGTGGGGGGTGCCACCCGAACCTGGACTCGGGGCGCCCGGCTCCTGCAGGCGCGCGCGCGCGCGCGGCAGCTCCCCGGCTCTCGCTCTCCAGCGGGCCGCTGTCACTAGCGTCGCCGCCGCCTTCGCGGTGGCTTTATGAAGTTCCCCCTCCACCCTGCACCCCGGCCCCGCCCCGCCTCACCCCGCCCCCTCGCGGCTCACACTGGGTTAATTCTGGACTGTTGGTGGAGATCGGCGAGGTGGGCTCCCTCACCCGTGGAGACCAGCGAATCCCTCCGCACACCCCCCCCCCCCCCCCCCCCGCAGTTGGGTTTAAAGACTTCCAAGGCCCTCTCCTACAAGAAGCCATCCATGATAGCCCGGATACAGACTCCAGGTCTTGTTGGTGTCTGCTGCGTGCTGTGCTGATTGCCTTGGCATGAGGGGTATGCCTTACTTTCTCCTGACCCCACAAAGGCGCACGTGGGCTAAGTTGCCCTCCAGTCCTGGAGCACACTGGAAGCTTGGTCTTTAAAGGGAATGGGAGGTAGCAGCAGAGGCAGCCCACCCCCCCCCCCCAATGTGGCAAGGCCCCTGGGCTGAGCCCACAAAAACTCTCACAGGTGGGAAAGCAATCGGGCTGCCAAGTGCTGACCCCGCTCTGCCTCTGATTCAGGTTCCACCGGGCTTCATCACAGGCTGGGAGGGACTGGGTGAGACTGGGCCTTACGGGACCCAGCCTCGGTGTGCAACGCTTTCCAGTATGTTCTAGCTGCATGGAAAGCGGCTTCGGAGAGCCTCAGAGTTGGCTGACAGGAAGGAAGTCCAGCACAAGCTCTGCCTGCCCCGCACCTCAGCTGATGGGTAGAGAGGGTGTTCTTCCTTGAATGTCCTTTTCTGCTAACTAAGATATCCTTTTTCTCCCCCAATTGAAAATGGCCCCATTGGCAGTTTTATTGTGTGTCAAAGGAAAAACATCCTTATAGAGAAAAAGCTAAGCAGTATGGAAAAATAAGAGCGAGGCTTTATAAATTACCCCCCCCCCCCAATTCTACCCCTCAAAAACAAATAAGACTAACACTTTGGTGAACAACCTTCCAGAAATCTTCTGGTCTCTTGTCTTTTTGAACACATACAGGCTTTTATATAAACACCACACACGCTGTTTTGTGATTTTTTTTTCACTCCACAAGGTGTCATGAAATTTTTTGCATGTCAATATGTAAAGCTTTACATTTTAGAAAGTCTCTTGAAAAAAATACTTCAACTGGATCTCATCAGGTTACAGGGTAAGTTCTCCTCCCCCTCCCATCTTGGCCCTCCCCAATTCTCCCCTGAGGGCTGGCCCCATCTTTACATTTCTGTCCCAGCCCAATAGGGTTTCACCCTCGGGGGTCCATGGGGACTGTCTGCTCCCAACTAGAGCTGAACCAAGAGGCAGACTGGGAAGTGAAGGTGAAGCTGGGGACCCCAGGAGGCTGACATGACCCAAGGAGGGTGGGGGAGAGAGAATCAGCACATCCCCTTGAGGATGAAACTTCACTTATGATTGAGCCAGAAACCCAGGTCTGATCTTCTCTCCAGTCCTTTGCCCACCGTTTCCTGTGCCTTGAAGAAGATGGAAGTTTCTGCCTGCTGTTTGAAGTAGGGCAGCCTTGCTTTGAGATGAAGTAACTTTGAGACCCTGGGCTACCTGTTGGGAACCGTAAGAGCCTTCCTGTAAGATTCATCTGAATGACTGATTTCCCTGGGAGACATGAAACTGCAGACTACGGATACCTCTTTGGGGGGACATTTTTGTAGAGTGCTGAGCTGTGGAAGGACGAATGGGATCTAGTTTCTCCCTCTTCCCTCTGCTCTTCTCCATTCTGAACAGGATGGGCAGGGCTCCTGCCTAGCTTCTAAGAACAGAAAGGAAGACAGGTGCTGGTGGCTCACACCTGTAACCCTAGCTACTCCAGAGGCCGAGACCTGAGGATCACAGTTTGAAACCAGCCTGTGTGGGGAAGCCTGTGAGACTCTGATCTCTAACCACCAGAAAACCAGAAGTGGAGGTGTAGCTCACGTGGTAGAGCCAGTCTTGAGTGAAAAAGCTAAGGGACAGCACCCAGGCCTTGAGTTCAAGCCCCAGTACTGGCAAAAGAAACAAACCAACCAGGAAAGAGTATGAATCTCAGAATGAAGTGTCCCTGAGAGCCTGTCTGAGGAGTCAGAAAGGAGTGGGGGTGGTCTTCTGTAACCGAATGGGCTACAAGAGGGTCCTGCAGCCTGGTTCCACAACCCCATATTCCTCACCCTCCTCCCTTCAATTTCTTCTACCCAAAAAAGAAAGTGCTTGTGAAAAGCGGGGGCTGAGTGGCCCTGGTGTCACCACTGCCAGTCCCGCCCCTCTGCCAGCTTGGGTGAGAAGAAGAACCCTGGCAGTGACACCTCCTCTTCCTGCTGCCACCTCCCCCCCTTCCCAGGCCCCAGGGCTGGAGAGGTGGGAAGAGAGGAGTGAGGAGATGAGGTCCCCTGGGATCCCCTCACTTCCCTGTGGCTGCCCCTCCCAGCCCCTCGATTCGCCCTGAGTGGGGGCTGGTCCCAGTGGGACAGGAGTGAAGAAAACGGGGGGTGGGGGGGGGGAGGGAGGGGGAGGCTGGGAAGAAAGCAATGGCCTCCAATCAGCATCAAAATTTAGGAGGCATACTCTGGATGATAAATATGGGAAAGTGAATGACTTAACCAGAGCCACACACACCCATTCCCATTTGCATCAGCACTGAGGCTAGAGGCTTAGCCTCTTGTCTCCTGAACCAATCAGATGATCCTGCTGGAAAAAGTTTGGAAAACAGAAAACGACTCCTAAGTTTCCCACATCAGCACTGGCTTTCCTCGTCAATACTTGTAAGGATTCAAGACTTCTTTCTAGTTGTTTACCATCATGACTCAAAGTGGCAGGGTCTCCCCTGAAATCGCACAGCACTGGACCACATCCTTGGCTAGGAAGCCGATAGGATGTAGATTTCTGGGATTGGAAGTTGATTCTTGATCTGGGAACAGGGCAGGGGGCAGACAATCCAGATTCTGTATTTAAGGACTCTGGGTGATGCTGAACCTCAGTGGCACTACATCTCACTCTTAGGCCCTCCCCCTTGGCTCACAGCTCGTAAGTCAAAGTGCCTGAGATCAGCAGAATGGGTACTTCAAGTAATAGGATGTCAAATGCCTAAGAGAGTAGCTGCAGGCATTCAATATGCAAGAGCCCAGTGATTCCTCCCAGAATGTAACAGTAGGCTGGATCCTCTCTCCCATGAGTCTAGAAAGCTCAGTGAGGTCTGAGAAGCAGGTATACTGGGGAGTCAGGGTTTGGCCAATGACACTTGGTGGATACTTCAGAACACAGGGTGTCAGGACACAGGATTCTGCCCTTGGAGTGTCAGAAGCTCTTAGGAGGTGTGAGGGGGCAGAGATTAAGGATGAGGCTTGTGAGGATGAGAGCCTGCTTGAGGCTCAGGGAGTGTCTCTAAAAGAGATTTGAAGATTAAAAAAAGAATAGGAGCCATAAAGTCAGAGACTCAGGTTCCATGACAGAGAAAGAAAGAAGAGGGGCTGGGAAGGTGGCTCAGTGGTAGAGCGCTTGCCTTGCATGCATGAGGCCCTAGGTTCGATTCCTCAACACCACATAAACAGGAAAAAAACAGCCGGAAGTGGCGCTGTGGCTCAAGTGGTAGAGTGCTAGCCTTGAGCTGAAGAGCTGAGGGACAGCGCCCAGGCCCAGAGTTCAGGTCCCATGACTGGACAAAAAAAAAGAAAAAGAAAGAAGAGGAGAGAGGCCCTGAGCCAGAGAAGCCAAGAAGGTTCAGGGCACCAAAGGCTGGGCAGACAATAACAGGGTGGGGCTTCATCAGGTGGCTTGAGAGCTCTAACCCTCACTGGCTGTGATCTATTAGAATATCTTAACCTCTCTGGTTTCCTTGTCAGTAAATGGAATTAACTGACCTTCTGCCAAGACTGAGACGACAAAGTCCTAAGGCAGAAACAGAACAGAGGTGCAGGCTGTGCTGGACTGTCCCCTTTCTTTGCACCCAGACATCCATATCTTCCCTTCCCTCCTCCCTAGATCCCCTTTCTCATCCATAAATGTCCCTCACAAATATCTCCTGTCTCCACTCAGGGCCTTGGGCCAGAAGCCAGTTCCTCTGTTGCTGCTGCTGCTGCTTCTCTTCCTCCTCCTCCTCCTCCTCCTCCTCCTCCTCCTCCTCCTCCTCCTCCTCCTCCTCTTCCTTCTTCCTCCTTGGCTATGGGGCTTGAACTCAGGGCCTGGGCATCATCCCTGAACTCTTTTGCTCAAGGCTAATGCTCTACCACTTTGAGCCATAGTACCACTTCTGGTTTTTGAGTGGTTAATAAGTCTCAGGGGGACTTTTCTACCCAGGCTGGCTTTGAGCCATGATCCTCAGATCTCAGCCTCCTGAGTAACTAGGATTACATGCGTGAGCCACTGGCACTTGGCAGTCCTTCTGTTCTACTCTGGAAAGTCCTGTCTTAGTAGGGCAGGATTGGTCATGGAATTTGCCCCACCAGATCACCAGCACCAACTCCAAATCACCACATTGAAGTGCAAATTAAAATACCAGGAGAGCCAGGATGATGGCAGAAGAGACTGAGGCAGGGGGATCACAAGTTTCAGGTAAGCCTGAGTAACTCAGCAAGGGAAAGGCTTGCCTTCAGCTGCCCACGCACCGTACCTGGGGGCCTTGGATGCGAAAGGCTGGGATAAACCAGACCCTGGGGACTCTAGATCACAAATTAAGATTAGTCACTGGCCCCAAAGAGATCCTCGCAAGGTGAAGTCAGGGACCGGAGCTCTTGAGTCTCTTAACTTGCTTGCCCCACAGATGAACTCAAAACTAGACTGTGCATCCACTATCACATGTACACACACACACACAGACACACACACACACACATACACACACACAGCCCCACTGAACAAGTCCCAGTCCCTCAACCCCATCCCAACATCCAATCTCCCAGGGCTCCTTGGGCATCTGGCTCTGCCCATCTACCCATCCTGAAGCCCTCCCCCAACCCCCAGCCCTCAGACTGCTCAGTCCTTCATAGACCAGGGCCGGAACCATGGGCTTAGCAGCCAGGGAGGGGGCCAGGCAATGACAAGCACCTGTAGATCCCCCCCAACACACACACACATAGTGACAGCTGCAGGAGTTCTGCACTCCCCTCCCCCCCTTCCCTCCAGCTCCAGCAGCAGGTGATCAGAGTGAGCACAGAATGGAAGGCTCACTCCAAGGTCAAAGGCTGTCATCCCCGGGCTGTATTACCCTTCACCCCTCCAGCTAGGCAGCCCTTACCCTCTGGCTCTAGACCCTACCTGGGTCCAGCCTCCTTCTCCCTGATCTTTGCTATGTCTGATTATCCTCTTTAGACCTTCAAGCACTCTTCCTTGGAGATCTACACCCCTCTACCACCTCCTGAGCAGTACTGTACCTAAAGTGCTCCCAGGCTCAGAGTCTCCCTTCATGTTCTCACTTGAACAACTCAGTACTCACGGGGGGCATGCCAGGGTATGGATGGGCAGCCTGTCAGAGAGGCCCTGGGACAGGTGTCCCCCCCCCCCCCCCCGCCCTTCCTGGGGAATCTGGCATTAATCTCAGCAGGAAGCAGGTCTGGTTACCCTGGGTGGAGAGGGGGAGGGATGCGCAGGGCTTTGAGTAAAGGGAACTGGGAGAGGAGGGCAGGGAACGAAGAGCCAGAGTGAGGGGCCTGGGTGGGAGAGGGCTAGGGACTTCACCTCTACTGGGCTGGGCTCCCCTGCCCCCCCATCCGGCCTTCTCAACAGGACTTCCTGGCTCAATCAGGCTCTGCCACGCCAGGCCTCCCTTGCAAACACCCTCCTCCCCTCCACGCCACCCCTGCAAGGGCCTCTGGCGACCGGACAGCAAAGCAACCCCTGCTTGGCTCTTGGCTCTCTCCAAGGCCTTCTCTGCTTCCGGTGAGCGACAATTATCTTTGTTGGTCCCCTGTCTGTGCTTCTCAGCTATGTCAGTTTGACTTGGTCTCCTAGGTTCCTAAGCCTTGCCTGCCTCTATTTTCTTTTCTTTTCTTTTCCTTTTTTTTTGGTTAGTCATGGGGCTTGAACTCAGGACCTAGGCACTGCACTGTCCCTGAGATTTTTCATTCAAGGCTAGTGCTCTACCACTCTGAGCCACAGAACCACTTCCCGTTTTCTGGTGGTTAATTAGACGTAAGAATCTCATAGACTAGGGGCTGGGAAGGTGGCTCAGTAGTAGAGCATTTGCCTTGTATGCCAGAGGCCCTGGGTTTGATTCCTCAGCACTACATAAGCAAAAAAGAAAAAAGCCGGAAGTGGCGCTGTGGCTCAAGTGGTAGAGTGCTAGCCTTGAGCTGAAGAGCTGAGGGACAGCGCCCAGGCCCAGAGTTCATGACCGGACCCCCCAAAGAAAAAAAAAAAAAAAAAGAATCTCATAGACTTTCCGGCCCTAGCTGGCTTGGAACCTGGATTCTCAGATCTCAGCCTCCTAAGTAGCTAGGATTACAGGCTTGAGCCACTGTTGCTCAGCTCTCTTGTTATCCGGTATCTTTGTGACAGCCACCTCTGTCTAAAGAGCTGCGAAGATCTTCTGTGATATGTCCCAAGTGCAATTGCATACCCTCTGTCATTGAGTCTATTATCCCTGGGTCTCTGAGCCTGCTGGAGTCTCTGTTGAGGGTTTGTGTCTATCTCTGCATCAAGGTTATCTCATTCTCAATACGTCTGCTACACAGCTGTCTATCTGGGATGGGACCTCCCTCTGGAGTCTGCTCCATCCAGCCTGTCTCTGGTCTAGGGCCGGGTGCTTGGTGGTCGGGTTAAACTTTCAGGATGGGGCAATGTGGACCACCAGGGAGGATGAGCTAGGGGGGGAAGAGGGCACTGTGGATACACACTGGACAAGTAAACTGGACAGCCCTAGACCCCAGGATGGAGCCCAAGGAGGCATGCATATGTTGAGACAGAGCCCCACCAAGGCTGAAACACACTAGAGTAGGGAAGACCCAGAAATGAATGGAAAGACAGACTGACAGGTTCTACCCTGGCTCCTCCTACCAGTTGCACATGACCTTGGATTAGGCCCTTTCTCTCCTGCCTCAGTTTCCTGCTCTGTGAGACAGGACAGTTGGCAGAGACCATCCCCTAGAATTGTGTGAGACAGCCAGGGTGGAAATAACATCCCTAAGCTCATGGCGGAATGTTAGTGTCTTCAGGGAGACGTCCCCGAGTGCCTTCTAGTCTAGACCAACTGCCTTTGTGACGGAGGAGATTCAGCACCACTAGGGGCAGGACAGAGGGAAGAACAGAGGCTAGACAGCAGGAAGGACTTCCTGCCACACACAGCAGGAGGGTGAGGAGGCCTCAGCTCCTAGCAGCCGGCGTCCAGGGTTCCGCAGTTGGGGCTGGGGGTGCTCAGCAGCTGGGTAATTAGTTGTCGCTCTCAGGCCCTGCGGGGAGGGGCTGCTGGACTGAGAAACCAACACAAAGTGACAGGGGTGGTTTTGACACGCCGTGGAGCTGACGGGCCCAGGGGGCCGGGCCTTTAGTTTCAAGGGGGGAAAATCCTATCAAATGATTAAAAAATAGGTCAGAGGGAAGAAGCCGCAGCCGGCACTGGGTTCTTGGTGAGAAGGCCACGCAACTTCCCCAGGGCCTTGGGCCTCAGAGGGGTGGGGGACCGAGGAGTGTTTAGGGTGGGGGAGCTATGTGTGGGGACAAAAAAGCTATAACCCGGCAGAGCAGGCATTGCAGTCCTGTCCTGAAGGGTCTTTTCGGAATTCTACCTGCTGTCTCCCTCTGGCCATTTTCCTCCTCAAAGAACCGCAGGGTACTGTGATTCTTCCTCTGTCCACCCTACCAACCCATATCATATTCCAGATACACCAAGAAGCACTAGCACCCCAACTGGAAGTCCTTCTTACCTTCTAGCCTCAGCTTCTCCTGCAGCTCACTCTACCTTTCTTTTCTTTTTTCCTTCCTTCTTTCCTTCCTTCTCTCCCTCCCTCCCTCCTTCCTTCCTTTCTCCCTCCTTCCTTCCTTCCTTCTTTCCTTCCTTCCTTCCTGTCAGTCATGGGGCTTGAACTCAGGGGCCTGGGCGCTAATCCTGAGCTCCTTTTGCTCAAGGCCAGCATTCTACCACTTGGAGCCACAACTCCATTCCTGGTTTTCTGGTCCTTAATTGGAGATGAGAGTCTCATGGGTTTTTCTGCCTAGACTGGTTCTGAACTGGGATCCACAGACCTCAGCCTCCTAAGCAGCTAGGATTACAGGCGTGAGCCACCAGCACCCAGCTCTACCTTTCTTGTCTCTCTGAACTGCCTCCCCTTTAAGTGAACTCTGAATCTCGCTTGGGACCCATGTTGGCCTTCTAGCTTGTTCTCAGAGCTTTTCTGTCCTGCCCCGCCCCTCTCTCTATGGTGTGTGCTGAAACTGGGCCGAGTCTCTGTCCCTTAGCTTTTTCACTCAGGGCTTTGCTCGTTACCACTTGAGCCACCTCCACTTCTGGCTTTTTGCTGGTTAAATTGGAGATAAGAGTGTCAAGGGCCAGGCACCTGTGGTTCATGCCTGTAATCCTAGCTACTCAGGAGGCTGAAATTTGAGGATAGTGGTTCAAAGCCAGCCTGGCAGGAAAGTCCATGAGACTCTTATCTCCAACAAACTATTCAGAAAAAGCTGGAAATGGCCCAAGTGGTAGAGCACTAGGCTTGAATGAAAGAAGCTCAGGGATAGCACCTGAGCCGAGTTCAAGCCCCAGGACCAGCAAAAACAAAAAAATGTCACAGCCTTTCCTGCCTGGGTTGGTTTTGAGCCTTGATCCTCAGATCTCTGCCTCCTGAGTTAGCTAGGTGTGAGCTACCAGCATCTAGCCTTTCCTGACTTCTCAACTTATGCAGTGAGTCATGACACGTGGGCCTTTGAAAGGCAGAGTGTGAGAGGTCAGAGACCTAGAGGCCCAGGACAGGTCAAGCTTGGCAGGCTTTGTAGAGAAATCTGAGATGCCTGCTGATATAGAGCCCGCACTTACAGAAGGCAGCTCTGTCTCATTCCTTCCTTTGATCACGGGGACTTATGGAAGGACCGGAAAGGGCAGCCTGGCATCCCACCATGCATTGCTGCTCCGCAGATATCCCAGGCCCAAGAAGCAGGTGGTACACAGGAACCGGAGCAGAGGGGCAGGACAGGCACCTGTTTCCCAACAATGCTTTAGCTGAGTGGGCACCTGGGTTCCAGCCTCTGCCATGCAGTGCCATCAAGGCCAGGTTGGCAGGAAAACGGATTGGCTGGATCTGACCTTGAGTTTAACCCCACTTACCACCCAAGACACAGATCCGCTCTGACATGCAAGTCTGAAATTTCCCTGGGGACCCTCGTGTCTGCTGCTCAGCCCCCTCCACTGCCTAGCAAGTGTCACAAGGAGTCCAGCCAACCTCCTTCCACGAGGGCCATGGGCAGCTGGCGCTCTGTGCAGGGTCCCCCCACAGTGGCCCGTGAACCCCCATCTCTGGCCACAGGGGCAGAAAGCTGGTGTGGCTGCCTGTCGTTGTCCCCTCTCCATGCCTGCTTCCATTTTTTTTTGTTCTCAACAGCTGGCATCAATTTGGCACTGTGGGTTGGATGAGGGCTGGTTATGGTCATTCGAGTTCTTAGCAACTGGACAGGTAGCTGGGAGCTGAGACAGTGGGACAAATCACTGCCTCCCATGTGCACACATGCACACATATGCACGCATGCACACATGGGCCTGGGCTCGCATCCAAGGCTCAGAGCATGAGGAATGGGCTGCGTCTCAGGGCTCCAGGTTCCTGCTACCTGAACTTAACCACCACCGCCAGCTTGTGCTTGCTTTCCTCAGTGACATTGGAACCTGGCAACTCATTGAGTTTACCAGCCCCAGCCCAATGCTGCCAGAGAGCACGTGGGAAGTAGGGAGTTTTCAGGTAGTTCATATCTTTAGGGCCATTAGACTTCATGATGGCGTGAGGTCAATGGGAAGGGACCACTGTCCTCCCCCACCCCTTTGTTTTTGTCATTCATGGGGCTTGAACTCTGGGCCTGGGCGCTGTCCCTCAGCTCTTCAGCTCAAGGTGAGCCATGGCACCACTTTTGGTTTTCTAGTGATAAACTAGAGATAAGAGTCTCACGGACTTTCCTGCCCAGGCTGGTTTGAACCAGGATCCTCAGATCTCAGCCTCCTGAGTAGCTAGGATTATAGGCGTGAGCCACTGGCACCTAGCTCACTGTCCTATTTTAAGGGCAAGGAAACAGAAGCGGAGGGAAGTTAAGTATCTTGTCATGGTCACACAGCCAGTGACACAGTGATGACTCCCATGCTTGCACTACACATCTTCCTCTGCATGAGCCTCTCTCATGTGTGGGAAGAGGCTATAATTGTGATTCCCATTTTGCAGATGAGAAACTGAGACCCAGTGGGTGTCCGCCTGGGTTCAGGATCCTCCTAATCCCTATCTCTTGATGTGATCATTTATCCAATCCAATCCTGGCTCACAGTCCTTCCTCTTCCTCCTTGGGAGAAAAGTAAGACCCTAAACCACTCCCTGCAAGATCACCTGATGACTGTTCTTCTATGTTCCCAGGATCACCTCAAGCCAGGCCTGCCTTTCCTGCTCCTTTTCTGCCCGCTGACCCTGCAGGACTGGAGCCCATTCCTCAGCAGCTCCGAGCTGTTTATGGGCTGAGGGATTGCAGGGGCAGGGACTGACTCAGTCCTCACACGGTTGAGGCCGGGCAAGGCATGGCAGTGCTACAGGAGGAGGACTTAGGAGTTCTGCTGAGCACGTGGGAGGCAGGGGTGTTCAGAGCCAGCCAAGCCCAGCCCTCTGCCAGACATCTGGGCAGCAGATCTTTTGTTTCTGTTTTGTGCCGGTCTTGAACTCAGAGCCCAGGCACTGTCTCTGAGGTTTTTGTGCTCAAGGCCAGTGCTTGAGCACTTAAACAACAGCTCCACTTGTAGCAATTTGGTGTTTACTTGGAGATAAGAGTTTCATGAAGCCAGGCACTGGTGGCTCATGCCTGTAATCCTAGCTACTCAGGAGGCTGAGATCTGAGGATCGAGTTTCAAAGCCAGCTCGGGCAAGAAAGTCCACGAGAAGCCGAAGCCGGGCGCTGGTGGCTGACGCCTGTAATCCTAGCTACTCAGGAGGCTGAGATCTGAGGATCGCGGTTCAAAGCCAGCCCGGGCAGGAGAGACCGTGAGACTCCTATCTCCAATAACCCACCAGAAAAAAAACCGGAAGTGGCGCTGTAGCTCAAGTGGTAGAGCGCTCGCCTTGAGCTGAAGAGCTGAGGGACAGCGCCCAGGCCCAGAGTTCAAACCCCATGACCGACAAAAAAAAAAAAAAAAGAAAGTCCATGAGACTCTTATCTCCAATAAAAACCACCAGAAAACCGGAAGTGGCGCTGTGGCTCAAGTGGTAGAGCGCTAGCCTGAGCTGAAGAGCTGTGAGGGACACTACCCAGGCCCAGAGTTCAAACCCCATGACCAAAAAAGGGAGGGGAGCCTGAGGCGCTTTGGGATAGAGGGCGGGTGCATCAGCATGCTCCCCCTGGTAAGTACTGCCTCCCTCTCATCCTGTGCCTCGTCAGCTCTGCCCTGCGGCTCCCACAGCCTACACTCTGCCTCTTGCTTCTCACCTTGGGACCTGTGAGCCAGTGGCCAAAAGTAGGGGTGGGGGCAGCAGAGCCAGTTGGAGCTCCTAGCTGCCCAGTCTCCCTCCATGCCAGCCTGGGGGCCTATATCCCCTCCGCCCCCTCCGCCGCCCCCCCCCCACCCCTGCAGCCTTAGCAGTAGTAGCCCAGGCAACAACATGTGGGACTTAACAACTTCTATTCAGGAGGGGGCTTCAGAACATAGGAGAAAATGGAGAGCCCCAACTTCAAGTCTGGCAGGGGACTCTTCACAGGAACATGAATTTCTCTGTGGAGAACCAAAACAAAACAACAGGAAGAGCACCCTACAGACCAACAGAGGCAGAGTCCCTTCCTGGTAAGTTCTTCCAGGAGTCAGTCTAACTTCGATCTCTTTGTAGAGAGGTGGAAGAGGACAGAGATGAATGGTAGTTTCTTATAAACCTGGTGGCTTCTTGTTCCCCGATGACAATACAGCGGAGGAGCCCTGTGGTTCTGGCTTTGAGTCAGATCCCCTGGCCGGGCGTCCCCAGTGCCATCTTCCTCCACCGGCCCCGACTGGAAAATCAGGCTCATGCCTCTGCCCCAGAGTCAGTGCTTCCCCGGCTTCCCCTCACCATCTCTCTTTCCCCTAAAGGGAGGTGTTTCCTCGAAGCTGGGGAAGAGACAAGGGGGCAGAGCCCTCACCGACTCCAGGGAGGTGGGGACTCAGTGGGCACGGCTGGGGTGGGGGCGGAGCTACTTGCCTTCCTGTCCCTCCCCCTCCCTGTCCCCAGCTCTCCAGCGCTGGTCTGGCTGCCCCAGTCGGCACCCTTAAGGCCCCTGTGTGGCTAATATTGGGGTGGGTGCTGCCTAGCTCCCCCCCAGGGAGAGGGCATGGCTAGAGAAAGGGTGATGCCATGTTTCTGGTGTGACCAGAGTGACACATACAGATATAGGAGCGTCCACTTGTAAGTCCTTCCCTCCTTCACACCTGTGCCCACACGTGCCCTCCACCCCTCCCATCCAGCGGTTACCCGCCCCCCCCCCCTGCATCCTGGACTTTCCCCAGATCCTTTCTGCCACCTTCAGTGGGCTGAGGCCTCTCCTGAAGGAAGGGACTGTCCTGGGGGCTGGGAGGAAGGGTCAGTTTATGAGCAGGTGAACACTTCTCAACTCAGAAAACTTGATTCCCCTTGCTCCCAGAAAAGGACCCCATACCACTCCGCTGGTGGTGGCAGGTCACCTTCAGCCTTCCCCCTGTGGAAAGGCTCAGGACCTCAACCCCAGTCATGGGAACCTGTCCCTTCCCACAGGAAGGTGTGGGAGGGTCTTACCCCTTGGGGAAACTGGCCTTGTGTGTTGTGGGGAAGGGGATGTGTTTAGAAACACTGAGTCTGTGATGGGTGGGAAGCCATGTGTCCCCTTCCCCAGGCCGGCGGACAGAGCAGGGAGAATAGAGGAGCCGAAACAGAAAGAGGGAGAGAGGAGAGCGAGAGCTGGAGAGAAGGAGGGAGAAAAAGAAACTGAGACCTTGTGACAGACAGAGAGCTCTGGGCAGCATGGGGGTGTACAGCACCGGGGTTAGGGGGACAGGTGGGGAGCTGGGGGACCCCAGCTCGCAGGGTCTAGGTGCTGTGGTCTATCTTTATGAGCAAGTGTACAAAAAAAGGTCCGCAGACCAAACACTACTGTTGCATCTCAAGAAGGGGAAATTGAGGCTTGGTGAGAGCTAGGCCAGTACAAATCATCGAAAGGGGACCCTGAGCCCGGGTGCAGCCCACCTCTTGCCTCTGGGGTGCTTGTTCATTCTTCTTCTATCCCCCAGGGGCAATGTGGGCAGGGTGGCAGCAGAGGCTCAGGAAGGGGTGAGTCTTGCAGCTTCTGAGGGCCAGGCCTGGGAAGCAGCTAGGGGAGTGTGATCCACCCCACTTGCTTAGAGGTCATATTTGCATGGCTAGCGCTCCTCTTGCTTGGAGACGTTACTGATCATTAAAAATGACCGAACTGCCGGGCGCGCCGGTGGCTCACGCCTGTAATCCTAGCTACTCAAGAGGCTGAGATCTGAGGAGCATGGTTCAAAGCCAGCCCGGGCAGGAAAGTCCATGAGACTCTTAGCTCCAATAAGCCACTAGAAAACCGGAAGTGGCACTGTGGCTCAAGCAGTAGAACGTTCACCTTAAGCTGAAGAGCACAGGGACAGTGCCTAAGCCCAGAGTTCAAGCCCCACAACCAACAACAACCACAAAAAAAAAATGGCCGAACTTTCTACAGGATGCTCTTTATGTAACAGTGAGATGAGGGAATGCTAGGTACTGCCTTGGAACTCCTGTCATTGCCCACCAAGACAGGGAAAGAGGTCAAGAATGTGTAAAAAACCCAGAAGGGGCTGGGAATGTGGCTCAGTAGTAGAGTGCTTGCCTAGCATGCATGACGCCCTGGGTTTGATTCCTCAGTACCACATACACAGAAAAGGCCAGAAGTAGCGCTATAGTTCAAGTGATAGAGTGCTAGCCTTGAGCAAAAGAAGCTCAGAGACAGTGCCCAGGCCCTGAGTTCAAGTCCCAGGGACTGACCAGAAAATAAACAAAAACAAAAAAAAACCCAAAACAAGAACAACAACAAAGAATCCGAAAGGGAAAGGGAAGCTTCTCTTCCCACTCACCCCCACCGGAACTCAAGATCACCTGAGTTCTCCCCTCCTGACTTGGAGGGGGACAGAGGTGGCCCTGGGACACCAGAGCTGTGGAATTCCAGGTCATCCCCCAGGTATTGAGCTGGGCTCAGCCTGGCACCTGCACCACCTCTACCTGAAAGACCGTGAGCAGAACTTGGCCCAAAGACCAGGCAGGAATGGGAGGGAGGTTGGGGAAACGGCAACTGAAGGCTCTGGTCCCAGGCTCAAGCTCCAGCCCAGCCATGTGGGCCAGTACCCAGGCCCTATGCAAGGGACCCACTATGCACAGTCCTGCCTTCAGATGTTACTCAGCTTTCTGAGAATGGGAGTTGGGAGAGACACATGGAAAACAGACTCTTCATGGGATCCTGGTGCCATCTGGCCCTTCCCCGCTTACTGCAAAGCTATTGGGTAAGGAAGCCTAAGAATAATGCTCCCCCCATTTGAGTAACCCCCCATCCCTGAGCCCCTTTCAGGCCTTGTCTTCTGAGAGCTCAGGTCCTAGCAAATACCTCCAAAGAAAATTATTTCCATCCTGACCTCTGAAGCCTGTGAAATTTGGGGGGCTAATGGGAGGCTTCCAGCCCCCTTAGTCATCTTAGGAAGCCAAGCTGAAGAGTGGTGACTGATATGCACCCAACCACAAGCCAATTTTGTGGTTTTAGTATTCAGAAGGAGCAGCCAAACCTTGACCCTGAGAAGAGGCTGCATCCTGGACCCAAGCAATCCAGGCTCTGCCTCGTACAGCTGAGGCTCAGGAAGCCCAGAATGTTCCCAGCCAGCTCAAGGTCACATAGACAGGACAGGCTGTAACAATCATCCCCTCTCTGGACCCCTGGCAGTTTTACTCACGAGGATGGCTTTTCTCTAGAGGCAGGAGTAGACATTGTTCTTTCTTGCCCGTCCCTTTTTTCTTTCCCCTTTGCTTTTCTTAGTTTATGTGTTCTTTTCTTGTATGTAATTTCATTTCCTCTTTCTTTTTTTCTTTCTTTTTCTTCTTTCCTTCCTTTTTCTTCCTTCCTTTCTTCCTCCCTCCCTCCCTCCCTCCCTTCTCTCTCTCCCTCTCTCTCTTTCTCTCTCTTTCTCTTCCCCCTCCCCCCCCTTCCTCTGGGGATTGAACTCAGGGCCTTGTGATCTGGCTTAGCTTTTTCAATCAAGGCTGATGCTCTACCACTTGAGCCATGACTCTACTTGAGGCTTTTTTTTTTTTTTTTTGTCGGTCGTAGGGCTTGAACTCTGGGCCTGGGCACTGTCCCTCAGCTCTTCAGCTCAAGGCCAGCGCTCTACCACTTGAGCTACAGCGCCACTTCCAGTTTTCTGGTGGTTTATTGGAGATCGGAGGTCTCACGGTCTCTCCTGCCCGGGCTGGCTTTGAACCGCGATCCTCAGATCTCAGCCTCCTGAGTAGCTAGGATTACAGGCGTGAGCCACCAGCGCCCAGCTACTTGAGGCTTTTTTTTTTTCTGGTTGTGGGGCTTGAACTCTGGGCTTGGGCACTGCCCTGAGCTCTTCAGTTCAAGGCAAGCACTCTACCACTTCTACTTGAGCCACAGCGCCACTTCCGGTATTCTGGTGGTTTATTGAAGATAAGAGTCTCACAGACTTTTCCTGTCCGGGATGGCTTTGAATCAGGATCCTCAGATCTCAGCCTCCAGCATAGCTAGGATTACAGGTGTGAGCCACCCACACCCTGCTACTGGAGGCTTTTCAGCTGATTAATTGGAGATAAGAATCTCTGGGGTTTGTCTGTCCAGCTGGTTTCCAACTATGATTCTCAGCCTTCTGAGTAGCTAGGCTTAAAGGTGTGAGCCACTAGCACCTGGTATTTTTCTTCTTCTTTTCCCTTACTTCTCCTCCCCTCTCCTCCTATCCACTATTATTTTTTAGGTAGTTGTACAAAGGAGTTTCCACTTAATAAAGCAGTTTATGAATCTAACTTATCTTGATCAATGTCACCCCTTTAAATTCTCACCCCCAACCTTCTCATTGAGGCAGGAAGAACACATTCTTCAAGACACATTTTTTTTTTCCATTTCTGGGCTTGAACTCAAGACCAGGGCATTGTCCCTGAGCTTTTGTGCTCAAAGCTAGCACTCTACCACTTGAGCCACAGCTCCATTTCTGACCTTCCTTGGGGTAGTTCTTGGGGGTTCAGAGTGTCACAGACTTTCCTACCTGGGCTGGCTTCAAACCATCATCCTCAGATCTCATCTTCCTAGTAGCTATGATTTCAGGTGTGAGACTCCAGTGGTGCCCAGCCCAAGACACATTTTTTTTTTTTTTTGGTTGTGGGGCCTAAACTATAGGCCTGGGCACTGTCCCTGAGCTCTTTAGCTCAAGGCTAATGCTCTACCACTTGAGCCACAGGGCCACTTCCAGCTTTTTTCCCCCCCTGTTTATGTGGTGCTGAGGAATCATGCATACAAGGCAAGCACTCTACCACTGAGCCACCTTCCCAGCCCCCAAGCCACATGTTTTATCTCCCTTAGGAACTCCAGAACTTCAAGTACAGAGAAGGAGATTCATAATAGGAAAGCTCACTGATCAGAGTTTAGAAAAATCTCAGAAACACAGAATACCAATATGTCAGAGTCAAGAAGTAAATTAATAATTACCTAGTGAAGCCGGGCCCCCGTGGCTCACGCCTATAATCCTAGCTACTCAGGAGGCTGAGATCTGAGGATCACAGTTCAAAGCCAGCCCAAACAAGAAAGTCTGTGAGACTCTTATCTCCAGTTAACCACCAGAAAACCAGAAGTGGCGCTGTGGCTCAAATGGTAGTTTGCCTTGAGCTAAAGAGCTGACAGTGCCTAGGCCCAGATTTCAAGCCATGTGACCGACAAAAAAAAAAAAAAAAATCACCTACTGGAGTGTCTTCATGTTTTCATAGTGAGGCTCAGCGGCTCTGGGAAGTTGATATGAGGCTCCCAGAGCAGAGAACCAGAGGCGCTCACCTTCAGGCCATACTCTAACCACTTCCTCTCCCCACCCCATAAGGTGCAGCTTCTCTTGTGGATCAGACCCTTGCCCTTGTGACCAGAGAGAAGAAAGTGACAGGAGATGGTAGAATCAAAAAAGCATATACAGCCTGGACAGAGTTTTAGCATTTTGTCAGCAAGCAGCATCATTTGTCCCCTTCCCCCTGGAAGCCTAGCCTGAATTAGCTATCAGAACTATCACCCTCCACACCTAGCCGCCTTGGCACAGTAGGGAAAGGAAAGGAAGGAAGGAAGGAAGGAAGGAAGGAAGGAAGAAAGAAAGAAAGAAAGAAAGAAAGAAAGAAAGAAAGAAAGAAAGAAAGAAAGAAAGAAAGAAAGAAAGAAAGAAAGGAAGGAAGATGGACTGGGAAGGTGGCTCAGTGGTAGAGTGCTTGCCTTGCATGCATGAGGAGGCCCTGAGTTCGATTCCTCAGCACCACATAAGCAGAAAAAAGCCAGAAGTGGTGCTGTGGTTCAAGTAGTAGAGCATTAGCCTTGAGCTGAAGAGCTGAGAGACAGCACCGTGGCCCAGAGTTCAGACCCCATGACCAACAAAAGACAGACAGACAGACAGACAGAAAGGAAGAAAGAAAGAAAGAAAGAAAGAGAAAGAGAGAAAGAAAGAAGGGAGGGAAGGAGGGAGGGAGGGAGGGAGGGAAGAAAGAGCAAGAAGCCACACATCAGTGGCGCATGCCTGTGATCCTAGCTACTCAGGTGGCTGAGAATCCAGGTTTGAAGAGACTTTTTTTTTTTTTTTTTTTTTGCCAGTCCTGGTGCTTGAACTCAGGGCCTGGGCACTGTCCTTGAGCTTCTTTTTGTTCAAGACTAACACTGTACCACTTGAGCCATGGTGTTACTTCCAGCTTTTTCTGGTTATGTGGTACTGAGGTATCAAACCTGGGGTTTCATGTATGCTAGGCCAAGCACTCTAACAATAAACCATATTCCTAGGCCCTTTGAGACACTTATCTCTAATTAATCACCAAAAAGCCAGAAGTGGAGCTGTGACTTAACTGGAAGAGCTCAAACCTTGAGCAAAAAGCTAAGGGACAGCACCCAGGCCCTGCGTTCAAGCTCCAATACCAGCGCATGTGTGTGCACATGCACACACACGCACACACACACACACACACACACACACACACACACACACACACACATGAGTCCGTATAGGTACAGGGAGGCCAGGAGTAAGTGAAATCAGGGAAAGGGGCACCACACATGGGGAAAAGCAACCCTAATGAGTCACTACCCAGGTGCAGCCCTCCTGGGGGCTCCCAGTAGCATGTAAGGTTTATCATGTGATTTCTATTAAGGATCCTAGAGCTGGTTCGCACCGCTGGCCCAGATGTGTTTTGCCAGCTCTGGGGACCATCCCAGTGGGAGCTCCATCTGAGGGCTGGTTGTTTAAGGCTTCTCAGCACCCCAAGAGCACACACCTCTCTCCCTGTGCCTGTGGGACTCCACGCACTATTTCCAGGGTCCCTGTGGCCTGGGACACACTCGCATGGCACTGTGAGGCTGGCTGTCATGTGTATCAGGGGTGTGTTGCTCTGCAGGTGGGTGTCCCTGAAAGTCTCTCAGGAAGATGTGTATGATGAGGGGCTCTCCAAGGTACAGCCAAGTGCAGTGTTGATCAGGTAAGCTTGGAGGACAGAGTTGTAATGGCATCAGCCTGACTGTGTATAAGGGAGAGAATTCCCAGGACAGTGCTGGGACCACACACACCACCTCTGAGCTCAAAAAGTGCCCAGCCTGTTTGTGCTCAGAGGGTCCCCTCTGCGACCCTCAGGCACAACCATCTGCCCTGGCAACAAGGGACTCTGGTTCATTGGTGAAGTACAAGTGTGGCCAATACCAGGAAGGCCAGCAGCAGGGGGCACTGTCCTCTTCCTTGCCCCTCACCCATGCTGGGGTGAGCTATCTTCTTCACACCATCTCCTGATCGTCCCTCTCACCTCCCATCCACACTTTGCTCTTGCTGTCTGAGGGGGGAGGAGTGAGCAGCTCTTGCAACACCCTACAAGGCCATGGGCCTTGTAGGCAGAGGGGGTGCTCAGCACTCAATGGGTCCAGAGCAGGGAGCGCCTGTGGCTGACCTCTAGCTCCTCCGTCTCAAGTGTGCAGCTGCACCACTGGCTTCTCCTTGAGGGCTCCAATTTAGGCATATTCTTTTTTTTTTTTTTTGGTCAATCCTAAGGCTTGAACTCAAGGCTGTCCCTGAGCCCTTTCACTCAAGGCTAGTGCTAAACCACTTTGAGCCACATTACCACTTTCAGCTATTTCTGTGATTAATTGGAACTAAGAGTCTTACAGACTTTCCTGCTTGGCTGGCTTTGAGCCTGGATCCTCTGGGCTCAGCCTCCTGAGTAGCTAGGATTATAGGCATAAGCTACCAGCACCCAGCCTAGGCCTAATCTTAGTCTCCCTGCCAAGCAGTCCTGCAGGCCTCTGGGAAAGAGGCCTGCATCTCACCTCCTTTTGCCTTCAGCAGAGTTGCTTGCCCCAGTCTACTCCCACCCCAGACTCCACCTGGACTATACTCCAGGCTGCAAAAGGAAAAACACAAAGTCAGGACCATCCATGACAGAGGACCTTCAGCATTTGTAGCCTCTAACTCAAATTCTTTTACCAAGATCTGCCTTGGGCACATCCATATCCTGATGCCTAAACACACCTTCACCTTGCTTGCCTCCTGCCCATGGTGTGCCACTCTGCTTACTTCTCTACCCCTAAACTCCCTGATCTTGGCATGGAGGAAGGAAGCCACTGCAGAACATTCAGGGTTAGGGCTGGAAATGTGGCTTAGTGGTGTAATGCTTGCCTAGCATGCATGAAGCCCCGGGTTCGATTCCTCAGTATCCCATGCACAGAAAAATCTAGAAGTGGCACTATGGCTCAAGTGGTAGAGTGCTAGACTCGAACAAAAGAAGCTCAGGGACACTTCTCAGACCCTGAGTTCAAGCCCCAGGACTGGCAAAAAAAACCAAACAACAATACCAACAACCAAAAAACCAAAACACTTTCAGGATTAGAGTTAAGATCCTTTTGTCTGTTTTCACAAGTGTGCTCTTACCTTCACAGAAAGTTCTTCCCAAAGTCTAACCTAAGGTTTCTTCTACTGCAGCAGTGTTCCTGACCTAGGAATTGAGCCTTCTTCCCACTCTAGCCTACTTTCTTCACATAAGGGGACTCTCAAGAAGAACAACCTGTTTCCAAAAATGAAAACAAAAGTCTCTGTTCATCCCAGCCATCTCTATCTCCACACCCTACCCTCCTGCCCCCTGCCCCGCTACCACAGAAACCTACAGGGCATTGGAGCCTTCATCCCCAAATGACTCAAGGCTCTTTAGGGGGCTGAGGTGGGGTGCAAGAATTTCCCCTTTGTGCTAAGCAAGGGCTCTTACTCCACAGCAAACTCAGCCAGCCTCCTGGGGGTGAAGGGAATGGGACTGGCTTCTAATCCATCCATCAAGGGTTACAACTTTCTCCAGAAGACGGTCTGGGCTCCGGCATTGCCACTCAATCAAGGACTTAAGTTTATTGCTAAGGGTGTGTGTGTGTGTGTGTGTGTGTGTGTGTGTGTGTGTGTGTGTGTGTGTGTGTGTGTGTGTGTGTGTGTGTGTGTGTGTGTGTGTGTGTGTGTGTGTGTGTGTGTGTGTGTATAAATGCATAAGTAGGGAGTTGGGGGGTCAAAAGAACTGCCCTGAAGTACCCCCTCTCCTGTTCCATGCCAAGGAAGTGATGGAAATAGATACTTCCCCCTCCACCTGAGGCCCTGAGCACCCTCAAGGGGAGCCAAGAGGCCAGCCCCCCAATTTTCCGGCTCATCGTTTCTACACTCATGCGAGCTCAAGAGAACAAGCAAACTTTCCCAATGGGAGGGAGATGACAGGAGAGGAAGGAGTCCCAGGCAGCAGAAGATGCTAGGAGAGAGCAGACAGCGGGCAGCTGGTTGACCCCTAGGGAAACTGGCATCCAACCTCCCCCACCCTGCCCCTGCACTGCACATATTCTCTCCCCCAAAAATAGCATCTCTGGAGAGGGAGTGGGGGAAGTTCTCAGCTCATCATTCACTCCTTCCCACAGTGCGTTCACAGCTCTCCCCGCTGTCTCTCGCGACCTGGTTTTCCTACCAGGCCCTTCTGCTCTGCCTCCACCCTCACGTTCTTGCCCTCCCAGGTCCCAGGACTCCTCCGCAGTGAGCAAGAGCCTCCTTACTTCACCCATCCAGTCTGCTGCCTCCTGCCTTCCAGCTCAGGCAGTCACACTGTTCCATATCTTCTTTGGGACAGAAGGAAACTCAAGGCACAAAAATTGAGCATCACGCCGGGCATCGGTGGCTCACCCCTATAATCCTAGCTACTCAGGAGGCTGAGATCTGAGGATCACGGTTCCAAGCCAGCCCAGGCAGGAAAGTCTGTGAGACTCTTATCTCCAATAAACCACCAGAAAACCAGAAGTGGCACTGTGGCTCATGTGGTAAGAGTGCTCACCTTGAGCTGAAGTGCTCAGGGACAGCATCCAGGCCTAGAGTTCAAGCCACACAACTGACCAAAAAACAAAAAACTGAGCATCACATGTGTTCATAAAGGTTTAGGCAGAAAATAGAAATGTCCAGCCCAAGGGGCTGGGAATGTGGCTTAGTGGTAGAGTGCTTGCCTAGTATGGATGAAGCCCTGGGTTCAGTTCCTCAGTACCACATACACAGAAAAAGCCGGAAGTGGTGCTGTGGCTCAAGTGGTAGAGTGCTAGCTTTGAACAAAAACAATCTGAGGGACAGTGCCCAGGCCTTGAGTTCAAGCCCCATGACCAGCAAAAAAAAAAAAACAGGAAAGAAAGAAATGTCCAGCCTAAGCCAAGCTCCGGTGGTTCACACCTGTAATCTTAGCTGCTCAGGAGGCTGAGATCTGAGGATCACAGTTCCAGTTCAAAGCCAGATTGGGCAGAAAAGTCCGTGAGACTCTTATCTCCAATGAAACCACCAGAAAACTGGAAGTGGTGCTATGGCTCAAATGGTAGAGTGCTCCTCTTGAGCTGAAGCGCTCAGGGACAGCATCTAGGCCCAGAGTTCAAGCCCCATGACAACCAAAAAGAAAAAGAAAAAAAGAAATGTCCAACCCAGGATGGGTGTGCAGCTCAGTGGTAGAACGCTTGCCTAAGCATGCACAAGGCCCTGGACTCCATCCTCAATAGCACAGAAATCACAGTAGGCTTCTCTAAATAAAGGGGAAGCAGAGGCCTCTAACGGAACTGGGAGTCCCATGACATAGCCCTGGGGGCCATGGTCTCACAGTGATTTACTTTATGTCACTTTCTAGAATCTAACTCCAATCTCTCTTGCTATTGTTTGGGCTGTTTCCTGTGGAGAATGGTCCCTAGGCTGACAGGGGAGGTTGAGGCTGTCACTCTGGGAAATGTTCATTCTGATGGGAGAGACGGGCCATAGAGAGGGGCCATACACTGGAGAGGGTGACAGAAGAGGGCTCTCTAGCTGGGCAGGCAGGGCTGGAGGTCTTCCCAGCTGCAAGAGGGGCTCCAGGGAGAGTGCTCCCAGAAAGGAGGGGAGGGGTGGAGTCAGCTCAGGAGGCACAACTGGGCAGCATTGGGTGGGGGCAGGGTGGAGGCTGAGGGCAGTAAGATGCCCAGATGAGGTGTCTGCCCAATCTGTGCTTTTCCTGCCCTGAGCCCACGCACCGTGGGGCTGGACCTCCTGCCCTCTCAGCACCGTGGGAGTGTGAGAGGCAGAGGGAGAGCCCCTCAAAGTCATCCCCCCAAGGGAACGACCTCTACTCCCCCTCCCCTGTTATTTCTGGCTCAATTTTCTTGGTCAAGAAGGGTGTCAGTGGTAATGCAAATTAGGAGGCGTTGGAGGTGCTGGCCGACACCCATCCTGTCCTCGGAGCCCCTCCCCGCCTACTCCCATGGCTGCATTCACACGGAGGACCAGAACATCTGTGGGATGCGCCTGATGACCCTGCCCTGGCTGAAGCAGCACGGAGGGTGGCTGCAGCTGTGGCTTGGTGGGGCTGGATTCTCAGAAGCCTCTGCATGGCCAGGGCAGGGGCAGAGTGGGCTTCCAGGTCCTCCCCTGCTCCAGCCCCTTCCTGCCCTGGCCCTGGCAGAGCCCATGGCATCTGCATACAGCGTGTATCACCAGTGTCCCTCCCAGGCTGCACACACTTGGAGTCTTCTGACCCTCTGCAAATGGAGGTGAGATCTCAACGGTACCTGGGCAACCAGGGGATGCTGCCCGATTGCTGAGAGTCTCTGAGTCATGGTAGAGACTTTGGAGGGAGAGCAGGAAGAGGAGGAGGGTGCTACAGAGTTTTGTATGTCTCCCGCCACCACCTGGCCTTGGCCTCAGTCATCTCGTCCCACCTCTCCTGGTGAGGACACCGCCACACACACACACCTTGTCCTTGATGTCATTCTCATCTATAACCTCGACATGTCTTCCTGTTGTCACCAAGCTGCTCTGTTTTTGTCCTTACTGAAGAGGAGACGGGACTAAGGAAGCAGCCTCACGCCCCCTACTCTATAGCTGTCAGAGTGAAACCCTGCCCCTTTGTTCTTCACCAGTCCTAGTCAGCTGAGTGAGGTGTTTCTCATGAACACAGCTCCATCATCACCCACACACCCCTCCCCTCCTCAGCCATCCAATCAGCTTCTCCCTGATGGGGCATGGACTTGGATCAGCTTCTTAAAGGGCTGCACTCTCCTTGGCCATTACCTGACACAGTCTGTGCAAGGACCCAGGACAAAAGCAGGTATCTCCATGGCCTGGTAGCTCTGGCTAGGGACACCTTGGAGGAGAAGAACCAGAGCTTGACATTTGGAGATACAGTACACCTGTGGATACTCTGGTCCTCAGGAAGTTGTTACCCAGCTTCCCCCTACTCCCCATCCCCACCCTTTTTTTTTTTTTTGCCAGTCCTTGGGCTCGAACTCAGGGCCTAGGCACTTTTTGCTCAAGGCTAGCACTTACCACTTGAGACACAGCACCACTTCTGGCTTTTTTTATGTGGTGCTGAGGAATTGAACCCCAGGGCATTGTGCATGCTAGGCAAACATTCTATCTCTAGGCCACATTTCCAGTCCCCCCTCCCTCATGTCTGGCTTTGGATCTGTACTGGGAAGAACCAGTGGATCCCCCACCCTCACCCCCACCTCTAGTGTGTTCTTCCCAGTCTCCTAAGGTCTCCCCTTCCACTTCCTTCCCTTTGAAGTAGCATAAAGATGTCAACTCCTAACCGGGTGCTGGTGGCTCACGTCTGTAATCCTAGCTACTCAGGAAGCTGAGATCTGAGGATCCCTGTTCAAAGCCAGCCCAGTTAGGAAAGTCTGTGAGACTTATCTCCAATAAGCCACCAGAAAACCCGAAGTGGCACTGTGGCTCAAGTGGTAGAACACTAGCCTTGAGCTGAAGAGCTGAGGGACAGTACCCAGGCCCAGAGGTCAAGCCCCACAACTGACCAAAAAAAAAAAAAAAAATGTCAACTCCTAGCCAGGTGCTGGTGGCTTATGCCTGTAATTCTAGCTACTTAGGAGGCTGAGACCAGAGGATCAAGGTTCAAAGCCAGCCCAGGAAGAAAAGTATGTGAGACTCTTATCTTCAATTAACTACTAAAAAGTCCGAAGTAGAGCTGTGGCCCAAGTGGTAGAGCTCTAGCCTTGAGCAAAAGTAGCTCAGGGATGTGCCCAGGCCATGAGTTCAAACCCCAGAACAGGTACCAAAGAGAGAGACAGAAAGACAGACAAGGAAATAGATGTCAAACCCCTTTGGCCTACTTCAATCCCTTGTGACCCTTCCCAGGTCTGAAGAGCAATGAGTTGCTCTTGGCTCCGTCAGTCCTGCCTGAGAGAAAAGGGACGGCTGAGCATCAGCAAAGCTCCCCATCCTCCCTCCACACTTCCTATCCACCTGTCCCTTTCTTTAGGGACACTGGATGAGAAGTTGTGGCTGGGGGCACACTGTATTTTCCTCCCTTCCCGCCTTCCCTCCTAGCCCCCAGCCGTGTTCTGCTCTGCACCTGAGTCTTTCCTGGGTCTGTAGAAATCAGGGAGACAAGCTGCCAGATTCTGCACCTATGTCCCCACGCTCCCCTTGCCCTGGTGACAGGGAAGGGGAGGTCCTAACATTGGCCCACCTGGGCTCTCTTGCATTGCCAGGCATGCTCAAGGAACGTGCTCATCTTCCCTGGCCCACCCCCTACCTGCGTGCTAACTCATCTCCAGCTCGTCCTGTACCCTTTTCCTCCTCAAGGAATAGAGGTATAGAACTTTGCTTTGCCTTGTGTGGCCCTAAGCCACCCCTTAGTTCTTCAGGCCGCACTAGCAAAGGTCCAGCGAGACCTGGTTCTAGAGACATGAGTCTTCCTCCACGAGAACTGAGGATGACACTAAATCATGCATCAGAGGCCTAGAAGATTCTTTTCCCAAAGTTATAATCCATGCCACATAGGCTACCTTTCCATGCCACCTACCTTTGCTGGCACTCAGATCTAAGTCTTGGCTGTAGATGACAGCTGTTTACTGCCAGAGGAGCCGATAGCTGGACCCTGGCACAGAATGGGACAATTGCCCTGAGTCTACCTCAAGTCATCAGCAAGCGATTGCGTCTCAGAGACCATCCTGCCCTCACTGGCTCTGGATCTTGATCCTCCGATCTCTCTGAGTAGCTGGGATGATAGGTTTGAGCCTACCGGTGCCTGGTTCCTTTTAAATTAAGTGATCACTTGGTCAAAAAGGGCCATGTGGGAATGAAAGGCACCTTGAGTCAATGAATTCAGTGGCTCAGACCCCTTTTGCCAACAGAGGGCATAGCCTCGCTGGGGCAAAAGTCATGAGTTCATGACCTAGCTCTGACCTCCCACGAGTGGGATGTTTGAGGCAGCAGCTCAGCTTGGGCCCCGCCCTCCCCTGCTCAGACGCATGGACGTGGGCACTGCTGTTCCTCCTGAAGCCCCAGCCTGGTTCCCGGTGTGCAAGAGTGTCTGATGAAAAGATGGGACTATTGATAAACCCTCTCTACAAACTCTCTTTAGAGCCTTCACTAGCAGACCTGGTGGGAGGGAAAAGTGCAAAAGCCCCGGTACCCGCTTGGAGCCTAGTGGCTGCTTCACCCCTATTCAAAGTCAACTTGCGTCACAAACCACCGGTGACCACCAGCATATCTGAATCAACAGAACCGGTGGGTGCCCCATGTATCCCCTACTTGCCAGTGCCTGCCCTCTTTTGGTTCCCTGAGAGTTTCCAAGACCTCTTCACCCTAGACACAGAGGCACAGGCCAAGTGCAGATGGAACAGGTAAGTTTTATTTGGACTTTCAACTTTCCGAGAGCACAGGGTCCCCTCTCCCCTCTCCAGGCCCCCCCTTCCCCATGTCCCCTCTCTGGGGAACACTCAGGGTACAATGACATGTGTCTCCGGAGTCCTTGGTCCCTTCCCTGCCCGACTCACCCCTTGACACACACACCCCAGCACTGAGGGTGAGAGGGGCACGGGGAAGGGGCCTGGAAGAGATCTGGATCAGAACGGCACGTGCGCGGACAGTCGTGTTTACTGCCACTGGCCTGGGGCTGAGGCCTGGAGGAGGCTTGTAGTGGAGGGTGGATTCATTGTGGGCAGCAGGCTCCTGCGCAGGAGGCTCCCCACCTCAGCCGGGGGCCCCCACAACCTCTGCTCACCTGTCCTTCTGAGGGGACGACTCTGAGGTAGATTTCACAGGGAGAATGTGGGTATGAGGAAAGGGGCTAGCTCTTTTGAAGTTGATCTCCACAGCACCCTGGGCCCATTTCTCAGGTTCTGGCCTCTGAGGCAGGGGCTGATGACACCCACCCAGAAAATAAGAGGCTGAGTCATACAGAGGCTCCAGGACACCGGTGTCAGGGCTCCAGTGGGGGGGGGGGGGAGGGGGGGGCATCTGCTTGATGATCTGTGCCTCAGTGCCAGGGGCGCCAGGAGGGGGGCCTGGGAGGCTGGCAGACAGCCCTGCCACCTGAGGGCAATGGCACAGGGCCTCCAGCCCCAGGACAGCCTCTTTGGGATGGTCCTCCCTCTCCTCTTCCTCTCTCCCTGTTCCTCAGGGCGGGTAGAGGGGGAGAACAGGGCTGGCCTCCAGGGACTGGCAAGACATAGGATGCCTCCTTCCCGCAAGGCCGGCCATGGGAGACAGGATCTGCATCTCTGTGCAGGGCAGGTGCTGGGTCCCCACTGGGAGGTGCTCCCTGGAAGAGCACAGCCATCTGAGGGAGGGCCTCAGGAGCTCCAGGAGTTATCTGAAACCTTCCCCTTCCCCCAGGCCCCAGCACTAGATACCTCCTAGGATCTGATCCTGTTTGAGAAGGACAGAGGGAGAGGCCTGGGGGTATGCCCCCCCCATCTCCCTCATAGAATTCCCCATCTCCCCAGTGGAAACTGGGCGGATGGGGGAAGTCTTGTCTGACCTCCTGGGAAAAGCCAGAGCTGAGTGGTGCCTGGGCCAGGGAAGATGGCACTCACATTGACTCAGTAGCTAGTGGAGGTATCTGGGGACCGTAAGGGGCAGGGGCCCCCCACGAGATTCATGCAGCATTCAGTGAGTTTTGGGGGTGATGAGAGAGGACAGAGACACAGCCAGATAGGGGGAGGTGCCCTAAATCTTGCTGTTCTCCAGGTGGGAGTCAATGTGTTTGATGAGGGCATCATCTGGGTACCCGACAGGGAAACCCAGCTGGCAGAGGGGGCAACTTCGGATGTCAGAGCCCACGGTCTCCATCAGCAGCTGTGGGGAGAGGAGGAGTTACTTAGGCTTTCCACATCCTAATTTCCCATTCCCAAGATCCAGGACAGAGAGAGCTGCAGCATGCAGAAGAGGGTCTAAGAACCCTTTCTCCAGCACCATCCTCCCAGCCACCAGCTTAGCCATTTGCCTGCCCACGGCACAGGTCCCCAGGAAATGTACGAGAGTCACTGCTATAGGAGTCACTGCTCAGCTGCCCGGGGCACCTACAGTAATGAGGGGAGCCGAAGCCCAGACATGCTCCCAGAGTGACTAAGACCGTTAACTCCAGAGGACTCAAAGCACTGAACAATCCCCAACTATGTATAATCCCAAAATAATTTTGTCTGGCTGTGGAATATATTTTGGTCCTTTCAGATGACAAGGGCTAGCTAGTTGTGACATTCAGGAAACTCATTATTTCAGTGATGTGATGGAGCCCTGAGATATGATGTCTTCCAGGACAGATGGAAGACAGGGGCTCTGAAGCCTGGAGAAGGGAAGCCGAGTCTGGTCAGTCCCTTGTGGGTCCAGGTGCCCCACAGCCTTGAGTATGCCTACCCTACCAAATACAGGGTGTTGGAGGCACACATGCTGCAGACTACTTTAGGTTCAGATTCTCTTCCTAATAAAGAACACTTCTCTGGTAATTCAAGTTTTGAAACATCTTGGCCTCCATTTTATGGGTGGAAAGTTGAAGATCAGAAAGTGTAACTTGCACTACAGCTAAGTAGGGGAGTGGGAATCACAATCAGAGCTGAGAACCATATTCTTTTTTTTTCTTTTCTTTTCTGGTTTGTCCTGTAGGGCCTGGGTGCTGTCTCTTGAATTCCTTTTGGTCAAGGCTAAAGCTCTACCACTTTGAGCCACAGCTCCACTTCTGGCTTTCTGGTGGTTAACTGGAAATGAGAGTCTCACAGACTTTTCTTGCCCGGGCTGGCTTTGAACCACTATCCTCAGATCTCAGCCTCCTTAACCATAGCACCAGACAGAAGACCCAACTCCCACCAACCAGTCGCACTCACACAGGGAGGCGACCGTATACTAATGCTGGTGGTCCCAGGAGCCCTCCCAGCCTACAGGGTGTGAAGGGCTGGCTGGCGGGCACCCGCGAGGGCCAAGGTCCCCAGGCCCAGGGTGGAGCTCTCGGCGGGGGGCACCCACTCACGTTGATGGACGGCCAGGACTGCGCGTGCTCGGCGTGGGCATAGGCGGTGGCTGCCGGCGACTCGGGGATGGGGAAGCCGGCGCAGAAGGAGGCGCAGCGGATGGTGCCCACCTCGGGGCTGGGCGGGCTGGCGGGCACGGCCCACTCCTCCTCCTCCGACGGCTGCTTCTCGAAGCGCAGCCGGATGCCCTCGAAGGCGCGCCGCGGGCTGAGCGGCCGGCCGGGCCCGTAGAGCTCGCCGTAGGCGCGGGGCTTGGGGAGCGTGGCCGCCTCGGCCTGCAGCCAGGCCGGGGAGGCGCCCGCGTAGGCCGCGCCCTCCGCCAGCTCCGAGTAGCTGCGGCGGCCCTGGAAGCCGGCCTTCACGTGGTGGCTGGGCGGCTTGGCGTAGGCGCGCTCGGCCAGCGGCCTCTCCCCGGGCGGCGGGGGCGGCGGCGGCCGGGGCTGCGGGGCCGGGCAGCTGGGGGGCACCGGCGAGCGGCGCTGCGGGCTGGGGGACTGGCACGGCGGCGGCGGCGGCACCGGCGAGCGGCGCTGCGGGACGGGCGACGGGCAGGAGGGCGAGGCCGGCGAGCGGCGCTGCTGGGGCGAGGGGCACGGGGGCACAGGAGAGCGGCGCTGCGGGGCGGGCGACTGGCACGGGGCGCAAGGGGGTGCCACCCGGGCGGGCGGGGAGGGCGAGGGGCACTGGGGGGACGGGGAGTGGCGCTGCGACAGCGGCGAGTGTCTCTGACCTGCAAGAGAACGCAAGATGGGGCTCAGGCTTGTGGGGCCAGGCGGTACCCGGGACCAGGGAAGGGCTGCCGTGGCCACCTTCCTCCCTCCTCAGCCCGCCTTGCCATGCCATCCATCAGTCGTCCCGTGTGCTCACCTCCACTCCGGGCCTGCTCCTGCAACAAGGTCCTCAAGATCCTCCCTTGCAGGGAGCTCAACTCCCGGAGCCGGCCCAGCTCCTCTGTCAGCTCAGTGTAGGCCAGGGCCAAATTCACCCTGAGGGCAGAGGGCAAGGGGTGGTGGGCTCCTAAGTCCCAGGCTGCTAGGAAGAACGGCTCTGTCCCTTGCAGCTGCACCTGGCCCAATCCTCCAGGGTCCTCCTACTTCAACTGTAGTAATCCTCTGCTTCTAAGATCCTCCTCAAAGGCCACCTCCTCCAGGAAGCCTCCCGCTGCTTCTAGAAAACATTTCTAGGGTTGGGGCACAGTTTTCTGTTGCAGGGGTGAGGATGGGTGCCAGAGAGATTCCAAGGGACCAGTCAGGTCCATCTGAGGCCTTAACACAGCTCGTGTAGGTGGTAAGAATGTTTTCCTCATCTGTGCAGAACCTGTGATGTCAAAATAGCCCCATTGAAAAGTTGTGCTGGGGGGCTGGGAAGTGGCTTAGTGGTACAGTGCTTGCCTAGCATGCATGAAGCCCTAAGTTCGATTCCTCAGTACCACATACACAGAAAAAGCCAGAAGTGGCGCTGTGGCTCAAGTGGTAGAGTGCTAGCCTTGAGCAAAAGAAGCTCAAGGTCAGTGCCCAGGCTCTGAGTTCGAAGCTCAGGGTCAGTGCCCAGGCTCTGAGTTCAAGCCAGCAAAGAAAGAAAGAAAGAAAGAAAGAAAGAAAGAAAGAAAGAAAGAAAGGAAGGAAGGAAGGAAGGAAGGAAGGAAGGAAGGAAGGAAGGAAGGAAGGAAGGAAGGAAGGAAGGAAGTTAGTTGTGCTGAAGCTGGGCACCAGTGGCTCATGCCTGTAATCCAAGCTACCTAGGAGGCTGATTGCAATAGGAGGATCCAGGTTTGAAGCCACCCAGGCAGGGAAGTCTGTGAGAAACTCATCTCTAATAAACTACTCAGAAAAGGCTGGAAGTGGAACTGTGGTTCACGTGGTTGAGCACTAGCCTTGAGCAGATGCTCAGGGACAGCACCCAGGCCCTGAGTTTTAGTTCTTAGACCAGAAAAAAAAAAAAGTCATGCTGACTTTATAGTTGTCACTGTGTTTTCTCAAAGCACAAATGAAAAGCAGAACATAGTCCATTTGCTGGAGGAGTCCATGTAAAGCATCTTCCCCTTTGAAAAGGACAAGGCTGAGGGATGAGGGGAGAAACAGTCCATCCACAACCAAACAACTCTTAATCCAACTGGACCAAAGCATACGTGAGCAGGGAGTCTGGGGGACAAACCCTTTTGGGGAAACACAAGTCCTGGGCATACTTCTGAGAAAAATGTCCTAGGACTCCTCACCGAGGTCCTGCAGTCATGATACATCTCAGTTCCTACATTTGCTAATGTGTCTTGGGCTAATGGGCCCATGGGAAGAAATGTATCTTCCTATCAGACTGGGAGCTCCACATATGCCCTACATCAAACCAGAAACTCCAAAGCCAGTGGCTTAGCCCTATAATCATAGCTACTTGGAATGTTGAGAAGGATCCTGGTTCAAAGCCAGCCCAGGCTGGGCATCGGTGGCTCATGCCTATAATCTTAACTACTCAGCAGACTGAGATTGAAGGATTGCAGTTCAAAGCCATCCTGGGCAGGAAAGTCCATGGAGACTCTTATCTCCAATTAACTAGCAAAAAAGCCAAAAGTGGACCTGTGGCTCAAGTAGTAGAGTGCTAGCCTTGAGCTAAAAAGTGTAGGGACAGTACCCAGGGTCTGAGTTCAAGACCTAGGACTAACTTATGCACATGCACACATGTGTGCAAGCAAACACACACACACACACACACATACACACACACACACAGCCAGTTCCAGGCAGAAAAGTTCCCAAGATCCTTTCACAACCTCTAACTGGATAGAATGGTATGTTAATGATATGTATTTGTCATTTAACTATTTAAGAGCCTGAGATTGGGAGGGTCCTGGTTCTAGGCCAGCAAGGGCAAAAAAGTCCACAAGTCTTACTCAATGGAAAGAATCTGGGTATGGGGTTGCATAGCTGTCATCCAAGCTACAGTGGTTAACCTAATAGGCAAATCTCAGTCCAGGCATTACTAGTGAAAAAAAAAAAAAAAAGCATTAGAGCTCCTGCCTAGCAAGCACTAGGCCCTGAGTTCAAAGCCCCAGAATCACTAAATAACTGACTTACTACTGAATGAATAAAAGAAGGGAGGGACGGAGGGAGGGACGGAGGGAGGAAGGGAGGAAGGAAGGAAGGAAAGAAGGAAGGAAGGAAAGAAGGAAGGAAGGAAGGAAGGAAGGAAGGAAGGAAGGAAGGAAGGAAAGATTTCATTTCTCTTTAGACCAAGGGCAATGTGAAGAGTGGGACTCTGCCGTCCACTCAGCATTGGGGGCCGCTGGGGTGTTTGGGGCAGGGTACTGGTGAAGTGTCATCTTCCATCCACTCAGCCATAGTTGCTTTTCCCATCCACCTTCCCTGCTGCATCTCAGGTGACAGATACAGGTCGTCGCTTTCACACTCTGCCTGGGAGATCTCACCTGCCACACTCAGTTCCCAGGCCCCTCTCTCCTGCTTCTTTTCCTCCCTTGTCAGGAGCCACCCTAGTTTCCACAGCCTGGATCCTAAATCTCTCCTCACAGAAAAAAAAAAACAAAAAAACAAAAAAAAACCAGGATCATAGGAAATGGAAGGAGGAAGCCCGTAGCCCAAAATGCTCAGCCTCTATCCCAGCTGACACCAAGTGTTTGGGCCAGTCAGAGACTGTCCTCTAAGAACTGACTGGCCATCTTCACAAAGAACCTGGCAAGGAAAGATCTGACCTCCAGATAGGTCCTGGCCCCACAAGACCTGCCGTTTCAGTAGGCATTTTTTTTCTCTCCTAAAGATACACACACCCAGCTGCAGAGTATTTTAACCATCTGAATGACTCACTGAAAACACTGCCAATTCAGTGGAAAAAAATCTCAACTTCATAACACAACCAAGAGCCACACACATGCACTGAAATACGTTTGCTAGCTTCCTGACCACACCTGAGTGCTCTTTCCACCATCATGACTCTAGGAAGAAGGGTTCAGGTGAAGGGCAGCAGTGGTTATACCAGAGTGCCCCTTGACTGCTTAGATTACAGAAGAAAAGACTGAGTCTGTCACCACTTGGGTGTCTAAACCTGAGAGGCAACCAGAAAAGAACCATGGATCATTTGAATGAATGCTGATCCCAGACTACAAACTGTGTGCTAAAGCTGTACTGTCTTCACAACCCTTCACAGCAGTGCCACTGTTATTGCCTCTGTTTTACAGAGTAGAAAATGAAATGCACAGAGATTAAATCACTTGACCAAAGTCCTAAAGCCCAGAAGTAGCTGAGCTGCTCCAAAGCCTATGCTACTGACCATTATGTGTACACCTCCTAAACAATCAGGAAAGGCAGGAAAGCAGGAGCAGCGATGATAGAAGAGAAGAACAAGGAGGCTGGAGACCTTGCAGATGGCTGGGAGAAAACAAGAACTTCTGCTCCTGCCAGAGAGGGAAGAAGGTGCTAGACAGACATGGACATGCAAGATCAATTAGGAGCTGGCTTAAGGTCACAGAGCAATGGTTGCACAAAACAGGGATTCAAATGCTTGCTTTTGGCACCTCAGCCTGCTAGGCTGGCACCTTCAGAGGAGCCAGAGTGCAAAAGGCAGAGTTGGCAGGAAGAAGGGCACTCTCAGATGTAAGACATTCCCCTCCTTCATTGATCTGTGTTTCATTCATTCATTTTTTTTTTTGTCAGTTGTGGGGCCTGAACTCTGGGCCTGGGCGCACCATCCCTCAGCTCTTCAGCTCAAGGCTAGCACTCTACCACTTGAGCCACAGTGCCACTTCAGGCTTTTTGTTTATGTGCTGCTGAGGAATCAAACCCAGGGCCTGGGGCATGCAAGGCAAGCACTCTACCACTGAGCCATCTTCCCAGCCCTTATTCATTCTTTCCATGAATAATCTAGGAATCTCAAAAACTTGTCTGGAAGCCATCATCTTTGCTATCACTGATCAAACAACTGAAGCAAGGGTTAAACACCTAAACATCCTTCTCCAGGTCTCTTTCTGCCTCAACCCAGCTTCTGAACCCCACAGGACCCCACATGCTCTGTACTGCAGAGTGGAAAGAATGTGGTAGAACCAGAATTCAGGTTTAGATGATAGGCTTAGACCAGGAGAGTGGCTTGAGGTCTGGATGAAAGGTGGAGTTTGAATCACAGGAGGCTTGAGGTTGGAAGTTCTTGTCGACAGAGGTGGAATCAGAATTAGAGATAAGAGGGGCTGGGAAGGTGGCTCAGTGGTAGAGCGCTTGCCTTGCATGCATGAGGCCCTGGGTTCGATTCCTCAGCACCACATAAGCAAAAGCCGGAAGTGGCGCTGTGGCTCAAGTGGTAGAGCGCTAGCCTTGAGCTGAAGAGCTGAGGGACAGCGCCCAGGTCCAGAGTTCAGGCCCCACAACCGGACCCAAAAAAAAAAAAAAAAAGAATTAGAGATAAGAATAGAGTCAGAGGGCTGGGAATGTGGCTTAGTGGTAGAGTGCTTGCCTTGCATGCATGAAGCCTTGGGTTTGATTCCTCAGTACCACACAAACAGGCTGGAAATGGCACTGTGGCAGAAGTGGTAGAATGCTAGCCTTGGGCAAAAGAAGCTCAGGGACAGTGCCCAGGCCCTGAGTTCAAGCCCCAGCAAAAATAAAAATTAAAAATTAAATAAACGGATTAAATTTAAAATGTTTTTTTAAAAAAAGATTAGAGTTAGAGATGAAACTAGGGTTGACACCAGGGTGAAGACTATAGCTGTCATGTGAGCAGAACTGATTCAGAATTGGGAGGGAAACACAAATCCAGCATTCCCAACCCTTCCATTCTCATCCAGAGCCCACCCCTGCTCCCCCAGCCATCTCATTCTGTGGGAGAATTTAGGGGCTGAACTTTCCACCACCCACAGGCACACCCAGTACCAATCTTCCCGCCTGCCCGACCCTCAGGGAGGGGACCACAGGCACCAGGCCGTGGAGCGGACTTGAGGTTGTGGGCTGGGGGAGGAGGAAGTTGCTTTGCAACAAGCCAGTGCTCCACCACTTCCTTTCCAGTGCCTTGAGCCCTTCACTCTCCTCCACCAGCTGTAACTTGTGGTCCCCAGAGCCTAGCTCTTCGTGGCAGCTCTGGCCAGGCTTCCAGTATACGTCCACTGTGACTACAAACCATGGCAGATACAGCAGAATCAAGCAGCTACGGGGAGGGGGGGCAGGAGGGTGTTAGAAGCAGGGCCTCAGTTTGCCAAGAACCATCCTGCTTCACACTAGCTGCCACAGCAAAATTATTAATAGTGCCCCTTTCACTTTCCAAACCCACCCCAATTTGGCCAACAGATCACATAGCCGCCCCTCTCATAAAGGGCCTCCTACCTATAAAAGAACCTGAGCAGGAAGACACACCGTGAGTCCCCACCTGCTAGGGACCAGCCGGGTGCCTGCACTGCTCTTCTCCTCTGCTGGCCTTCTCAGCACCTCATGGTAGGAGAATGAAAAGAGATCTTGTAGGTGTCTCACCTTGCCTAACGTGCCGCATAGATAAAGGTGCCAGGAGTGCCTGGGAAACAAGTAGCTCGTGTTGAGCTTTTGTTGAGACACCAGTTTAAGACTTAGTTTACGAAGCTGGGGGGGGAAGGATGTGGAGTTTCCCATCAGGGAACCAGCAAGCAAGGACAAGCTGTAGGTCTTGCTGCCAGGCACAGGGGTTGGAAATGGGCTCAAAGCCCGCCTGGGGTAACCCGGAGGCTGTCGTGCTCAGGGGCTAATTCTGCATGCACTGGGTGCCTGGGCTGAAGGAGACTTGAAAGAAAGGAAGTAGGGAGGGTGAGAAGCGTGAAGGGGGAGGCCCGGAGCCGCTGATTTGGGGGCATGAGGCTACGCTCAGGGTACATGGGGGTCTCCGACTTCCGTCCCGACCCACCCCACACTGCCCTTGACCTCCGTGCAGAGTTTCCATCCTCTCTCTCCGAGTTCACACTTCCCCACCACTAACCACAGCCCACGCAGAGGCTTGTGGGCAGAGGGAGGGGGGCGGAAAAGGGCCTAGACTGCAACACTGAGCCCCCCACGTTGGGAAGAAAAGAAAGACCTATAGTTGATGGGTTTCCCCTTCTCACCCATACTGAGCCCCTTTTTCTTACTGGGCTCCCTTACCAAGGAGCCCCCTCCCTCCCAGGACCCTTATCGCCCCCTTGGAGCCAACCTGGAATTCTTATTACCTTCAAGCAGTACCTCTCCCCATCTCCCCTCCCCTCTTACCAGTGGATGCATTTTCCAAAACTCCCACTCAGGAACCTACAAGCCCAGAGGAAAGGGGCTCATGGGTCCTGCACCTCCTGTCTGGGACCCTCCTGCACCTCCTCAGGAGCACGATGAACGTTCCTCCCCTCCCCACCTTGACACTGCCTTTGCCAGTAACCTCAGAGGCTCTCTTTGGGGTAATCTTTTCCCCTGGGTTCTGGCCACCAGCACTTCGTGGTAAAGGGAACTCTTGCCTCAGGGTTAGACCTGGATGGTGACAGTCTTGCTACACCAGGACCTGGGAAGCCGTGGACTAGGAAACCCGGGGCTAGGGCTGCTTCCAGGCCTGTTCCATGATGCAGCCAGAACCAGGAAGGGGGGCTGGAGCGACAAACACGTTTAAGGGAGGTGTTTGAATGGTGAGGATTCTTGCAGTCGACCTGGCTGCCCCAAGCATCCAAGCTAAGATAGGAGGCAGCTTTCAGGATACAAAAGAACTGGGTCCCCTTCATACCCCCAACCCCCAAAACATAGCCCCAGATTCCCATGTTTGGAAAAGGGCTTATGTAAAATTCAGCAGACATGGCAGGAGAAAGAATGGAGAGCGGATACCTACCTTCCTCAGGGAGGAGGGAGCCCTAGGGAGAAGCCTCTTACCAAAAGGGGCTGAGTTTTCTTTTTCTTTCTTTCTTTTCTTTCTTTCTGCCAGTCCTGGAACTTGAACTCTGCTCCGGGGCACTGCCCCTAAGCTTGTTTTGCCTAAGGCTAGCACTCTACCACTTGAACCACAGCACTACGTCTGACTTTTTCTGTGATTATTGGAGATAGTAGTCTCACAGGCTTTCATGCCCAGGCTGCTTCAAACTATGATGCTCACATTTCAACCACCTAAGGAGCTAAGATGACAGGCATGAGCTCAGTGCCCAGCAAGGGCTGAGTTTTCTAAGAAAATAAAACTACCAAGGGAGTGAAGACTTCCTCTGACACAAACTCTTACCAAGCTGAGGCTTTCTGGGAGTGAAAGGCGCATGTGGCAGGCAGGCAGGCAGGCAGGCAGGCAGGCAGGCTGGCAGGCCGGCAGGGCCTGATCCACCACAGGCACAGAGACCCACGGGGAGAGCAGGAGCTGGAGGTGCCTCTGGGAGGACTTTCTGGACAAGGCCCTCAGCAGCTGGGGGGGAGGGGAGGGCTCCCTCTGGCACAGGGCTTTGTGGGACAGGTGCCTTGGGTATGGGAGAAGAGGTTTTTTCCTGGCCAGAATCAGCAGTGCAGGTGACAGGACCTCCAGGGCATGTAAGGGACAGGCTTGTTCTTAGCATATGAATCCTGGCCCCTGGGGATCTACCACCCCTTCTCTGCTCCTTCAATAATCTACCTCAAAGCCAGGCGCTAGGGGCTGGGAAGGCGGCTCAGTGGTAGAGTGCTTGCCTTGCATGCATGAGACCCTGAGTTTGATTCCTCAGCACCACATAAACAGAAAAAGCTCGAAATGGCACTGTGGCTCAAGTGGTAGAGCTCTAGCCTTGAGCTGAAGAGCTGAGGGACAGCACCCAGGCCCAGAATTCAAGCTCCATGACTGACCAAAAACAAACAAAAACAAAAACAAACAAACAAAAAAGCCGGGCACTAGTGGCTCATGCCTATAATCCTAGCTACTCAAGAGGCTAAGATCTGAGGATTGCAGTTCAAAGCCATCCTGGGCAGGAAAGTCCATGAGACTCTTATCTCCAATTGACCACCAGAAAACCGGAAGTGGCTCAAGTAGTAGAATGTTCGCCTTGAGATGAAGAGCTGGGGGACAGCGCCCAGGCCCAGAGTTCAGGCCCCACTACTAGAAAAAAAAAATCTATCTCATCTTCCTCTTACATCTCTCAGCAAGGACTAGAGGGAAACCTGGGGTCCAGAAAGGTAACCTCAAAGCCAGTACCACATTGCAGCCCAGGAGGAATCTCTGGGTCACACCCCAATGCTGTCAAAAAGTCTTCCCTTGGCACTGAGCCAATTAGGAGAGGCTCCACTCCCTCTTCTTCTGATAGGAGGGGACTGGACTAGCTGGTCCATAAGAAGTCTTTGGTATGATTTCTGGTGCAAGCTACAATTCTAGAATATGAATATGTACGTGTGCTCTGAGTCTAAACACAGGGGCTGAGATGGGCCCAAAACCCTAGCCACAAGCTAGGTTGGAACCTCTCCACAAAGCCTCTCCCCTACAAGCAGTGGAGCTGAGGGTCCCACCCAATAGCCTCATAAACTGGGTTCTCACCTCCTAGCTATCACAGCTCCACCCAGGCCTTTACCTCAGGGTGAGGAGGGAAGTTGGCCAAAAGCTGGGAGGAAGAAGAGGAGGAAGTCTTTTGGAAGGGAGGAGCCCTGGGGCTCTTTCCCTCTCTGGGCCTCAGGTTCGCTCACCAGTGAACACGGGGAGTCTTTGCCACCTGTCTCATGTCAGGGGAAAGGACACAGGATGGAAAAAGTTTGAGCTCTATTTCTCAGAAAGCAGAAGATGAGACTGGGTATAGTTGTGAAAGACACCAGACATTGACACCGGGCTGCCCAGCGCTCCCCCAGAGGCCCGGCCATCCGGCTTCTCACCAACATGCTCCCTTCCTAAATCCTGAACCCCTCGTCCCTGGTAAGACGCTACACCATCTTGAAACCTCTCTAAGCCTCAGGTGCCTCTCCGTTTTGAGACGAACAGAAAACATAAGAGTCATGCTGAGCAGCTCCCTCCTCACTAGGAAGGAAGGGTAACCCTAACCAACTGTGTATAGAAAACGGTGTATACCAGATGACAATGACATAACAACAAAGCCACTGAGTACATTTCTCCCAGCTCGACACCTCAAGAAGAAACACGTTTCACTCCTTCCTTGTGATGGAGGTAGAGCAATAAGCACCCCAGATGCCACAGAGGGATGGAAACCAAACTCATAGGGACCTGGGACCCCCACAGGTTAAACGGTTGGGATGTGACTTACTGATCATCTCCCACTCTCTTCACCCATGCCATGTCCCTCTCCGACTGGTTGGAGGCCAGGTCCTAAGAAGGAAGATGAATCGATCAGAGCCTACCCTCATCCTTGCCTAGACCCCATCCCTGCCATTTCATGTCCCTGGACCTCTCAGGGTTGTTCTCCATCTTTACCTGGGCCCGAGTCTCCTGTAGCTGCTTCAGCTCCCCCTGCAGCCGCTCACATTCTGCCTGGAGCTGCTCCTCCCGAAGCTGGGCCCCCCGGGCTTCCCCCTGTGCAGCCTCCAGGGCCTCTTCCAGCTGCCTCCGCTCCAGCTCACTCACACTCGGTGTGGGGCCAGGCCAGCCTGCTGTCAGGAGACAGGACATTGTCAGGCTGGGTCCAGCTGCCTCCATCAACTCCCAGATCCACACAAAATGAAACAGGTGGGAAACAAAGCATGAGGGACAAGACGACAGATACAGGAGGGTGAGAGACGCTGCTATGAGGCATTGGGAAGGACGGGCCAGTTGCTGCTGATAAACCTTGCTGGAGGCCAGGGAAACATGCGATGGCCTCCAGAGGCTACCCCACTGTGAGATTCAGACGTCTAGAGCATCCTCACTGGCCTGTCCTCATCACAACTAAGACAGGCAGGGACTCTGGGTGGGGGCACCCTCTGCTGGCACACCCACAAATTGCACTGGGGCAAGCAGACCCTGACGAGAAAGGCTGCATTTAAAGGGGATGGCAGTGGGAGAAACTGGGGTATGTAGAGTTGAGGTGAATACTTGGAAAAGGCAAGATGGGGTGATGATTGGACAAACTGACGACAATGTAATGGGATTTTAGGTAAACCAGAAGAGTCCAAGGGTGCTGAAACAGGGGCTGGTCAGGGGAAGCTGGAGGTGGGGAAATCGAGGGTCACTGAAATCTCACCATGACTCAAGGCAGGTCCTCCTCTCAATGCCATGTAGTGTAGGTCCAGGTCAGCACAGGGGGGTGCAGGGGCGGGTGGGGGGCTCAGGCTGGAAAAGGACGCGTCCCGGAGGTCTTGTTGCTGCCGCAACTGTTGCTCCAAACCACAGATCTGTCGCAGGTGTGTCTCCACTAGGGCCCGCTGCAGGAGGAGATAGAGGGCTAGAGGTCTCTACAAGGCCAGGGAGCTATTGCGGGCTTCCCAAACCCAGGACTCCTCCATTCAGGACACCACACCCTGGAGAAGAGGCTATCGGAGTATTCTACACTCATACTCCAAGTGGCCATGGGTGCGAGGCCTCCTCTCCCAGCACCTGCAATGCAGATGTTTCCAGAGACTACCCATGGCAAGGTCAGATCAAACATCTCTTTTCTGACCTTAACACAAAGAGCCAATCATAAGAACACCCAGAGCCAGGCTCTGGTGGCTCATGCCTATAATCCTAGCCTAGCTACTAAGGAGGCTGAGATCTGAGGACCTGGGTTCAAAGCCAGCCCAGGCAGAAGTGGAGGTGTAGCTCAAGTGGTAGAGCAAAAGAGCCAAGCATAAGACCCTGGGTTCAAGCCATAGTACCAGCACACACACACACACACACACACACACACACACACACACACACAGAGTTCAGTGTCCAGACACTGCCACACTCTTAGGAGCATGTAACTTTCATCGGCATACGTAACTTAATCACTTGTGGGCTTCATCTACCTCTTGTATTAAAAGGGGATTGCAGTACCATGCCTACCGCTTCTAATATGAAGGGTGCAACAATTATATATAAAGGTGTAAGAATGATACCAGGCACACAGTAAGTGCCATATAAGCATTTGTGTATGGAAACAAAAGATTTTCATGCAAATGCCCCATTATCCTCATCACAGTTCAGTAAGGTTGTTATCATTGCCTCATTTCTCAATGAAGGGATGGAGACTGATTTGATGAAGGTCACAGCCAGGGACTGGCAGAGATGATATATTCTGGGTCTGACACTTGCCCACCCACCTGCTTACACAATGCAGGCTGCATTCTGACAGCTCACATACCAAATCCCATCCCTCCATCACTGATAGCCATTCCTGATAGCCTCTGGCCTCACCACACTTGTCTCGTAGACACAGCACTACAGGTTGACCTGGTGTGACCCACAGTGTCACTGTATGGTCACTAAAACCTGGATGTCACACACAGTCTCACTCAGAAGGCCAAGAGGTCATTCACGGATACACATGAACACAAGCAGGGTGCACGCCACAAGCAGGGATGTGACAACGTTGGAAGGCTCACACAGGGATTACAGAGTACCGGGAACACATGTGAGCACCCCCTACTCTCTCTGGGCCTCACCATCTCCCCCAGCTCCGTCTCTAAGTCGCTCTTCTCCACACACAGTTTCTCGTAAGCCTGGATCATCTCCCCGAGCTGTTCTTCCTGCTCCTTATTCTTCTGCAACTGGATGGGCCCAGAGGGGAGAGCCAGAGTCAGGTGAATCCTTGAGTGGGAGCAGAGGGGCATCACCCCTCCCTAACCCCACTCTCAGCACCACACAGAGGGGCAGGAAAGGCTGCAACTGGCTTAGGGAAGACCATGGTCATTTTTGATCAAAAGACCTAAAGGCCAGAGGCTGGGGTGAAGGAGGGGGAGAGGTGAGGTGGGTGTCAGAAGCAGATGAGGGCCAGAAGCTCAGGGAGCTGGGCTGTGTGGAAGACCAAGACCAAGTACTCACCTCATGTTGGAACTGGTTGAGCCGTTGCTGCAGACTAACCTTCTCCACCTCCAGCAAGGAGCCATCCTTTATTTCATACAGAGAGAAGCCATGCTCTTCTCCAAAGTCACTGATCAACGGGTACTGTGGGAGGGCAATCTTCAAGAGGGCTGGCACCCACCATGCCCTAACCCCACAACCTGCCTCACGGTCCCCAACTGTCCCCTTTCCAGTGGAATCCACAGCTTCAAAACTGATCCCTCCAGATTAGCTTCTGGGAACCCAGAGCACAAATCCAGAGAAATCACATCACTCAGGGGAGACTCACCGGTTCCCAAAAGTGAACTCTGACCCCTCTTCTGGGTCCCTGGATTCTCTGCTAGGCCCCTAGTTCTTGCCACCCCTTTCACCTCTAGCTTCTGACCTTGATCTCATAGACTTTGAGGCGGCGGCGGAGTGTGGCGTTCTCCCTCTCCAGGCCTCCCAGCCGTTCTTTGATGTCTCCATAGGCGGTGATGAGGGCAAAGTGGGAGGCCGAGCACATGTCACCTCCCAGTGAGGGGTCTCCAGGACCATCCAGCCACACCTCACTGGGCCCTAGGGCCTCCTGGGTCAGGATGCTGATGTCATCTTCAAACATGGACTCCATGGTAAGTGCGGTGGCCCCCACTGGGCCTCCTAGAAGAGCGGGAACAGCATGGAAAGGGCCACTTGGCATTCATCCCCAGCGGCCTCATGCTGGCCTGAACACTCTAGGTCAAGTGAGAAGCTTGGTATGGGGAGATATCAAGGGGTACAGTCCCTTCCCAGAAGACTATGCCCCATCCTCCTCCTTTGGGAAATAAAACTAGAACCGGGTGAAGACTGGATGGGAGACAAGCAGGGACTGAAGGCCTAAAGCCAGCTCAGCTAGCAGCAGGGAAAGGCTCCCTTCCAGAACCCAGAGAGACCTGTAGACAGGAGAGCTGCCTTCCCAACATAAGCACAGCTCCATCCATCGGGGCTCCCTCATCAGCCCACTCTATCCCAGACCTCCCTTTTGCAAGTACCTCGATAGAGCTGAGGTCCTCATCCCAGGGCCCTGGCACCACCCAAGGGAAAGCCAGTGCTTTTGGTCGGCCAGCCCTAACAGCCAGGCCTCACTGGGCCCCCTCCCAACTTCCCCATTTCCTCCTGCAGGATCCCAGAGTTCAGGAAAAGGAAGTGCCTCCTCCATTGCGCAGGGGCGGTGGCAGCTGTCCAGGCGCTCCCAGCCCCTGACCCGGGACCTACAGGAAGTCCTTGGCTGAGTGTCAGAGGGAGCAAACTGGGTGAGGGCCTGGTTCAGGCGAAGAGGCTGCAATGGACAACCCCAGTCTGTCCCAGTGTGCCTGAGAGAGGGAAATGGGGAGCCCTGGGAGGGGGGCAGGAATGACTCAGGGCTCCCAAAAGGAGTAGGCAGCGAGGGGGTGCGTGTGTACTTCTCAGGGCCCTGTTGATGAATGTGTCTGTGGCTGGCATGTGGGGGTAGTGTGTATGTGAATGAGTGTAGGTGTGTCACCATCAATGAGCGCCTTTGCCGGGGGCCCAGGCTGGGGGTCGGCCGGAGTGGAGAGGCTGTGTGTGTGTGTGTGTGTGTGTGTACGAGAGCGCGCGCGTGAGCACGCGAGCGTGAGCGTGGGGAAGGTGCGCACGTTCGGGCCGTGTGTCACGTGAGGCACTATGGGAATGTCCGAGGTGTGTGCGCGCGCTGGAGCGTGTGTGCGCTCAGGCGAGGGGGTTCGGCGCCCGTGCCAGGGAGTGGGCTCCGCGACCTCCCCGAAGCGGCGCTCCAGGAGCTTGGGGTGCACAGGGCTCGAGCGCAAGACACCCCCCCAGAATCCCCTCACCCACCCCCACTCCAGCCTCCTAAGTGCCAAGGAAACGCGAGTGCCCGGGTCTGAGTAAGGAGTGTGTGCCCGTGTTTGTAGAGCGGGCCCCACCTTTAACCCCCTCCTGCCCACGCCCGCCCCTCCCCCTGCTCCTCCCGCCCGCGCTCACCACACACCCCCCCAGGCCCCTGCCCGCCTCCGGGGCCCACCCCGACTGCAGGGCTCGGTGCCCCGGGCCGCCTGACCCATGCCACCTTCCCCGTCGTTCTCCTCCTGGCCCGGCGGCCCCGCAGAGCGCAAAGGGAAGGTGGCTGGGGAGGGGGTGCCTCCGGCGGCCCCTTTAAGACCCGCCCTTTAAACCCCTTCAGCTTGGCCGACAGAAATCGTCGCCCCTCCCCTCTCTGGGACTGAAACCACGCAGCCCCCACCCCCACGGCTGGCCGAGCCCGGAGCCCTGGGCCCCGGCTGCCGGCCCTGCCCGGGCCGAGCGAGGGGCTCCGGAGGCGACGCGGCCTGGAGAGAGCGACGGCGGACTGGGCCCAGGGGTGTGGTGGGGGGGAGGCGGGGGGTCGCCACGGGACCCTCCTCCCAGTCACCCGGTGTCAGTGGCCTGCCAGCCTCGCGCCCCCTCCTCCGGCGCAGCCCGCGACCCCCGGGGCCCCGCGCGGGGCGCCGCTCCCCTCCCCCGCCCTGGCCCCGGCCAGGGACTCACGGCTGCCGCCGGTTCCTGCTTGTGATCGCAGCTTACCCCCTCCGCCGACTCCCTCCCCAGACGGGCACCCGGGCCCCCACCCCCCCTGGCACCGCGCTCCGCTCCTCGCCCTGTCGCCGCCGCCGGGTCTCTCCCCACCCCCCACCCCTCCCCCCAACCCCCTCCCGCCCTCCCGCCCGCCCCGCTCCTCCTCCGCCGCCGTCGCCGCCGCCGCCGCCGCCGCCTCCTCCTCCCCGGCTGCTCCCGGTTCCTCCGACTGGGAAAGGCGCCCCGGACCCCGCCGCTACCACCACCACGTGGCGAGGGGCGGCGGCCCCCGCGGTGCGGCCCGGGCCGGGCTGGCAGCGCGCCCGGCGCCCCCCTCCCGCTCCCCGCCGGGCGGCCGGCCCGCGCCGCGCCCCCCTCCCCTCCCGCCGCCTCGCGGCGCAGGCTGGCGTGGTGGCGCGTGCCGGGGGCGGCTGCGGACAGGGCGGGGGGCGCGCGGGGGCTCTGGGGCCGCATATTTGGGGAGGAAGTGGAGCTGTTTATTTGGATGAGGAGGAGGATTTGGTCTTGTTTGAGAAGGGAACGATCGGCCCTTCCCACTCCGGGCGCTCTCGGAGGAGGGGGCGTCGCCTGGATGTGGGAGTCGCCGAACGCAGGGCGCAGGCGGGGAGAGCAGAGTTGTGTCTAAACTTCGGAAGTGAGCGTGAACGAAGGTCAAGGCCAGCAGCCTCCCCTGCCCCACCCCCGAAGCGCCCACGGACAGGGCAAAAGCACCACCACCAATGCCCATCTTCCACCTTTCCACACGAGGTGACTTGAACCTCTGTCTGCCAGACTGTCCGGCAGGAGGCCACGAAGTTTTTTGTCTTTTTTTTTTTTTTTTTGGTCACTATGTGACCTTGGACAAGTTACTTATCCTCTTGAGTTAGGCTGGAAATGATTCCTGACTTGTGGTTCTCATGGGGCAAAGCATAGGGATCAGAACTAAAGGTGCCCTGTAACTGCCTGGGAGGTGTTAATGAGTCATTTTTATTTTCCGGTGGATTAAAAACCCGTGGGTAGAGGCAGAGACAGCCTAACTGCGGCTGGAGAATGACCAGGGCAACGTGGAGGTCCCTGGCTAGGAAAGCATCCCCAACAAACCTGGAAGCGGGGGCATAGGTGGGTAAGGGGCCTTTTGCTGGTGGTCAGAATTTAGCTGGGAACCTGAGTTCACCTCTCTGCTCTGGTGAAAGGAGGAGGAGGAGGAGGATGAAAGGAAAAGGCTCTTGCTCTGTGACAAACAAGGGCAGCTGCCATCTTTCCCACTGTAAGAAGGCTGGGCTTTAGCTGGCCCTCCCTCCTGAGGGCCAGCAGGAGCTCTGGACACTCTTCAAAGGAGGGGATTCTCACTGGCTTCTCCTCCTGCTGCTGGCCTGCTCCCTTTTATAATCCGGAACAGGAAGGCAGGTCAGCCACTTGCGCTCAAGGCAATAGCTTTCTTTGAGCCATGTGGGATGACCCATCTCTGGCAATGAAGGCCAGGCAGTTGTCTGAGACATCTGTAACTTCACACAATCCCAAGGATGAAGCAGATGTCATCTTTCCCTCCCTCCCCCCACTCTCTCTTTTTGCTGGTCCTGGGGCTTGAACTCAGGAACTGGGTGCTGTCCCTGAGGGTTTTTTTTTGTTTTGTTTTGCTTTTTTGCACAAAGCTAGCACTCTACTGCTTGAGCCATAGCTCCACTTTTCGCTTTTTTAAATAGTTTATTGATGCTAAGTGACTTGAATCTTTCCTGCCCAGGCTAGCTTTGAACCATGATCTTCAAATCATAGCAGCTTGAATAGCTAGACTTACAGGCATGAGGCTCCAACACTCTGGGCCTGGGCGCTGTCTCTTAGCTCTTCAGTTCATGGCTAGTGCCCTACCACTTGAGCCACAGCGCCACTTCCAGCTTTTTTCTGTTTATGTGGTGCTGAGAAATTGAATTCAGGGCCTCATATGTGAGGCAAGCATGCTACCACTGAGCCAACTTCCCAGTCCCATGGTCCCCTTTCTTAATGATTTACAAATTCTCTTCTGAAGCAGAACATGCAAGATTGGAAGCTAGGCCAGAAAGTGTGCTGGAATGAATTGTTTCTACAACCCTTGATGCACATGCAGTTACCACAAAGTGGACCTGTGACACTGAAAAACCAGTCAATTACTCTCAGCCAATTACTGGCTGGGGCCAGTAGGTGCAAGGTACAGACCTAAGTGAGTCACTTGGGGGGGGGGTGGAGCCAAGTGATTCTGTTCTGGGCTCAAGTGGCTGGTAGCAAAAACTCCAAATAGCAATGACTGACACTGGGCACTGATGGCTCATGCCTGCAATCCTAACTACTCAGATTGAGATCTGAGGATCTAGATTCAAAGCCAGCCTGGGCAAGAAAGTCCATGAGACTTATCTCAAAATAGCCGGAAATGGTGCTATGGTTCAAAATGGTAGTTTTGAACACAAACGCTCAGGGACAGCACCTAGGCCTTGAGTTCAAGCTCCAGGACAGGCACAAAAAGAAAAAAATAAATAAATAAAATTGGCTAAGATACCCTAAAACATGCCCCTCCCCCTCCTGCCCAAAATCTGAACCTGATTTCAGTACATTCTCCTTATTTCTAGCTCTGTTGTTTATGCCAGACACTTGTAAGAGCAAAGATAGTGACCACATGTGACTAGCATGTTCCAATGGCACTTTATACTATACATGGATTTCACAAAATTTCTTTGAGAGGACTGTGGTCTGGCCTCACAACCTAGTTCTCCTACTTATGCCTCTCAGATAGGTGGAATTGCAGGCATGCATCACTACCATACTTGGCTACATTCTAGCCTTATTGAATATCTATAATGTGCTAGATATTGAGAACACAGTGAAATATATTCATGTACAGGAACGCAGGTCTCTTTTTCCTTCATGGAGCTTACATTCTGAAAGGAGAGTACAAAAAATAGACAAATTAGTAATTTTAAAAAGATAACGCCGGGCACTGGTGGCTCACGCCTGTAATCCTAGCTACTCAGGAGGCTGAGATCTGAGGATCGCGGTTCAAAGCCAGCCCGGGCAGGAGAGACCTTGAGACTCCTATCTCCAATAAACCACCAGAAAACCGGAAGTGGCGCTGTAGCTCAAGTGGTAGAGCGCTCGCCTTGAGCTGAAGAGCTGAGGGACAGTGCCCAGGCCCAGAGTTCAAGCCCCACGACCGACAAAAAAAAAAAAAAAAAAAGATAACTAGGCATTGGTGGTTCATGCTTATAGCCCTAGACTGAGATCAAAGTTCAAAGCCAGCTTGGGCCAAAAAAATCCACAAGACTCCATCCCCAGTTAACCAGCAAAATGTGGTCAAGTGAGTGAGCACCAGCCAAGAAGAAAGCCAAAGGAGGATGTGAGGCCCTGATTTTATCCCCGGAATTGGTATATATGGCTGTACATGTGCCGACATGCACACACAGCACAAAAGATCGGTAGGACAATTACAAATTGCAATGCGGGATAAAATAAACAGCAATGGAGCATGGGAAAATGTGATCTGCCTCAGTGTTGTCAGGAAGGTATAAATCCCTTCCAAGAGTCTTGGTATCTTGTCCTGATCATATAAAGGAAACCAGGATTATGGCAAGAGAAATGGAGGAGGAAGAGAAGAGGGTAGGAGGTAGGAGAAGGTACAAGGGGGGAACAAGTGCACACTGGTCAGCTTGGGCTATAAATGCTTACAGGTCTTCTCAGGGCAGTAGGAGCGGACCTGTGTGGCCCATCTACTGGTAGGCGAGAATGCCCCAAAGTGGGGCCCTCACAATCATCTTCTTTTGGAAACTAGCAGGGACGTGCCGTCCCCTATTCCTATAACTGACTCTTGCTCTGGAGAAAGATGTCTTTCCTGGCCCATTCTTGCCTGAAAAGAGTAGGAGGAGGTGGCGTTAGACTGAATCAAGATAAAAGCCAGATGACTCAATAGAAGCCGGCAGGCAGGAAAATTGATTAGCTGCATGGGGCAATGCAGAATCTTGGGATTCAGATCTTAGGAAATTAAGGTCACCATGTAATCATTCTGGGCCTCCATGAGCAGTTGTGCCACACCTGGGGGCAGTGAGGAGACCCGTCCCTCTACCTGCTCCCTTCATGCATGTCGTCATGCACGCCTCCCAGGGAACTGGTGTTTCAGGGAGCAATGTTTGTAAGGAAATAGAATTTTGTTTTGTTTCGACAACTTTGTATTTGCCACATATACTTCATCTTCTCCACAGCCTTTTTTTTGCATGTGGGGTGGGGTGACAGTCTTGGGGCTTGAACTCAGGGCCTGGGTGCTGTTCTTGAGCTGCTTTTGCTCAAGGCTAGCACTCTACCAACTTAAGCTACAGCTCCATTTCTGACTTTTTTGGTAGTTTATTGGAGATGAGTCTCACAGACTTTTCTGCCTGGGCTGGCTTCAGACCACAATCCTCAAGATCTCAGTCTCCTGAATAGGCAGGAACCATCAGTGCCTGGCTAGCCTTGTTCATTCCTATCTCCCAAATATTACTAGAGTCTCTTGGACTTTTCTGCCTAGGCTGGTCTGGCATCACGATCCTGATTTCAGCCTCCTATGTAGCTTGCAATGATAGGCACTCACCACTGTACCTAGGTACAGGTTAAGAAGGGGACTGGCTTTTGCCAGGTGCTGGCATTTCATGCCTGTAATCCTAGCTACTGAGTTATGACCTAGGACTTGCACACATACAAAAAGGAGGGGTCTCTAACTTTTCTGCCCAGGCTAGCCTTCAACTGCAATCCTCCCAAGGAATAGAGATGTGAACCATTGGTGTCCAGCTTTCAAATAAACTTTTATTTTTTATTTTTATTTTTTTGCCATTTCTGGGCACTGCCATTTCAGGGACCAGGCACTATCCCTGAGCTTTTTTGCTCGACAGTGCTCTACTACTTGAACCACAACTCCACTTCTGGCTTTTTGGTTAACTGGAGATGAGTGTAATGGACTTTCTTACCAGGGCTGGCTTTCAAACTGTGATCTTCAGATCTCAGTGTCCTCAGTAGGTAGGATGACAGATGGGAGCCACCAGCGCCAAGCTTAAATTTTTGTCTACCTACTTTGGCAGTGCCAGGGATAAACCTAGGGCCTTGTACATACTCAAGAACTCTACCACACAGCTGGGCGCTGGTAGCTCACGCCTGTAATCCTAGCTACTCAGGAGGCTGAGATCTGAGGATCACGGTTCAAAGCCAGCCCGGGTAGGAAAGACTGTGAGACTCCTATCTCCAATAAACCACCAGAAAACCGGAAGTGGCGCTGTAGCTCAAGTGGTAGAGTGCTCGCCTTGAGCTGAAGAGCAGCACCCAGGCCCAGAGTTCAAGCCCCATGACTGACAAAAAAAACAAAACAAAAAAAAAAACTCTACCACTAAGTTATATCACTAGGTTCCAAAAAATTTTTTTGTGCTAATATTGGGGCTTGAACTCAGGGTTTTGTGGTCTTGCTTAGCTTTTATTTCTCAATCAAGGTTGGCACTTGAGCCGTATCTTCACTTCTGACTTTTTGCTGGTTAACTGGAGTTGTCTTTCATATTTGTCTTCTCAGCCTGGCTTCAATCAAGGAGCCTCAATCTTGGCCTTCTGGGTAGCGAGGGTTATAGGCCTGAACTACCAGCACCCAACTAAAATATCTGTGGTATGCTGAACCAGGCCTTGTAGCCCAGTGATTTGTGAAGCTGAGGCTGGAGGATGAAACCCAATTCTGGGTACCAGTAGCTCACATTTATAATCCTAGCTACTCAGGTTGCAGTTCAAAGTCAGCCTGGGCAGAAAATCTGGGAATTCTATCTCCAATTAACCAGCAGCTAGACTGGAGGTATGGCTCAAGTGGTAGAGTGGGGCTAGGAAGGTGGCTCAGTGGTAGAGCGCTTGCCTTGCCTGCATGAGGCCTTGGGTTCTATTCCTCAGCACCACATAAGCAGGAAAAAAAAGCCGGAAGTGGTGCTGTGGCTCAAGTGGTATAGTGCTAGCCTTGAGCTGAAGAGCTGAGGGACAGAGCCCAGGCCCAGAATTCAGGCCCCACAACTGGACCTCCCCCTGCCAAAAAAAATGGTAGAATGCCAGTCAAAAGCAATAAAGTCTAGTATGAGTCTAAACACACACACACACACACACACACACACACACACACACACACACACACACACACACCTTGGCAGCTGCCAAGGATGCCCCATGAGACTTATAAAACTGAAAAAATTGCTTTGCTTTTGAATTCCAAAAAACCTTTGCCCAGGGTTTCCTGGTAACTGTAGGCTTCCACAGAGCTCTGGTACACACACAGCCTGTGGAACAGGCACAGCCTGCAAGGCCAACACCACTTGCCACCTGCATGATTTCAGGTAAGGCTCTTAACCAGGTGCTTCCCTTTCCTCATCTGTAAAACAGGACAAAACTGGTGCTTTCATGATGTGAATGCTTAAATTAATGGCTCTATGCAAGGCACTCTGGCAGTTATATGCATAAAATAGACACCATTTAAATAATGGATGAATCCTGTTCCCATCCCTCAAATTAACCCAGGGTTATGGCCATTAGGGTTTCCCAGCACATGAAGGGAAGCACCAAGAGGCCCTGCCATCCCCAGGCTTCTGGACATCTTCCCTTCACAAGTAATGACGCCACTATGCATCAAGCACTGCCCTAAGGTGGTAGTTAAGCACAGGACAGCCAATGTCACTGCATTATGGGAAGATTATAGTGAGAAATACAGCAACAAATATGTGAACAAGCTTAATACACATTTACAGTTACCAGCAACTGACTCATGCCTAACCCCTGCCTCCAACTTGAAGCTCCAATTAAACAGCAAAAATGGATACATGGCTCAATGGTAGAGGACTAGCTGTCCTGTGTTGTAAAGCTTTTGTCCAAACCAAGCATGTGAACAGCTAAGGTGTTGGTATCCTGTAGACAGGTCAATTTTGGTACTGTAGGACCTTGGTCTGATGAATCATTGTTCTGCCTCACCTTACTCATCAGTAAAAGTCTAAGTGGTTGTGACAAGATAGAATGTTACAAGTCTTTATCACTTTTCACATCAGGTTTAGTTAAAAATTGGGATTTGGGGTGAGGCCAAGTGGAACTGTAACATGTTCCCAATGTTTAGTGGGGGAGTATGTATATTACATACTGTGGTGAGTATACCTGGGTACACTGAGAAGTATCTTCTTCTGAGCAGTCTGAACCACTAGCACTCGCCTTGAAACACATCATCAATAGAAAAATGTTAGCTGGGTGCCAGTGTCTCACACCTGTAATCTTAGCAAATTAAGAGGCTGAGAGCTGATGATCTCAGTTCAAAGCCAGCCTGGGTAGGAAAGTTTGTGAGACACTCTTCAATAAACCACCAGAAAAAAACTGGAAATGGAGCTGTAGCTCAAAAGTAGTAGAGCACTAGCTTTGAGTACAGAGGCTCAGAGACAGAACCCAGACCCCGGGCTCAAGCCCCATGACTGATAAAAGAGAAAAGAAGAAAAATGTTCTTGGCTACTAGTTGTGGCCTGGGCAGCGCCCAGGCTGAGTTCAGGCCCCATGACCAGACCCCCTCCCCTCCCCCGCCCCCCCCACCCCAAAAAAGAAAAAAACTGTATCCCAATGACCTCCAAAGTTGGGCAGAGAAAACAGTAGAACTAAATTTCTTGCAATCATCTTAAATTCTATTTGTCTTATGATCATGCAATGAGTACACCAAACAAGGGTACGAGTGATCAAGATTTTCTGAGGTCAGAAGAGGTCAAAGGCAAAGGTAGGACAATTAAGGTGGGGGGGGTCCTTTTTATTTGCTCATCATGAAGAACATTCCTATCAATGGGCCTGAGGATCCAACTGTAGGACCCTGTTTAAATCCCAAACTAGTAGGTTTTCCCCCCAAACTTATGAGAAAAGGAGTGAAATTCACCCTGAAAACTAGGTAAAAAGCAACTTCTCTAGGATAGACACATAATACCAGATCATTAGCCTGAAAAATATGCATGATAGGGGCTGGGAAGATGGCTCAGTGGTAGAGTGCTTGCCTTGCATGCATGAGGCTCTGGGTTTGATTCCTCAGCACCACGTAAGCAAAAAATGTCAGAAATGGCACTGTGGCTCAAGTGATAGAGTGCTAGCATTGAGCTGAAGAGCTCAGGGACAGTGCCCAGGCCGAGTTCAGGTCCCACAACCATGGGGAAAAAAAAAATTCAAAAAAAAAACCAAATGCATGATAAGCAACAATCTCTACTCACCTCCACGCAGAAAGCCTATTCCACGTGGTGCTTTCTCCCTGCCTCAGAGGGAAGCATTTCCATTTATTTCACATTGTCCCCACCCACCCACCCGTGCATGCACAAACACACTTTCCCCCATCATCACACACTCTGGCTTCTTTCAAGTCACTCACTTCACCTCCACAGAGGTGACACCATCTGGAAAAAGAAAATGAAGCAAAATGTTGAAAATAAAAATAAAGCGGACTTTATTTAGAAGATAAAGGTGGTGGTATCAGTTTTGGTTAATAAAGTTGGGCTCAAGTGTTTTAACAGGTCTTCAATGCCATTACAGACTGGCATGCCAACGGCATTCTGAATGCCAATTACAGATTGAAGATGTTTCAAAAACCAAGATGCTATCAAAAGCTGATGGAGTTGGACTTTTCTCAAAGTTGGACTAACACACTTCTTAAATAGTAAGAGTAAATAAATTGCTTGGTTCTGAAAGTTCAAACACTACACTGAACAATTCCCCTCCCTTTCTCCATAAGTCCCTAGCGCAATATTACAGTTGTCTCTGACAGTTAAAAATTTCAACAGTTCAACAAAGAGGGGCTCAGAGGAACTGGAAAAAAATGAAAAGCAAAATTAATAAATTTAATTGGTAAAGGCAGCTGCCACTTGTGGCAAACCAAAGCGTAGTTTGATGCCCATTTTCTTCACATTTGCACTGACATCTTCCCAAACAGACGGTAACTACATTCTTGAAGGAATGTGCCAAGACTTAGGGGTGGGGAAGGCTCAGTGAGTGGACAGAATGTATTTTGCATCCAGTTCTTAGGTGGCACAACTGACAACAAATACCCAGACTACGGAAAACCCGCTAACTAAATATAACTAGAAAAGAGGAGGATTAAATGCATAACCAGTGCAGAATAACTGCAAGGCACCATGACCACAATCCAACCTGCCCATTTCCCCCTCTCCATCATTGAATGCATCTGGGAGAAAGCATTAATAACAGCACTAGTCAACTGCTTCCCTGGAACGAAACATGACAAAACACATGGAAGGTTTTGTTTTCATTATGGTTCTCGGTGTACTTTATTCTCCTGCTGTCTAGCTAAGCAGCCCACACAGGACAGAAATGGGTAGCACTGAGGAATGATCAGATTTGTTTTTCTTTCCCCAACATTTCTGCCCCTCCCTAAGCCCAACCCTATCTAATATCAGGAATGGTTAGTAAAGCATCCTTTCCTGCAAGGAACAACTAAAATGGAAAAAAGGCATTAAGAGGACCAGGACTCTTCTCAAATAGAGCTTAGGAGCTGGTGTGAGTTTGCTATACACAATGGAGCATCTCTCCTTCAAACACCTGATTTTTTTTTTTTTTTGTACACTGGTTCATAGATCGGCACTTGACTTTGAACCTGGCACCAAAAGGCACAATATCTGATACCCTGTAACAAGAGCTATTAGAAATGCTGCTGCATGGATAGGCAAAACCGAGCCAATCCCACTTACAAATGGAAGGCTTGGATAGAAAGGTGAAGATGCAAAAGAAACTGAGAAAAACTAAACGGTCATCTTTTGCTACAATGGAAACGCAAGTGGGAATAAGAGTCTTGTTTTTAATCCTCCACCAGGAAGCAATGAAAAAATTTCCTTGGTTTTTTTTGGAAAGCAATGTTTTCAAAATGCCAGCAAACACCTAATAACTAACTGCAAAAACCAAAAGGGGAATCAAAGCTCATTGACATCCTGTCTTATTGCTGAAGAATTTTAAGATTAAGGGTGTCCTGTTCCCTTGTAAAAAGAGAAAATAATTCTCATTTATGGTAATCAGAGCACATCACACTTTAAAAATACTAAAGCGTGTGACCAGGGGAATATTCGACACCATTTTTCTTCAACTTCAGTGGAAAAATATAACCCTTTTCAAGTGCCATTTTCATTAAGAGTACTAGTTTGTGTGTGTGTGCATACACACACACACTTTTTGCTTTTGTTAGTTGAAGTGCAGCAAGAGACCAATATCACATTATAATCAAATAAGAGAACAGAAGGCCAAGCAGTTTCCAAATGGTTATTTTATCAGATTGTTTGAACATTAAATTTATCTTCATTTGCAATCCAAAGTTACCTGAAGTTTGCTGTTTTTTTTTTTTTCTTTTTCATGTGTGTGTGTGTATATTTTATTGTACACTTGTTTGCTAAAATTCTTTGGCACAATTTTCTGGGGGTGTTCAAACTGCCACGATACAGGTCAGGAGAGAGCTTTGCTTTTGTGCTGCCAATTTTTGAGAATTTAAATTTGGGTCTGGGTTGTGGTTGTATTTTCATCTTTGAAGTCTGTATCTTTATTTGTAACAATTGTACTTTTATTTTTCTATATCCTCTAACTCCAGAGCGATTGTTCTCCCCCCTCCCCCGGTCTACATTCACAGTTGAACCATGTTATCAGGAAAGGCGCCTTGATGAAAAGATCAGGATAGGAGCTCTGACCATTCGTCAGTGTTTTCCCTAGTTAAAAAAAAGAAAAAGAAAAACAAAAACAAAAAAAAAAATCTAGAGCGTCTTTCCTTTTTTTTTTTTAAACACACATCTCTTGTGCTGCATCAGTAGACAGAACTTCAGTTAGTTTCATGAAATGCAACATCTAACCTCTTGTTTTCTGGGAAAAAGAAACTGCAATGACTTGAAGTTGAGAATGTGGATACCGCCTCACTCACACACACTCATTCTCAGACTGTAAAAATCCCTTACCCTCCTTCTAGCCAGTACATATATAGTACCACATGGCAAAGGTACAGTGAAGGAGGGCTCAAAACCCAGGCTCCATCTTTCTCCTCAGTAGCAAAGGCCAGGCTGCCTTTTACAACAAAGCACCACAGCTGAACCTAGTCCCTCCTCCTCTCCCAAACCAGTCATTCCATTCGGCACCAAAGACAGAAAGCTAGTTCTAGCAACCCCTGGGAAGAGACAGCTCTTTTGTTTTTTAATAAGCAAGTAAATCCATTGTTTCTCTCTTTTCCAAGATGGCCGATGTTATGGTTTTTACGAAGTCAGTGCTTACTTAAGCTCACTAACAGCTCTGCTGTTGGCGGCTGTGGCTGTGGCAGGATTTTCAATGTGGTGTTTAAGCCTCACTCACTCATCCTCTCATTCCCAAACATTCAGCATCCGTGCACACTCCTCACTTCCGGGTTTTTCAAAAGATTGGAGATTTCCAGTGGGGGTCTCAGGTTATCATCCCAATGGTAACAGATCTAAAAACAGATGAAAGAAAAGGTCAGTCCTGAAATCACATGTGCCTACTAGAGTTCAAATACCACCAATTTCTACAACCAAGTGTTTCTAGGTGCGCAAAGGTTTTGATAGCTTCTCAACGCCCGCTCTCTCCCCCTTTCCCCACCCCCCAACTTCCATCTGCTGGCTCCAACATCTACATCAGAGATATAGATGAGAAAATAATGAAGTTGTTCAGTGGCAGAAGTGTTTTGTAGCAAGTTAGAAGACAATCCTTATTAATGTAAAAAGACAAAATTGAAAACATCTGATCTAAGATTTGTGTGATACAGTTTACTGAATAGTTGAAAGTAAAAAACACTTTCAAAGCAGGAGTTAAGACAACCTGACAATAATATTCTGTGCAGCTTAGCAAAACACTGTAATAAAAAAAGGGGCTAGGGCTACAATTCAGTAGCCCTAGCAGCATGGTCCAGTGTTAGATCCCAGCCCCAAGAAAAAGAGGGCATAAGAAAATAAATAGCTGGTTACTGGTGTCTTATGACTATAAATCCTAGTTACTCAGGAGGCTGAGACTTGAGGATCTTTTATTTTGGGTCTGGTCGCGGGCCTGAACTCTGAGCCTGGGCGCTGTCCCTCAGCTCTTCAGCTCAAGGCTAGCCCTCTACCCCTTGGGCCACAGCGCCACTTCTGGCTTTTTTTTTTTTTTTTTTTGCTTATGGGTGCTGAGGAATCGAACCTAGGGCCTCAAGCATGCAAGGCAAGCGCTCTACCACTGAGCCACCTTCCCAGCCAGACCTGAGGATCTTGATTTGAAGCAAGCCTGGACAGAAAAGTCTGTGAGACTCTTATTTCCAATTAGCCACCAAAATGCTGGAAGTAGAGCTGTGGCTCAAGTGGTTAAAATGCTAGCTTTGAGCAAAAGAGCTCGGAGACAGCACTTCAGGCCCTGAATTCAAGCCCATGACTAGCACCCCCCCCCCACACAAAACAAACAAACAAACAAAAACCACCAACAAACTATGGAAAATGCTTTTATCCATGATTTTTATAAAGGATGGGAGTGTGAAAATTTTTGAAATTAAGTTCTAACATCATGAAGAAACAAGTATTTGGCTCAAGGAATGACAGGCTGGCAGGCTCATGCTTATACTCCTAGCTACTCAGGGAGCTGAGATTTGAGAATCATTTCAAAGCCAGCCAGGCAGGAATGTCTGTGAAACTTATCTTCAATTAACCATCAAAAAGCTGGAAGTGGAAATGTTGCTCTAAGTGGAAGAGTACTAGCCTAGAGCACCAAACTAAGAACAGTGCCCAGGCACTCAGTTCAAGCCCCAGGACCAAAAAACCCCCAAATCCAAACCAAAATGAAGTCAGCCCTTGCCAAAACAGCCTACCCCAAAAAACCAAAACCAAAAAAACCAAAAACAAACAACAACAAAAACCTCCTCCCAAGATAGAAGACTTGAAGACAAGATCTTACCAAGCTTGGTTCTTCAGTTTCCTCAGTTCTTTTGTTGCCCATGTAGCAAGAGTTTTTGCTTTGTTAGTCTTCGATCTCCGTCCTTCAGTTAACAGTTCATGGATCATTGGCCTAGCTTCTACTAGTTTCAGTACATCCTTTCCAAATGCTGTACATAAATCTCTGCATAAAAAAGAAAAAAGCACCCATGGGCTGAGAATATGGTTTAGTGGTAGAGTTCTTGCCTAGCATGCATGAAGCCCTCAGTACCACATACACAGAATAGGCCGGAAGTAGTGCTGTGGCTTGAGTAGTAGATTGCTAGCCTTGAGCAAAAGAAGCTCAGGGACAGTGCCCAGGCCCTGAGTTCAAGGCCCAGGACTGGCAAAAAATGAGCCCAGCACAGCACCAAGTTTTTCGAGCCTGCCAAACCAGTGCTGAGCTAACTGCACATTTCTTAGCATTCACCTACTTCTTTAAACTGGACCAAAAAAAAATTAAAAAAATCTCTTATTAACTACCATAAAGCTGGAGGTAGTGGTAGAGTGCTAGCCTTCAGCAAAAAGCTTAGTGATATTGCCCAAGGCCCTGACTTCAAGTCCCAGGATCGGCACAAAAACAAAGAAAAGAAAGGACAATCTTTATGCCAAAGAAGTGGGAGTGGATTGCTACTATTCACAATATTCTCAAGGTTCTTTCCTGCACATTTCTCATTTTCTAAGAGAACCTACTCAACTACTGAAAGCACACTCAACCTACCCTATCAGTCCAGCAGCGCAAGCTACTACTCCATCTGTATGATCCTCATCTCCAGCAATATGGTCAATAAAAGACAGAATAAATTCTACTCTGGGTTGTACCAGCATTACGTCCGCTATTAAAAAAAAAAAGAGAGAGAAAGTTTAGTGAATTGTACTGTATGTGACCCTGTCACATACAGATATCCTTTTAACATAGCAATTATTCTACCTCAGATTAGGTAGGTTGTCTTTCTCCAAGTCTACAGAAGATACAACTATTCCTCTGTTTACAAGCAGAACAAATATAGAAGCAACAAGTAAAACTTTTCATTTGAGCCCCACTGACAAAGAGGTCATGTACAACTCAATTAGTAATCAAAATGTAGAGGTGAGTCACCAAAACCTGCCACTCATGGTTGGTATAGAAAACAATCAGCTTTCTGTTGTAGTTTTTCCAGCAGACTTGCTGGATCTCATCTTTTGCAATACTCAAGGCAGGGATAAGGTACAGCTCAATGGTAAAGCACTTGCCTAACATATACAAGTCGAGTTTCAGCCCCAGTATGAAACATTTCTCCCCACATACACATGTATGACAAAGGAAAAGGAGGAGAGGAAGGAGGGTAGAAATAGTAAAGTGTATACACAGCCTTCCCAAAGCACTCTTCATTAGGCACTGCACTGTTCCCTATTCCTCTAAGTAGCAGTTGCAAGTTCACCAATAAGCTGGCTACAGGAGGTAAGACAAAGCCTATTTGTCTCCATGGCAGCTAGGCTATAAGTTGTATACTCAACGGTGTACGTTCTCCTCATCTCCTTTCAATCCCTGGACAATTCCGGTGTAAGCTTCCAAGCAGCCTTCTCTTAGCTCATTCAGATAATCCACCATGTCATAGTCTGACTGAAAGAGACAAAGAACAGAACTTCCATGATGATAATAACCTTTCTTTAAGGATAGGTATGAAAACAGTCCCTCTGTTCCAGTGAGAGATGGACTCACAGTGTACCAGGACAGCTTCAAGCTTACCTTGTCCACCTGGGCTTGGGAGGCCTGCTGAAGAGTATTCAACACAACCTCTAGGTATTTTTTAAACTCTCCACCAATAGCAAGGGCAATATCACCAAACACAGACAGAATCTGTGGCTTCACAGACCTGTGGACATTCTCATTCTGATAAGAAAAAAATTAAAATAAAAAAATAAATTAACAACTTATGTGGTCCAACAGACAGAAATTCATGTTGGTTATTTCCGGACAGAGACTATATGTACTTTTCCTTTGTATGACATTCCCCCCCCACCCCCGCCCCCAAACTGAGCACATTCTTTTCATTTAACTTTGCAACCTTTAGAATCATCTGAAAACAAACAATTCCCTTCTTAAAAACCTCACAGCCAGTGTTCTCAGAACTTATAGCTTCCTGTCAGATATCTAATGTTCAAATTTCATAACTAGTTAAGCAAATTATGAGCAGATAACTCACCCCCAAATTCTCCAGTAGTAGCTGCATTACCTCATCACAAAAAGGTAAAATGTTAGATTGTAGAGCACGGCATAAATCTCCCACTAATCCCACAGCTGCCAAACAAACCTGCAAAGAATCAAGGAAATAATCTTTCAAACTTTCTGAAAAGGTTGGTTGTAGGGGCAAGGCATTGTATTATTACTTTAAACCTAATCACTGACCACTATCATTTGAATCTAGAATCAAAGACCACCTCCTCACTGTGATTAATTTTAACAAGCAATATGGCAAGAAAGAAACTAGGATTATCTGAGATATTCACCAGGGATGGTGGTGGAAGAAGTGAGTGGTTTAAGAAAAACAGCTTTGCTCTTTTGGTCGCTGATGGAGTAACTTGGCAGCTGTCTGTCCTTGCATTAGGACCGTCCAGGCAAATAGTCATGTTGTGATCCCTTATCAGGTGGATCCAATATCCTGGTTTTTCATGGACTACTCCAAATCAGACAATCAAGGACTGACTACCTAGGATATAGGAAGCTGATTCTGTCTGTGTTACACAAACTATCAGATATAAATGAAAATATATTATTTTGAGGGCTAGGGATGTAGCTCAGTGGAAAAATGCTTTCCTACCATGCCCAAGGTCCCAAACTTGATCCCTAGCACACAAAAACCAAAAATACAACAACAAAAAACCCAAAACCAACCAACACAACAAATTCACCAAAAAAATCCCCCCACAAAAACCAAAAGTAGTACTCTGAAAAGTATATCCTACCTGGTACTCAGCATAATTTTTCAATCCAATACCCAGGAAGGGTTTAAAGGCTTCCATGTATTTGAGGAACTCACTACCCAACACTGTAATGAAACAAAGTATTAGCTAATGACAGCAACCCATTCTCCAAAATGTATTCTCTTCTTAATAGGTTGTGTGCAGTTATAAGTTAATTTTCCATTGCAAAGGCTGTCACAGAAGCCAAATTTATAACTGTAGGGAGGGCATAATTCTTATGACACAGAAAGAATATTAATGATCCACATAATGGGATTTTACAGAGGTGAAACAATGGTGTGAAACAGTCCAAGGCACTTCAAAAGCCAATCTACAACACTCCTCTAACCTGATTATATCATCTATGTCAGCCAGCTGGGCCACTCCACCAAGAGTGTCACAAGCCATAGTTTCTGTAGCTCAGTAGTATAGTATTTGACCTAATATAAGCAAGGATCTGGATCTAGGTTCAATCCTAACCAACATCGTCACACAACGGGAAACAGCCATTCTAACAATGTAGGTTTTTCATGCCAGCAATAGGTCTGGTCCTCAGAATGGTCCTTAGTAAAATGGTCTTAGTAAAAAAACTTAAAAAAAAAAAAAAAAAATCACCCCTGAAACATTCAAGATTTCTAAAATGCTGCCTGTGTCGGTCCTATGTGTCTCTGAGCTTTTTTTGCTTGCTCAAAATTAGCCCTTAACCACTTCCAGCTTTTAGGTGGTTAAATGGAGAGAAGAACCTCAGGGACTTTCCTGCCCAGGCTAGCTTGAACCATGATTCTCAGATCTCAGCCTTCTGAGTAGCTTGGAATTACAGGTGTGAGCCATGGGTGACCACTTAGGTTAAGAAGTTAATGTACATTTAATTGGTCCTTCAAAGGGTAAAAAAAGGGCTTCCCCAAGCAATTTTGCATTAACAACAACAACAACAAAAATCAGTTAAGTTTTGGAACTCATTGGTCTTTTCATGCTACACTGAAAACCACAATGTGTTAATCCAAGTCCAAAGCACTATAAGCCAAACAAAGAGAAACCAAGACAACAAAGAAATTAAAAACATTTTTTGGGGGGAGGGATAGGGTGGGGGGACGGCGGCTGTGGGGCTTGAACTCAGGACCTGGGTGCTATCTCTGAGCCTTTTATTCAAGCCTAGCTCTCTATCACTTTGAGCCACAGCCCCACTTCCAGTTTTTGAGTAGTTAATTGGAGATAGTCTCATAGGGACTTTTCTGGCTGAGCTGGCTTTTTCTTTTTTTGGTCAGTCGTGAGGCTTGAACTCTGGGCCTGGGCGCTGTCCCTCAGCTCTTCAGCTCAAGGCTAGTGCTCTACCACTTGAGCTACAGCGCCACTTCCGGTTTTCTGGTGGTTTATTGGAGATAGGAGTTTCACGGTCTCTCCTGCCCGGGCTGGCTTTGAACCGTGATCCTCAGATCTCAGCCTCCTGAGTAGCTAGGATTACAGGCGTGAGCCACTAGCGCCCGGCTGAGCTGGCTTTTTCAAACCACAATTCTCAGATCTCACCTTCTGAGTAGCTAGGATTACAGGTGTGAGTGAGCCACCAGTGCCTGGCTGAAATGAGAAACTTTCCCAAGAAGAATCTCACCCTAGAACGTATAAAAACCTAACCCCTTCTCCCAGGTCCCTGCTCTTTGTTACTCTGGCCCTGGTTGTTGTTATATGAAATCCCTCTCCAACAATGATTAAAGCCTGTCCTGCCTGGTCTACTAGGGAAAAAAGAAGAAACATTTTCTTTCCCTGTCCTCAATAGCAAATCTCAATAGAATAAACATGTTTCAAAGGGAATAAAGAATCTGCTAAGTTTATGATAGAAAAGTTCCCCCCTAAAAAAACAGCACTCCTCTGATAGGTACAAAGTGGTTCCCTATTTACTTGAAGGAGGTTCGATGCAGCTATCAACTGACTCATGCCATATTAAAAGAAAACATTCTTCCCTGCAGTCAGCTCCTAACTGCCTCATTAGTGCTCACTGACCTTCCACCAGTGTGCTGACGGCCATCAGGGCATCCTCTTGCACTCCCCCAGACCCGGCTGTGCTTTGGAACATCCTTAACAGGGAGGCCATGACCACATCAGAAATCTGCAAAGCATCTTGATGTTGTACTTTCCGAAGAACATTCTGTGAAATAAGTAAGAATTTGGGATCTGTTAATTCCAAACCCTTCCAATCAAAGCTCTATACCTTTTTTGCCTCTTTGAAATCAATTAAGTCCTTGATTTTTCTTTTGGAAAGGCAAAATATACTTTGTGTGCTCAAACCCTGACAGCACAAATTATCTGTAATCAAACATTTACTTTAATTATCTTTTGTTTCTCAATCTACACATAAAGTAATTTCGCTATTACATTTATGCCTATTTGACAGTCTTAATGGAATGAGTTAAATTATTCCAATTTAAAAGACTGACCAATGAAAGTAGCATGTCTGTAATCCTAGCTACTCAGGAAGCTGAGACCTGAGGATCACAGTTCAAATCCAGCCTGGGTAGAAAAGTCCTTGAGACTCTGATCTCCAGCTAACCAGCAAAATCTAGATAGAAGTGGAGCTCTGGCTTAAGTGGCAGAGTATTAGCCACGAATGAAAAAGTTAGTACAGTGCCAGGGCTGAGTTCAAGTCCCCTACACATACACATACACACATACATGCACACACGCACATGAATCATTTTAGGAGTTTCTAACAAAAAGTAAACATTTCCTACAGTTTAACCCTTTACGTCTTCCATATATACTTAAATTGTCCTTAGTCTGTTGTTTCATCTAATGTCACTGAATCTTTCCTACACGTTGTCTGAGAATGGTAACAGTAATGATTTAAAATGGAACAAAAAGAGGGCTGGGAAGGTGGCTCAGTGGTAGAGCGCTTGCACTGCATGCTTGAGACCCTGGGTTCGATTCCTCAGCACCACATAAGCAAAAAGAAAAAAACCGGAAGTGGCGCTGTGGCTCAAGTGGTAGAGCACTAGCCTTGAACTGAAGAGCCGAGGGACAGTGCCCAGGCCCAGAGTTCAGGCCCCAGGACAGATACACACACAAACACACACAGTCACAGACCAGTCTTGAGAATAGTGTCCAATCAGCATCTCTACGCCATTTTTGAGCTCTGTGAGAACATGAGCTTGTCACACTGACTTTCCCTTCCAGGAGCTACTGAGAGGGCACATCATACCTGAAGAGTTGCGCAGAGTAAAGACTGAAGGTCATTGAACTGGATCCTATCTGATGTGCTCTGGATATGTGACTATAAGAAAAAGAAGAAACCATTATTTTCTAAATGCATACCTTTCACTTTTGATGGGTTTGCTAGGACCACTAAATAATCTTACTAATGATAATTAGGTAAAGGAATTAAAAATGTAGCTGAGATGTACAGTGTAAGAATGTGAGTATACAGTGACAAGCAATGCAAATGTTAAAGCTGTGGTCGTTTTGTTTTCTTGGTACTAGGATTTGAGCCTAAGGCCCCTTATTCAATGTTGTTATGTTTACTTGTATAAGCCCTATACTTTTATGAGAAAAAAGTTAAACATTAAAGAGGGCAGCCTGGTATCAGTAGTGTTTCTTTCCCTCACGGTCACTGGCATGCCAAGGCTTACCTCCATCTGAAGCACCTGCTGTAGTCGTTCCATGATGACCAAAGTTGTTTTCTGAACTGCAGGGTAACAATCCTTGGCACTGTTTTTCACAATTTCCATGAGAGATTCATATGCAGAACTCCTCAGGTTGTTCTGGTGTCCATCAGGTCTGTAAGGAACACATGGTAAAAACCTTAAAAGTCTGAGAGGAAACTAGACAGAAGTAGTTTGCTAGGTAGAGCTGGGTGACGCAATATTAAAAAAAAAAAATCAAAATTTCAATTCTTTTGTGCCAATATTTTTAACATGGTCTTTAGATATGGCTAAACATTTAAATGGGGCCTGGGAATGTGATGTAGTGGTAGAGTGCTTGCCTAGTGTGCATGAAGCCCTGGGTTCGACTCCTCAGTACCATATAAACAAACAAATAAACACCTGAAAGTGGCACAGTGGCTCAAGTGGTGGAGCAAAAGAAGCTCAGGGACAGTGCCAGGCTCCAAGTTCAAGCCCCAGGAGACTGGGGGGTCAGGGAGGGGGAGAGAAAAAAAGAAGACTGGCACTGCTTTTGCTCTATACCCACCAGCCATGAAGATCACCTTTCTAGAAATTTCCTCCTCCTGTCCATTCCTACCCTCTGATGGGGGTGTTTGTGCAATCAGGAATCCTGTAAACTAGACCCAGGGACAGTGCCCAGGCCATGAGTACTACTTGAGTCATAGCTTCATTTCTGGCCTTTTCTGGTTAATTAAGACTCTCACAGACTGGGGCTGGGAAGGTGGCTCAGTGGTAGAGTGCTTGCCTTGTACACATGAGGCCCTGGGTTCAATTCCTCAGCACCACATAAGCAGAAAAAGTCGGAAGTGGCACTGTGGCTCAATGGTAGGGTGCTAGCCTTGAGCTGAAGAGCTGAGGGACAGTGCCCAGGCCCAGAGTTCAGGCCCATCAACTGACAAAATAAATAATAAATAAATAGTTTATGCAGCAAACTTATAATTGTGTGTGTGTGCATGCTGGTGCTGAGTCTTAAACTCAGGGCTCTGCACTCTCTATCGGCTTTTTGTCATTCACAACTGATGCCCTATGATTTGAGCTGTACCTATAGTTTCCCAGACTTTTCTGCCTGGTTTGGCCTAGAACTTTAATCTTCAGATCTCAGTACCTATCAATTGTATCTACACACTTCATCTAAAAAAATCATAAATAACAGTCACTGATTTGGTATAGACAAATTCATTACTAGAACCATTATTTTCTTATACAACAGATACTGTGAACTGTCAACAAAGCAAAATGAAAAAAATCTCTCTACAGTCAATTAGGAAGTACATATTATTCTCAGCTTTTAATTGTAACACAAACAATTCTTTTTACTTAAATAATCAATCTTGGTAGAATTTTCACAATTCCTTCAGAGCAACTAAAATAATGTCCTGTTATAGTTTCTATCAACAAAAGGCAGTAAGAATTGAATGCAAGACACCTGTCAGTTACCTGTCTGTGGTCTCTAGGAGCTTCTGAACTATGAGCTCAAATGAAGAAGACAAGCAATATGTGGCTGGTTCTTCTTGATCATCAGCTACATCTGCAGCTTCATAAGCAGCTTCAGCCAGACTAGAGAAGGCCTGAAATGCAGACTTAACTATTAGTCCTGAGGGAACTCTAACATTGGATTGTATCATCTTTCTTTGGGATACCTTAAACAGTCTTTTCTGACCTAGAAACAGACCGACTCTGGTAAAGCACCAACATTTCTGCCAAAGTCATCAAGATAATTTAACACTATACAGTTATCTTTAAACTTTAAGCGCTTATTGTTATTTTTTTTGTCGCTCATGGGGCTTGAACTCTGGGCCTGAGTGCTGTCCCTCAGCTTTTCAGCTCAAGGCAAGCATTCTACCACTTGAGCTACAGCGCCACTTCCTGTTTTCTGGTTGTTTACTGGCGATAAGTTTCACAGACTTTCCTGCCTGGGCTGGCTTTGAACCACGATCCTCAGATCTCAGCCTCCTGAGTAGCTAGGATTACAGGCGTGAGCCACTGGCACCCGGCTAAGTGCCTATAAGTCTGTCTGTACTGCCTGATAAGCTGCCCAATTCTATAAGCAGCCAAATACTTCCATCTACCACCACTGCCTGCCATTTCATTTTCTACCCCAGGAAGGCTTTTAGATCCACTCCTTCCCCTCCCCCACCCTCAAAGGTCCTTAATAAAGCACACATTGCCTATAAACTGAGTCAACATGGAGGCTGCCTACCTTTCTTCCCTCTTGATACTTTCTCAGCAACAGTAACTTCTTATAGGCAGTTACTCTCTACCTTGATCAAAACTGCTTGTCCCCAAGCAACTCAAGGAAAAGAGCAAGTCCAGATTGTCTCCTGCTGGGTTGCCATGACTGCTCTAAGTGCTTCGGGAACCAGTCACCATGAGTCAACAGCTCCCACTGGCTCCTACAGTTGGCATCTCCCCCACATTTTAATTGAAGACATTAGAGAAAGGAGATGGTATTCAGAAAAGCCTTCCAGTAAAGTAGATCCATTTCTCTTCTACATCTCCTACTTTTTTGCAAATGACTCAGGCAAGCTCCTTTTCTCACCACGAAAGAAATCCCTTACCCAGCACACATTTGAAGCCACTCTGGGTTCAGCACTGAGACCTTCAATCAGACACTGCAGTAGGGGAGTCAAGTAGACATCATTGATAGCCGCTTCAGGAAGCAGTTCACAAATTCTGCCCACTGTCCATGCAGTTGTGTCCCGAACAACCACACTGGGGTCTTTCATTAATTCTATTAGGGTAGGCATAGCCTGAAAACACAATAAAGCAAAACAAGAATAAAATTCATACTAACTCTTTTTGGTAGTAATGAGGTTTAAACCCAGTTTTTGTACTTGCTAGATCTAGACTGACTTTTCGCAAGTTAATGGGTTTTCATCAAAGTATCACCAAAGTGCTTTTCTTCCTGTCAGTCCTGGGGCTTGAACTCAAGGCCTAAGTGTTGTCCCTGAGCCTATCTGTGTTGAAGTCTAGTGCTCTACCACTTGAGTCATAGCACCAGTTCTGGCTTTTTCTGAGTAGTTTATTGGAGATAAAACTCTCCTGGACTTTTTGGCCTCGGCTGGCCTTGAATCTATATCCTCAGATCTTAGCCCTTGAGTAGCTAGGATTATAGGTGCAAGTCACCAGCGCCTTGCTTCCAAAATGCTTTGAAATTTCTATCAAAATAAAAGTGAAACATGATGAACATTATACTTTCTTCATCAAATACCAGCAGAGTTCTTTAAAGGTTTGAAGAAGTAGTTATGATAGCTTGGCCCCAAGCCTATTTATGCCTCCCACATAGATTGTATAAAAGAGGTGTGCTCAGGCCCAGCTTACTAGGTGAGACTGGGTATTAATAAAGCTCTTTGCCCAGGCTGGCCTTCGAACTGTGTGATCCTATCAATCTCTGCCTCCGAGGAAAAAGCTACTGTGATGTTAGGCTATGACTGTCTAGAGGTATGGCTCAAGTAGTAGAATACCAAATTTAAGCACCAGGCTGTTAACTTCATAAGTTCAGTACTGACAACCCCCCTCCCCCTCAAAGTTACAAGGATAAATACTGAGTTAGGAGTGTCATTTATTATCAGTTGGACACTGAAGGCTCATGGTTTGAAGCCAGGCAGGGCAGGAAAATCAGTGAAACTCTTATCTCTAATCATCCAAAAGCTGGAAGTGGCACTGTGCTCAAATGGTAGAGTACCAACCTTGAGCAAAAAAGCTAGACAAGAGCCTAGACCCTTAGTTTAAGCCCAATAGTGGCATAAATAAACAAGTAAGTAAATATTACTACTCTGGGCAAGAAGATTAAAATTAATTTTGTTACTAGTATTTTTCAGTGTCTAGGTTACATGACTTAAAATTATTACTTAAAAATAGTTATTTGAGAATATTCTGTGTAGATGACTATTTGTAGCTTTGTTTTTTAGAACTAAAACTACTAAAGCAAAAAAGTGAAAAACAATGACAATCCCACTTTTTTCTCCCTCATGGCTCACCTGTATAACTAGTGGTTTGAGCTGATTGGGTTCTGGTCCTTCCAAGATACAGCCAAAAGCCATCACTGCTGCATCCCGGTATCGCCAATCCGGGTTCTTGATGTGTTCTTTAATGAAGGGGAGGACATGTGGCACAATGTCATCTTCACAGCAGGTGGACAGAAGCATGAGGCATACTCCTGCAGCTTTGCAGGGGTTCCAGTCATCATCGTCATCGTTTTCGTCCTGGTGAAAGAATGTGGCTCAATGAATTCTCAAAAAGGTCTTTGAATACTCCCACATAACTGTAGAATTTAAACCTCAGAGAAGTAAATATAAAATCCACAAAGTTTCATCACAGCACAGCCTTTGTTAAACTAAGATGCTGAAGGAGGAAGAGTCTACTTAGTATTATATCCAACACAGTACTATATCCAGAAAACAGTGAGAATGAACCAACTTCAAGTACATGTAATGACAACAATGAATGAATACCATGAACGTAAAGACTGAAGTGAACATAGATGTTTTCTAAGTCCTCAAAGTCACTAGCATTGTTCCTTCAAAAGCTCTTTAAAAATATTTCACATGCACTGAAAGAAATCAAAGTGATGGAGGAAAAAACTTTCTCAAACACCACACCAAGAAAAATTGTGATGCCCAAAATTAGAACAATAGTGACCAAAGCAAAATTCTTGTAAAAGAACTTCTTTATTTATTCACTAGTTCATGACATGTTCTTTGACTAAGGGCCTAGGTTCATAAGGCCTGGAGTTCAAGGAAAAAAAAAAAGGATTGCAGTTAATTTACATCCAGCCTCATAGCGCTGAAAAAATACCAATCTACCATATTTTCATGAAGATATCAGAGATAAAGTAGCAGCCTTTTTTGTTTGGGTCAGTTGTGGGGCACCTGGGGCCTGTCCCTGAGCTCTTTAGCTTTATCACATGAGCCACAGCACCACTTCCGATTTTCTGGTGGTTAATTGGAGGCAAGAGTCTCACCGACTTTTCTGCTTGGGCTGGCTTTGAGTGGCAATCCTCAGATCTCAGCCTCCTGAGTAGCTAGGATTACAGGTGCGAGCCACCAGTTACCAGCTGGTAGCACTCTATTACTAGAAAGAAGAATCTCACGGACCTTCCTACAAAGGCTGGCTGTGAACCACAATTCTCATATCTCAGCTTCCTGAGTAGCTAGGATTACAGGTGTGAGCCACTGACACCTGGCTCATTGTTCTTTATTGCCATTGTACAGAATCATATCCCGTTATACTGTGACCAATGTAGTACTAAGGAAATTAGGGCAGTGTGTGTGTGGTCTGTTCCCAATCAAGATATATGATACATTTAGATCAATTTTTCTCCAAACAATCCTAGGGAATCTTCAGACCCAGCACAGTTATTCCTGAATCATCCAGAACAGATAAATAGTTGAGAGGCTGCCAAGTTCCTCTAAGGTAACTGTTGCACAGCAAACCAACACCGTAAATAAGCTTCCGCAGCTTACCTAGTAAGATCTGGAAGGCTCACCTGTTTTGTCAGGGTCTGTGTGAGGATGGGAACTAGGTACTGTAGTGCTCCCTTGGCATAAAATTTGCTGGTGTGCTCAGGGGGCCGTCCTTGTTCTGCTGCCTGAAGAGAAACAAAGCAATTTTTAGACAAAAACCAACAAGCTATAATACTAAATAGACATGTGGGAATTTCCCCAGTGTCTGTACCATATATGTAGGGCCAATAGCAATAGTCAAAGTGATTTTGAAGGTGTTTATTTTTTAGTCTGCAATTAGGGCCTTGGTGCTATTTGAGTTTCCTGGCTCAAGGCTAGCATTCTACCAACTTAAGCCACAGCACCAATCCAGCTTTTTGTTTGTTAATTGGAGATAAGAAACTCATGGACTATCTTGTCCAGGTTGGCCTCAAACATAATCCTCAGATATCAGCCTCCTGAGTAGCTAGAATTACAGGTATGAGCCACTAGCATCCAGCTACAAACTTCAAATTTATATATATTAATTTAGCATCATGAGACATATAAAATTTATATAATATTTTAAAAGTACCAAGTTAGAAATAAAATTTAAATTTCAAGTTTTCTGAGTGAATGACTCCTTTTTTTCCTCATATATGACTGTCACCAGTTATGAAATGATCAGTTCTACAGACTGGGTTGCATAAAAACCTCTAAAACTAAATAATTCAGTATCAAATGTCACCTCAGTAAGCTTACAACACATTGCCCCCTTGTGTTCATAGTGGCAATATCAGTATGGACAGTAAGTCATATCTAATATTGGCAAAAGCATAAGCTGCCTCTCTAGGGACTTTTCTCCTTCATTAGCTATCTTGGATACAAGAAAAATGAAAATTTCAACAAACTGAGATATCGTCCCAGCCCAGGCAGAGTAAAGATTTTTCTGAAGGAAAGGAGGCCCTTTCCAGAACCCAGGTAAAACAGCTCTCCCTATGGAAACACTGCCCAGGCTTACCTCTGAAGCCTCAATGGCCAAATCCATTTCCTCATCGCAGACATTGGACCAGAATTCTATCCCTTGTAGGGCCACTTCATCAATGTCACTTTTCATTGCTTCAATTGTGATCTTAAGGGGGAAAAATTGACAACCAGGCTTTAAGTACTGACTCAAATTACAGAACCTTCCCAAAGACATTAAAGTTTCAAAATACAATTTATAAAGCTAAATCTGAAATAAAAAGCAGAAATAAGTGTTAAAAAACTTAACAGTAAAGAGATAGCACAAGTCTTGGCACATCATTAGTGACTTTAAAACTCCCAGATTCAAGAAATTGTTTTCATTTTATAACATTAAGTTTTAAAAAACCACACAGAATTGCAAATGAGCAACGAAGAATGATGGGCTGTCATTAGGTACAAGTTCAAAATACTTACTGCAAAAAGAGCAGGACCCATATAGGTTTCCATGTACTGATAATACAAAGACATTATCTTCACCAGATTCTGTAAAGCAGCCACTCGTACCTTTTAAGGAAAAGTAAATTTAACAATTTACAAACTAACAATGTAATTTACCTTTCAAAGGAAATCTCCAAAGGGCTAATACAGCAAAGGTTTTCATTTCCCCCCAAAATCGACTGTTCCTTTCAACTTTCATTTTCTACAGTTTCTCATTCCATCTGTTTCTTTGCTAGTACCAAAGTTTCAACTACCTACTCGTAGCTGATACTCTACCACTTGAGCTGAGACTCCAGCAGGGCTTCCTGTTGGTTAATGAGACAGACTCAAGGACTTTTTTGTACTGGCTCTCAAACCACTATCTTCTGGTTCTGCCTACTGACCAGCAAGGATTACAGGCATGAGCCATGGGCACAGGCTCATTCCTTTTGTTTGTGCCAATACTGGGACTTGAACTCAGGACTCATACTAAGCTTTTTCCACTCACAGCTGGAGCTCTTGATCCATGCTCCTAGTTCTGTTTACTTTCTGGTTAACAGGAGATAAGAATCTCACATGAGTTTCAGAGTTTCCTGCCCAAGGCTGGCTTTGATTCTCGACACTCAGATCTCAGCCTCCTGAGTTGTTAGGATTACAGGCGTGAGCTACTGGTGCCCGGCAATAGCTTATTATTTTTTGGCCAGTACTGTGGTTTGAACCCAGGGTCTCACACTTGTTTGCTCAGCTGGCACTCTCCAACTTGAGCCTTGCCTCTAATTCACTACTTTTCTTTATTGGTGCTTGTGAACCCACCATAATAGAGCTGAAGCTCAATAATGATATGAAGATGGAAAAATACTAATTTCACTGGTTTCAAGGGCTAATATAGGCTATAGCAATAATACAGCTGTTTCCATGACAGTAATAGAAAACAGTCACCTGAATAAACTATGACATTAAAATGGCAAATGTGATTAAAAACCCTATCCTCTTAAATAATTAAAGAGAAGAGGTGCTTCAGTTACGTATATCAAAGAATAATCTTTCCATATTGGCCATATATTTCTTTTTTTTGGTCAGTCGTGGGGCCTGAACGCTGTCCCTGAGCCCTTCAGCTCAAGGGAAGCGCTCTACCACTTGAGCTACAGAGCCACTTCCGATTTTCCAGTGGTTTATTGGAGATAAGAGTTTCATGGACTTTCCTGCCCGGGCTGGCTTTAAACCATGATCCTCAGATCTCAGCCTCCTGAGTAGCTAGGATTATAGGCATGAGCCACCGTCGCCCGGCTTGGCCAAATGTTTCTTTAATCCACTAGTGCCATATATTTTAAACTCTATGCAGAAGTTCGTATTTCCTAGTCAAGATATAAAAGAGATAACTTTTAATACAAACTCATACATACCCTTGTATCTGGACATTGTGTGGCTTCACAGACCACTTGCATAATAAAGTGCCTTTCAGACTGCAGAAGAGTAAAAACAAAAAGTATTAGGAAAGGATACACAGTACACCAGAAGACCTCAAGACTCTCCAAGGAAACCCTGTCATCGCCTGAGGTCCCCACATAACTGATACAATCTAACAGGTCTTCTTTAAGGCAGTAGTGTTACCAAGAAAGCCATGAGTTTGTCTCCAGTGCCTGCTATATAACCTGCTCTCTAAGGAAGTCCTTGTCTCTTAATTTAGAAAATGACCTTCACAAACAAGATTTCAGGGAAAGAATAGACAAGGAAACCAGGTCACAAAAATTGCTGGCTAAAAGAAAAAAATAAAAATCTACATCTAGAAAAACCCATTTCCTTTTTTTTTAATTTTAGAAGAATTAAAAACTACTTTAATACACCAAATTTGCTTGGAAGAACCAAGTGGTGAACCTTGCTAAATCTGTAATCTAAAAGGGCAACCCTGCTGCTTTCTAATAAAAACTGTAGCTTCTCAGATTTCCTGGCTCTATGACTCTAAGATCAAGAAATGGCAAAAATCTGAGCCAAGACACCAACAAATCTAAATACAAAAATACTTCCCAACCATATGATCTGATGTATCAGTTCCATTTCTGGGGATAGCCAAAAAGAATCTGTACACCCGTGTTCCTAAAAAGACTAAACATAGCCTTCTACAAAAAGGTGAAAGCCACCTAAACAACTGTCAATTAACAGAAAACGGTACATACAAAGGCCTATCACTCAGTCTGAAAAATAAAATTCTGGGGCTGGGAAGGTGGCTCAGTGGTAGAGCGCTTGCCTTGCATGCATGAGGCCCTGGGTTCAATTCCTCAGCACCACATAAGCAGAGAAAAAAAAAAAAAAAAAGCTGGAAGTGGCGCTGTGGCTCAAGTGGTAGAGTGCTAGCCTTGAGCTGAAGAGCTGAGGGACAGCGCCCAGGCCCAGAGTTCAAGCCCCACGACGGGACTCCCCACGCCCATGCCCACCCCCCGGCCAAAAAAAGAAGTAAAAGATTAAAAAAAATAATTATAAAAAAAAATAATAATATGCTGTAAGAAGGTGAGCCTTGAGGACATGCTAAGTGAATTAAGCTAATCAAAATACTGTCTGACATTGTTTATATGTTATCTATAGTTGTCAAAACTGACAGGAACAGAAAGAATGAATGCCAAAAGCAGAGGAAGAGAGAAATGGACTCTTTTCTTGAACAAAACAAAGTTCTTCAAAATACTCCACTCCCATACTTATGCCTTATGAGAAATGGCAAATACATACTACTTCATGGCCTGATTTCCCACAACACAAATCTCAATATGGATGCAAATGCTTCTAAACAAGATCAAACTTTCTAAATCATAAAAACAATGCTTTCAATTAATTCTTTGATCTTTCATTCTCAAACTCATACCACTTGTCACACAAAAACCCACCTCTTTGTCAAAGTTTGCTTTGGTGAACTCCAGTGAGTTCAGGAGTGCATTAGTAGCAGCTAGCTTCACATTATTACTAGGCTCTTCTTTTCTCATTCCCTGGATTATGGCAGTCAGAATCTCATTCGATTTATCCTGTAGCTGCTCTGGATCCTAAAAAAGTAGAAGTGCAATGAACATAATTTCACAATTAGCCATTCTTTTTAATTTGAAAATCTACTCTCTATAAGCATCGTGACTCTAATCTTTCCCCACACATTTCCATTTAGAGATAGTATTGCAAAGCACCTGCAAAATATCCCACAGGAACAGCAGTTCAGAATGGATTATGGTTCAAAGCCAGCCTGGGCAGAAAAGTCCATGAGAGTCATATCTCTAATAAACCACCAGAAAAAGGCACTGTGGCTCATAGTGATAGAACATTAGCTTTGAGTGAAAAAGCTCAGGGACAGTGCCCAGGCCCTGAGTTCAAGCCCCACTACCAACAGAAATCAAAAAGGTACTTTATTTGCATGTATGAAAAGAAAACAAGTGGAAATTCCCATTAAATAACTAATGTATGCTTTAAAGTTTCTACTCAGATTGAGCATGAGCCCCTAAACTTGATTCCCAGTATCATGAAACAAAATGAAACAAAGCCAGGAGCTGGTGGTTCATGCTTATAATCCTAGCTACTCAGGAGGCTGAGGTCTGAGGATCACAGTTCAAAGCTGGCCTGAGAGCAGTAAGTCCAAGAGACTTAATTACCAAAAAAGCAGGAAGTGGAGCTGTGGACAAGTGGTAGAGTGCTAGCCTTGAACACAAAAGCTCAGAGACAGCATCTAAATCCCCAAGTTCAAGCACCTGGACCAGCATACACACACACATACCACCACCACCAAAACATGAAGTTTCTCTCTCTTCTTTTTTTGCTTATGTGGTGCTGAGGAATCGAACCCAGGGCCTCAGGCATGCAAGGCAAGCACTCTACCACTGAGCCACTTTCCCAGCCCAACATGAAGTTTCTCTAAGCACATGGATTCATTTATTTATGCTGGGGATCTTTGGTGCTTGGGGTCTTACACATGCTAAGCAGGAATGAACACCAAGCTACACCTAGCCCTACTACTGCCCCTGCCCACTTGCCCAGATCCTGAGGCTTGAACTCTGGGTCTGGGTACTGTCCCTGAGCTGTTGTGCTTAAGGATAGAACTCTACCACTTGAGCCACAGCACCACTTCCAGCTTGTAGTTAATTGGAAAGCAGCTTGTAGTTAATTGGAAAAGTCTAACAGACTTTCCTCTTTCCTGCCTGAGCTGGCTTTGAATAGCAATTCTCAGATCTCAACCTCCTGAGGAGCTTACAGAAGTGAGCAATGGGCACTTGGCCCCAGCCATAAGTTTTTTTTTTGTTTTTTTTTTTTTGTGCCAGTCCTTAGGATCTGGGCACTGCCCCTGAGCTTTTTCTGTTCAAGATTAGCACTATACTACTTGAACCACAGGCTCCACTTTTCGCTTCTTAGTGGTTAATTGGAAACAGGAATCTGTTCTGCCCCAGTTGGCTTTAAACAGGGATCCTCAGATCTCAGCCTCCTCAGTAGCTTTAATTTTTCATTATGAACTTCCTTTTCTTCACAGTATGATTTGTAATTTGATGAGAGGTCTAAATTAACAAAAGTTATATCTTCAAAACACTGAAGCAGCCCGTTTTTCATTTTTTTTCTTGATTTGACAGAGAAATGTTTTTTTGGGGGGTCGGTCATGGGGCTTGAATTCTGGGCTTGGGCGCTATCCCTCAGCTCTTCAGCTCAAGGCAAGCGCTCTACCGCTTGAGCCACATGCCACTTCCGGTTTTCTAGTGGTTTATTAGAGATAAAGAGTCTCATAGAGTTTCCTGCCCGGGCTGGCTTTGAACTGTGATCCTAAGAGCTCAGCCTCCTGAGTAGCTAGGATTACAGGCATGAGCCACCAGCACCTGGCTTGACAGAGAAATTCTGTTATACATGTCATAACTAGAAGGAGTGAGAAAGTATACAGATTAGAAACATCAGGCAAGCACTTACTATATCTTGGCAGATGTAACCGATAGCTTCCAATGTTGACTCTTTCATGTGTTCTGTGCTATTGGGGTTTGTAACATTAGCCACTAGTTGAGGAATGAGTTCTGGCCACTGGTTTACTGGTATCTCTGCACAAGCAATACCAGCCACACACTGGGAGGCAGAGCTAGGCCGGTAAGTTTCTGTGCCCAAAGTCTGCAAAACCTGAGGGAAAAATGGGACAAAACATCAACTTGTAGCACTAAAGTGAATATTTTCTGTGCAACATGTCCTCCACACCAGTGCCTGATTTCTGTTCTCCCTACCCCACACAAAGCCAACTACAGTACCAGCAATAAGCATTCTCAACTGACGCAAACCATCCCTTACCACCAACTGGAACTGTCTAAAAACACCCCATATCAACAGTCACATAAGTAAGAAACTAGGAGGGGGTAGGGGAGAAACGACAAAATTCATCTTCCAGGCTCCTTGGTGGATTGTTTTGTGGACACGAAGGTTGTGACTAGGGCACTCAATGGGCCTGATGCACAATAGGTCACTCTCTATCCTGGTTCATAGTGGCATGAGAAACAAACGTACTTTCTGGTCACAAATCGTAACATGGAAAGGCCTTACTCAAGCAGTGATACTAAAGGAATAGCTACTCATATTACAAAAAACTAAGAGCTAAGCTTTATTTAACTTCTAGTCTGAAAGAATTCATTCTAGGGGCTGGGAAGGTGGCTAGTGGTAGAGTGCTTGCCTCACATGTATGAGGCCCTGGGTTCAATTCCTCAGCACCACATAAAAAGAAAAAGCTGAAAGTGGTGCTGTGGCTCAAGTGGTAGAGCGTTAACCTTGAGCTGAAGAGCTGAGGGACAGTGCCCAGGCCCAGAGTTCAGGCTCCAGGACCAAAAAAAAAAAAAAAAAGAATTCATTCTATTTTCTATTTGTTTAAGAACCAAAGAGAACTGGTCTCTAACACCAACAGAAGTGGTAGTCATATGCCAACTGGAGATCCATTTGTCATTAGGCACATCTCAAAAATGGTAACCACAAAAGCATTTATTTAAGAGCTCTGTGAAGGTGCAAGTTCAGATAAAGTATGAAGCCACAACTGACTCAGAGTTAACCATTACCACGATCAGCTAATTTAGTCCATGAACTCACTAAGAATCACTAGTCCCATCAAAGGCAAACAGTTAACTGTTCCTGGCATGAGCACAGGACAAAGAATAGCTGTCAGACATTCAGGCCAGCTCTGCTGACTGGGTCAGGTCACTTAGTAGTCTGCTTTGTAGCTATTAGCTAATAATGAACCTCCCCCCCACTTTTTTTTTTTTTTTTTTTGCAGTTCTGGGATTTCTCTTATTCTGTATTCCTTCATCTCTCTCGGCCCACCTAATAACCAACAGTTCTTTGTGAATAAAAACTATGTCAAAGATAGGAAGGTAGTGAGGGGGAAAAAAAGTGCCAAATTCTTCAAAATGTCACAGGCTGGATATTAGCACAAATATAATTAAAGTTCTAGTCCATAATGCCCTTCGGAGAATCAGGCATATTGAATCTGAAAATTTTAACTGACAAGTAAAAACTGTATTTATTTATGAGGTACCACATGATGCTGCAATACATGTATGCACTGTATCAAGTTCAAACAGAGGTAAGCATCTCTGTAGTGAAGCATTTCTCATTTCTCTAGTGAAACACTCAATCTTTTTCTAGCTTTTTTTAGTGTATGGTGGTCCTGGGGCTTGAACTCAGGGCTGGATGTACCTGAGCTTTTGTGCTCAATTCTAGCATTCTACCATTTCAGCCACAACTCCACTTCCTCAGTATCAAATAAGCAGAAAAAGCCGTAAGTGGCACTGTAGCTCATGTGGTAGCCTCTTCAGCCTTGAGCTGAGGGACAGCACCCAGGCCCAGAGTTCAGGCCCTACAACCAACCAACCAACCAAAACCTATCTGGATTTTCAAAAAACAACTACCAGCACTGTATGAATTTCGTAGGAAAGGAAAGATCAAGGTTAACTGCCAACTTGGTGAGGCATTACTGTATTGCCTAGGCTGGTCATGAACTCCTAAAGGTCAGGTCAAGTGATCCTTCTGCCTCAGCCTCCTCAAGTAAACTAGGATGACAAGTGTGGGCCACAAGGCTTGACTCATGGTAATTATTTTCATATATACTCAATCACACCCATGTTAAGAGAGATGTTCTAAGGCTGGGTGCTGGTGACTACCACCTAATCCTAGCTACTCAGAAGGCTGAGATCTGAGGATCATGGTTCAAAGCCAGCCCAGGTAGGAAAGTCAGTGAGATTATCTCCAATTAATCACCTGAAAACCGGAAGCGATCCTGTGGTTCAGTGATAGAGCACTAGCCTTGAGCGAAAAAGCTCAGAGACAATGCCCAGGTCCTGAGTTTAAGTCCCACAACTGACAAAAAAGAAAAAGATATCCAGGGTTGGCACACACTTAATTTATGCCAAAGAGCTGAGGGGAGAAAGCTAAAAAATCATCACACAAACAGATCTAATGCGGAAACAGCTATACATACTCCCAACAAGATTTGATGGATTTTTTTTGTTGTTGTTGGTCGTGGGGCCTGAACTCTGGGCCTGGGCACTGTCCCTCAGCTCTTCAGCTGTAGACTAGCACTCTATCACTTGAGCCTCAGCCCCACCTCCGGCTTTTTCTGCTTATGTGGTGCTGAGGAATCGAACCGAGGGCCTCATGCATGCAAGGCAAGCACTCTACCACTAAGCCACCATCCCAGCCGTGAGAATGGATTTTTTTAAACTTTAGTTTCTTGTTATGGGCACCTCAAAGTACAACTAGGAAAAGAAATACACAGAAGGAAGATAAGCATTTGCTTTAAGGGCCACTACCTAAAGCTAATACCTAGAACCAGGAAACAACAAAAGATTGATGTGTAGCATTATAAAACCTAGGAAAGATTATGACTGTACAGATATTTACTTCCCATCCTGAGCCATACCCATGTTATACAGGGCAGTAATGAACTTCATTAATTAAAAACAAAAACTTAAAACTTCATTAATTATGGATTTGTAATTTAACAAGTCGCAAGAATGACATGAGGTAAAACATTTTCTCCAAAACATCATCTCATGTTCCAAACACCTTGGAAAAAGTCAGGTATTTCTTTCTTTCTTTTTTGGAAGGTTGTGGGGCCTGAACTCTGGTTCTGGGCGCTGTCCCTCAGCTCAAGGCCAGCACTCTACTACTTGAGCCACAGTGCCACTTACAGCTTTTTCTGCATAAGTGGTGCTGAGGAATGGAATTCAGAGTCTCATGTATGCGAGGCAAGCACTCTACCACTCAGCCATCTTCCCAGCCCCAAAGTCAGGTATTTGTAAAGAACGTTTTTCATTATTTGTTAAATAGATAAAGATGCAAAACATCACTTAATTTTCTGACTTTGTGTAACTGTGTAAGTCCTATCTACAAGGAAGTAGAGGTATGGCTCACGTGGTAGAACATTAGCTTTTAGGAAAAAAAGCCAAGCAAAGATACAAGGCCTTGAGTTGAAGCCCCCATATTGGCACAAAAAAACAAAATCAAAAACAGAACCATCAAAACCATCTATAACATGAACCACCTGTAATCTTAGCTACTTGGGAGGCTGAGAATAAGAGAATCAAGGTTCACAGCTAGTCCAGGAAAAGGTTCACAGGAAGGTCCCCCTTTTCAACCCATGGTTGGACACAATGGCATACATCTATTACAAGCTACATGGAAGCCCAAGATTGGGAGAACTGCAGTGCCAAAGTGTGTGAAGCCCAAAGTAGGAGACAGCTCAGGCCTGTGTTTATCCAGAAAGTAAGACCCAATTCTAAAAATAATCAGTGAAAAATTTGGCTGGAGGCATGGCCCAACAGTACAGTGCCTATCTCATGAAGTCTTTGGAAGAAACTCCTAGTACTGGCCCAAACAAAAAAACACCGAGCCTTACTCTAGAGCTTTCAAGACAGAATTTCCAGAGCACTTGAAAACATATTGTACCCTCACAGATGCTTTACACATTAGGCACATGTTAGACAAGTGAGCTTAAACCCTTCACCTGTGTTTTTCCTGTTTTTTTGTTTGTTTTTGGTCAGTCATGAGGCTTGAACTCAGGGCCTGGGTGCTTTCCAAGTTTTTTCACTAAGGCTAGCACTCTACCACTTTGAGTCACAATACCACTTCCGGTTGTCTGATGGTTAATTGGAGCTAAGTCTCATGGACTTTCTTGTCTGGACCTGCTTTGAACCATGATGCTCAGATCTTAGCCTCCTGAGTAGCTAGGAAAACACATGTGAGCTATTGGTGTACAGCAAACCTTCACCTCCTTTTTTTTTTGGGGGGGGGGGGGGGGGAATCTGGTCGTGGGGCCTCGGCACTGTCCCTCAGCTCTTCAGCTCAAGCTAGCGCTCTACCACTTGAGCCACAGCACCACTTCCGGCTTTTTTTTTCTGCTTATGTGGTGCTGAGGAATCGAATACAGGGCCTCATGCATGCAAGGCAAGTGCTCTACCACTGAGCTACCTTTCTAGCCCAAACCTTCACCTCTTGAAGTATGTTGTTAACAAGTTCGCTAGGTAATTTGGATATTCAGTACCAATACTCAATATATATATACTCAATAATACTCAAAATAGATCCAACAAAAGATTTTTTCGAAACTGCTGCAGGTTACCTCAAGTTATCAGAAAAAGAATTTTGATCCATAAATGGGTAAACTGAATTGAGAGATTTCAAATCAAGTATCTTTTTTACCTTTAGGCTAAGTTCAGGTTCCAAAAGCCTATTACACTACCAAGATCTCTCCCTGTGGAAGACAAATGACAAACTTCTCTTTAATCTCACAGGCATCATGACCAAAAGAAAGTTACTTACATAGTTTTTGACTTCTCGTCGAGCATTAGCATCAATAGCAAGCCACCTTTGCTGATATTGTGCCTTAATATCTGGATCTTTCGAGGTCAAAGAGTTCTTGATTTGTAGACCAGCTGCAACTCTGGCAACCTGACTGTTTCCTGGATTTGCCAGCACTCTGGACAGTTCCACAAGGAAAGTGGGCTGCCAAGAGGAAAACAACTTTTTAGAGCACAGCATGAGCATCTGGGAGAACTGCATATCAACTCGAAGATTAATATGAAGACACATGTATATAGTCCTAGTAGTCAGGAGACTTAGGTGAGTAGATGGCTTGAACCCTGGAGCCTGAGGTCACGCTGGCAACATAGCAAGTCTTCAGCACAAAAACAGAAAAAAAGTTCATACAAAATGTTACTTGTTATATGGGGAAGCCGGTCATCTCTTATAACCCAGGACCTATGAAGATATTTTCCTACTAAGATCCTCCTCAGTGCCCAAATCATCACACTAGACCCCCAAAACTAAAGCAAGTTTGACAACCTTGTAGTCAGTAGATTCTATGTATAATGAAGTTTCCCAAGTACTTACAACAATGCCTAGTACTCAATATGTGTTGAATGAGACAGGTATAAAAAATTGTTTTTCTTTTAAAATAATTTTACTCAGGATGGCTTCTGATCTAATGGAAGCATGAGACTTTGATCACCTAAGCTTTTACAGATTAGTGGTGTGTGTTCAACAAAAGAACAATGGAAAGGTACATTTATAAGGAAAAGTGGAAGTGAAGATAAAATAGCAGACATGTTATTTTTCAAGGAAAATGATTTTATATTGCATAGCCAACAAAACACTAAAGGCTCCTATACATTTTGAACTCAATCTTTTGTAATACACAAAAGCTTTTCCATATACACAACCTTTTGTACAGAAACTACTTTTACTTAAAAATTTTTAAGCTACCCAGTCCCTTCCCCCTACCGAAATGAGTCCATCCAGACAAGAAAGTTAGAAAAGCCAAAAGCAGATACATTTGCTTACCATTAACAAGTCCTACAAACACATAGACAATGCCAAAAGTTTTACTAGCCATGTACTGCTAAAGAATGTCAGGAGTAACAAAAGGCCCTTGCAAATTAGCAAAAGCAGAAACAAGAACATACTCTAAATGGAACCATCAGTCTATACTAGCAGAAATACTTTGAAGGAAAAATTACAGATTAAAAAAGGCTATTAAAAACTAGTATATGTTATTAAAAAAGAACCATAAAATAGATCCTGTCACTTTGTTTTTGTGGTTATTTTGCAAAGACATCACAAAGGAACACATCTGGATACAGTGTTACTGCTACTTAGTACCTTTAAGAGTTCAAGTACTCATCTAACCTTCCTTCTGCTCTTCATCACCCCAACAGGAAAGGAATCCCAAAATGAAACATTGCTGAAACCAAACTGTTTCAATCTATCTTACATTTCTCTACACAAAAATCTGGTCTCTAGTGCATCTAATCTCCCCCTTTTCTGTACCCCTTAAATTTGGAAATATGAAAAACAAGGAACTCCATCGTGATTTCATCAGGAAATAGGCCTGATCTCAAGGATGAGCTTCAGTCTGTTGTCTGGGTGCAGATCCCTAGTGATTAGGTCTTTATTCATCGAAATCCGTACATAATACACACACACATTCCAGAAGAGTAATAACCAGGCAGGAAAGGGGGAAAAAAAATTAGAGGTTTAGGTTTGGAGGAAGGCAGGTGCCAGGCCTGGCCATGAGCACACATGGAGGAGCAGGGGAAAGATCTGAGAAGTAGGTGGAAAGAATCACAGGGGCCACGGGACAGGAAGGAGAAACCGACACTGGACAGTACAGGGCGGGCTGCCGGGCCAGGAGCTTCCACATGGCCCCTAGGCCCGGCTCCCCCGCCCCCACCCTTGCTGAACACGCAGCGCCGTGCAACCTAACTTCCCTTTCCTCCCTCTTTCTCCCTCCCGCTGCACCGCCGCCCTCAGGCTGAGCGGCGATTGGACGGTGGTCACCCCGGCGCGCCGCGCCATTGGCCAAACGTGGAGCCCGGGGCGGGACACACCCACCGGCTTCCCGATGGCGGGGTTAGGTTGGACCGGGCTGGGGGGGGAGGGGGACGGGATGGGGCGGGGTGGGTTCCCGAGGCCTGGGCCTCCGGGAGGGCGGGAAGGCCCGCACGCAGGGATGGGGACGCGGCGGGATGGGGCGCGGCGGGGTGGCACGCACCAGGTTCTCTACGGCCGCACGCTCCAGGAACTTCTGCGCTGCTTCCAGCTCCAGCCGGTCTAGGAGGGGGGGAAGGAAAGTGCGAGAGGGACCGGGGTCAGAGGGGCCGGGCTCCCCTCCCCCGCCCCAATCACCTCAGCCCGACCCCCGGTCCCCGCGTCCTACCCGGAGACACGGTCTTCTCGAGGATGGTGATCAGTTCCATGACGGAGGTGGCGGCGGCGACTCCTCCCAAGACGACGGCCCGGCCTCTCGGGCGGCGGCTCCAACTGGGGATGGGGGTTGGGGGTCGGGTGGGAAGGGAGGGTGGGGTGGGGGGCGGGGGTCACCACAAGCCCATTCACCGGCTCCCTCAGGGCAGGCGCTCGGGTTCCCCTTCCTCCCCTTTCTCCTTCCTTCCGCCTCCTAAATGTGCTGCTGGCGGCGGCGGCGGCGGCGGCGGCGGCGGCTGTTCCTCTGGCGGCGGGGGAGGGACCCCGGGGGCAGCGCGGAGCGCGGCTGGTGCTCGGGTGGCGGAGGGAGAAAGAAGGAAAGGAGGCAGTAAGTGAGAGGCGGCTCGCAGGGTGGGAGAGGGAGGGAGGCGGAGGGATATCCGGGCCGGGCCTCGCCGAGGCGGCACCGCGCTCCGCGGTAATTGGTTGTCGCCGTGGCCACGCGGAATCCCCAATTGGCCGGGCAGTTAGCGTTGAAGGGCCGCCGTGCTCTCATTCGTCCGCGATTTTCAAGGCCCGGGTTGGCTAGGCAGTCAAAGGGATGGGACGCACGGATTGGCTGAGAGGCGGGACATTGGGGTGGGGCAGGTGGGATCCGGCCGCTGATTGGGTTGGCCTGGTAAAGGCCTTGCGCTAAGACCGGCTGATCTCTGAGAGGAGGGCGGGCGCAAGGCAAGATCCCGAGCCCTTCCGATTGGATGAGCTTACTAGACGTTGATAGGTTAGGACGCCCGGGAGAACTGAGGAGAGGAGTTCGGGGTCGGGACGCGGAAAGGCGGGAGGCGTCCTGCTGCTTGAGGAGCCCGGCGCGGGGCACGACGGGACGCCCCGAGAAGGGGCGGAGCCGGGTTTGGCCTGGCCTGCGCCGTCATTCGGAGGCGTGTTGGGTGAGGGTTTCGCGGTCCTGGGGCGGGCGGGCGGGCGGGGGGTGGGGGGGAGGGGGACCGTTACAGTCTTGAGCTGCGCCCACAGGAAACTGCTGTAATGGTGAGATCTAATGGGTACCGGACTCTAGGCTGGGGGAGGACCTTTGAAGACCACGTGTTTCTACTTCCGACGTGCGGCGGTGAAAACTGAAGCCCAGAGGGGGTATGCAGTTTGTCCAAGGTCACACAGCCCGTTAGTAACTTGGTGAGGACTGAGTTCAAGTACTATGCTGCCCATAGCCGTTACATACAACTTCCCCTCCAAGGAGTCTCCTTAGTGCTCTGTGTATGGTTTGAGACGGGTCCAGCTACAGACAGGAGCTTAGATCCCACCCATAGGCTCCAGCTTCTTGTTGTTGCGGAAATGTGCTTCTGTGAACTCATAACCTTCAGCCAGCCAGAGTGTGTGTACAGGAATGAATGATCAAGGTTCTTAGCTCCCCCCCCCCCCCAAAGTAAGCTCCCGTATGAGGACCGTCGGAATTGTTACATTTTTGCTGTATTGATGCAGTTAATTAAATGTAGCTGTTATTTTCTCCGTAGCTTGTGACTTGTGAGATAATTGCCTTACACCAGCCACACTGAAGAAATCGAGAGGAATTCAGTTTTGTTGTTGTTGGGAGGACACCCTAAGAATTGAGAAAGCTTGGCCAACTCCCTTTGAATCTTAGGAGGAAAACTTGGTTGTTAAGAGATTTCTGCAGTTCCAAAGCAGGAAGATAGGGACGCCAATCTTCACAGTGAATGGTAACTTTGATTTCCTGTGGCTTAACAGATCCCTAACCCAGCCTCTCCCATTATTAACTCTGGAAGAGCTGCCCTGAGTATGTAACAAATCAATGAAGACAAGACAGATGAAATTCCTGAAAATCCTTGAAGTGGATTTCTGTAGATCACCCACACTGCTGATGATCCCAATTAGTTGCCAGCCTTCTCCTCACCAGGCCGCTCCCTCTGCCTCAACACCAGTCATGATGATACAGTAACACAGAGTCTCACTGCACACTCCATGCTGGCTTGAGGCCTAATAATGTATTACAGTCTGCCCTCAAATTTTACAATTCTGCCTTAGCCTCCTGGGGGCTGGGATGACAGGTGTGCTCCACTTCTGGCTTTTTGTGATTAATTGGTGGTAAGTGTCATGGACTTTCCTGCCTTGGCTGGTTTCAAACTATGATCCTCAGATCTCAGCCTCCCAAGTATCTAGGATTACAGGCATGAACCACTGACATCCTATTGATTTTTTTTTTCTTTTCACTTTGCAGCCAGGACTTTTATTCAGTCAAAATGAGTAGTCTGTGACAAAATCAAGTTCAGGAGAGAAGCTGCAGAAGGGATCAGGGGTTGCTGTATTTTTAAGTATCTGAGATAACTGCCAGGCACGATCATAAACACCTGTAATCCCTGCACTTGGGAAGCTGAGGTAGGGAAACAGAAAGCTGGTCTTCAGTTAGTAAGATACAATCTCAGAACACAAAAAAGCAACTAAAAATGAGATGATGGGCGGATAAAAGTTTGCAGCAAAGTACTTATCAAACATCAGATCCTTCACCAAAATGAAATGATTGGCAGTTGAACTAAGGTTAACACCAGCGGTGCTATTTAGTCCTTACCAAAGTGCCTATTCGTGCATTCTGTGGATGCTGATGAGGTACCATAGTTGCAGTATTGAATACAGACTCCAGAAACTGCCACCTGAGGTCTGGAAAGGTGGCTTAGTGGTAGAGTGTTTGCCTAGCATGCATGAAGCCCTGGGTTCCATTCCTCAGTACCACATAAACAGAAAAAGCCAGAAGTGGTGCTGTAGCTCAAATGGTAGAATGTTAGCCTTGGGCAAAAGAAACTGAGGGACAATGCTCAGGCCCTGAGTTCAAGCACCAGGACTGGCAAACAAAAAAACCAAACTGACACCTGAGTTAAGGTCCCAGCTCACCCCTTCTTGGCCTGAGATACTTTGCTCATGTAAAATGGGACTAATAATGGCACCCCATGGATGTTTTGGGTACCTCTGCATAGTCAATATATGTTGAGTTTGAGGAACACAGTATATCTGTGTTGACTCTTGCCTCTTTTCAAGTACTTTGTGCTAAACTAGTAGTTCTTGGTCCTTGCCCTATTAGGGAAGTTAGTTAATCTCAAACAAATGTGGGGTTGTGAAACCGACACATGCCAACAAATGAGCAGCAGAGCCCAGAGAAAGCTGACCTGAAGAATGGTGGAGAGCTGTTCAGATGAGGAGGAAGGAACAGCTTGTGCAGAGATCATCCATGGTGGGACAAAGCTTAGGGACATAAGGAGCAGAAGAAAGGCAAATGTCCCCAAAATAGAGAACAAGGGACTGAGAACTAGAATGCTGAATAGGGACAAAGCTACAGAAAATCTTGCATGCCACGCAAGCAGTTTTGTATCCTAAGAGCAAAGAGGGACTCTTGGAAGGGTGTTTTTTTTTTGGGGGGGGAGGGGGGGTTATTTGTTTCAGTTTTTGGAGACAGGATCTCAGTATGTAGCCCAGGCTGCTTTTCAAATTCTGTCTTCCTGCCTCAGCCTCCTGAGTGCTGGTATTGTAGGGCTGTATTACCATACCTACCTAGAAAGGTTTTAAGAAGGTTAGAGGCTGGATGGAAAGGGGATGTGTGGGTTCAGAGCTCAGTTTGGAAGTCATCACTGTAATCCAGGTAGAGGTGATACTTAGGAAAAGGAGAAGTGTATATGTAATGGCAGAAACAAATACATGGCACTTAGAAGGTGCCACTATGCCTGATAGATTTCTGTGGTACAGATGGATGGCACTTTGCAATGTACTCTCAAGGAGAAGAATCAGAGCCCACCTGATTTATTAGAATGAGGAGGGAATGATTTATTAGAATGAGTACATGGGGCTTCAAGTGGCATGTTTGAACCATGTATGGATTACATATGTTTTGATATAATTCTCTGTAATCTTTTGTATGTCAAAAATATTCATGAGCCAGGCACTGGGGACTCACGCCTGTAATCCTAGCTACTAAGGAGGATGAGATCTGAGGATCACGATTCAAAGCCAACCCGGGCAGGAAAGTCCGTGAGACTACCTCCAGTTAACCACCAGAAAACCAGAAGTGGAGCTGAGTGTCCTGCTTTCTCTTCAGCGTATGTGGTTGGAGAGTGGGGTTTTCAGTTGTTTGATCTGCATAAAAGCGGTATATTGGCCCTTTGTGGGGGGGATAGTAATAGTAATGGGGTTTGAATCTGGAGCCTTCTTTTCTTTATTAATTTATTGTTATTATAGAGGTGATGTACAGAGGGATGACAATTGCATGAGTCGAGTAACGAGTACATTGCTTTCACACAGTGTCTTCTGTTCCCTCGTTCTCTCCCAGTCCCTCCCTTCCATCTCCACCCATAAGTTGTATAGTTCACTTTCACCAATGTCCTGTGAGCTTCACTACTGCACTTTTCCCTTGAGTTCTGTGCCTGCTCTCTACCTTCCTGAAGATATACATGTGAATACACCATACATAAGGTAAAGAAGACAGAATTATCAAAAACTAAAAACTTTGCCGGGCACCAGTGGCTCACGCCTGTAATCCTAGCTACTTAGGAGGCTGAGATCTGAGGATCATGCTTCAAAGCCAGCCCGGGCAGGAAAAATCCAAGAGACTTTTATCTATCTCTAGTTAACCACCAGATAACTGGAAGTGGCACTGTGGTTCAAGTGGTAGAGTGCCAGCCTTGAACTGAAGAGCTCAGGGAGAGTACCCAGGCCCAGAGTTGAAGCTCCATGACCCCCTCATGAAAAAAATACTAAAAACTTTGTCTCTTGGGATTCCTTTCAGTATGAGTGTTATTTTATATAAATATGGAGAGGCACTTAGGCATTGCACTCCTGCATTTCTCTCCTAACAGTAACCTCTTTTGGTCTCACTGTTTTGGAGTATCTAGAATCCTGTATAATTTGTCATATCCCAGTGTGTTTTAGATCTAACTTCCACATATCAGCAAGAACATGCGCTGTTTGTCTCTCTGAACTTGACTTGCTTCACTTAACATGATTTGTTCTATCCATTCACTTCCTGGCAAATGACATTATTTTATTCTTTCTAATAGCTGTGTAAAATCCCATTGTGTATAGGTACCACATTTTTGGGATCCACTCATTTATTGTGGGGCATCTGGGCTGTTTCCATATCTTGGCTATTGTGAATAATGTGGCAATTAACACGGATATGCAGACGTCCTTATCATATCCTGTGGAGCCTTCTTAATTAGACTGGAGCCATGTCTCCAGCTCCAGCTTTTTTCCTGGTTAATTGGAGATAAAAGTCTCCAGGGTTTGTCTTCCTAGGCTGGCTTTGGACCTCAATCTTCAGATCTTAGTTTCTTGAATAACTAGGATTATAGGTATAATACAGGTGCCCAGCTCCAAACCCATGCTTTAAAATGATAAATATTCCCAGAGAGATGTGGAAAGGTTATTTGCATGGAACAAGAATAGGAAGTTGGAAGTAGGTTGGGATATTGCAATCATTAAAACCCACTAGAGGATCCTAGCTACTCAGGAGGCTGAGATCTGAGGATCGTGGTTCAAAGCCAGCCCAGGCAGGAAAGACCGTGAGACTCCAATAAACCACCAGAAAACCGGAAGTGGTGCTGTAGCTCAAGTGGTAGAGCGTTTGCCTTGAGCTGAAGAGTTGAGGGACAGCGCCCAAACCCAGAATTCAAGCCCTACAACTCACCAAAAAATAAAACCCAGTGGAGGTAGCCAGATGTTTTCTTCCTTATTTTTCTTGTGCTTGAAGGCAGGCATTATACCATTTGAACCATGCCTTCAGACCTAATTTTGTTTTCTTTTTTTTTTTTTTTTTGGGTCCGGTCGTGGGGCCTGAACTCTGGGCCTGGGCCCTGTCCCTCAGCTCTTCAGCTCAAGGCTAGTGCTCTACCACTTGAGCCATAGCGCCACTTCTGGCTTTTTTCTTTTTGCTTATGTGGTGCTGAGGAATTGAACCCAGGGCCTCAGGCATGCAAGGCAAGCGCTCTACCACTGAGCCACCTTCCCAGCCCCCTAATTTTGTTTTCTTATCTATACAAAGTTGTCCAAAACATTCCAAAGTTACATTTAAACCAAGTAAGCCTTACATGTGTTGAGAGGTCACAAAAAAGAGGGATGGTGCGTTTATGGGACTTGGTCTGTGTAGGTGGAATGGATACAAATTTGATGTCCTGGGCCTGCCACAGAACCTCACTGGAAGATCTAGATAATGTGGGGATTCTAGTGTGTACATCAGGCACAAACCTGTACTTATCTCTGGATATTTTTGCCTGCTCTTGTGATTTTTCAAGAAAAGTTAGGGGTTGGGAATGTGACTTAGTGGTAGAGTACTTGCCTAGCATGCATAAAGCCTTGGGTTCACTTCTTCAGTACCACATAAACAGAAAAAGCTGCAAGTGGTGCTGTGGCTCAAGTGGTAAGAGTGCTAGTCTTGAGCAAAAGAAGCTCAGGGACAGTACCAAGGACCTGAGTTCAAGCCCCAGGACTAGCAGAAAAAAAAAGAAATGTGTGTGTGTGTGTGTGTGTGTGTGTGTGTGTGTGTGTGTGTGTAAGAAGCTCAGGGACAGTACCAAGGACCTGAGTTCAAGCCCCAGGACTAGCAGAAAAAAAAAGAAACGTGTGTGTGTGTGTGTGTGTGTGTGTTGGTGTGTGTGTGTTGGTGTATTGGTCCTGGGGCTTATGCTCAGGGCCTGGGTACTGACCCTGAGCTTTTAAGTTCAAGGCAAGCACTCTACCTCTACCACTTGAGCCACGGTTCTGCTTCTGGCTTTTTGATGATTAATTAGAGATCAGAGACTCATGGACTCTCCTGCCAAGGCTGGCTTCAAAACATGATCTTCTGATCTCAGCCCTCTGAGTAGCTAGGATTACAGGTGTAAGTCACTGGCACCAGCTATTGAAATGAAATTTTTGTTTTTGTCACTTGTGAGTATTGAAATCATGGCCTGGGTCTTGTCCCTGAGCTTTTTTTGCTTAAGACTACTGCCCTATCACTTTGAGCCACAGCTCCACTTCAAGTTTTCTGGTAGTTAATTAGAAACAAGAGTGTCATAGAATTTCCTGCCCAGGCTGGCATTGAGCCATGATCCTCAGATCTCAGCCTCCTGAGTAGCTAGGATTACAGGAGTGAGCCACTGGTGACGGGTGAAACTTGAATTTTTATGATACCTCGTTTTAAATTTTTTGTTCTCATTGGTGTCTTGAGACAAGGTCTTCTTGTATAGTCTGTGTTGTCATTGAACTTTTTTTTTTTTTTCTGGTCCTGGGGCCTGAACTCTGGGCCTGGGCACTGTCCCTCAGCTCTTCAGCTCAAGGCTAGTGCTCTACCACTTGAGCCATAGCGCCACTTCTGGCTTTTTTCTTTTTGCTTATGTGGTGCTGAGGAATCGAACCCAGGGCCTCAGGCATGCAAGGCAAGCACTCTACCACTGAGCCACCTTCCCAGCCCATCATTGAACTTTTTCTTTTGTTGTTGTTGGTTGTGGGGCTTGAACTCTGGGCCTGAGCACTGTCCCTCAGCTCTTCAGCTCAAGGCTAGCACTCTACCGCTTGAGCTACAATGCCACTTCCAGTTTTCTGGTGGTTTATTGGAGATAAGAGTTTCACGGACTTTCCTGCCCGGGCTGGCTTTGAATTGTGATCCTCAGATCTCAGCCTCCTGAGTAGCTAGGATTATAGGTGTGAGCCACCAGTGCCCAGCTCATTGAATTTTTTGTGTGTGTCCTGAGGCTTTTTTTTGGTCCTGAGGCTTGAATTCAGTGCCTAGGCACTATACCTTCACTTCTTTCCTCAAAGCTAGAGCTCTACCACAAATCCACTTATGGTTTTTTGGTGGTTAATTGGAGATGAGTCTTACAGACTTTCCTGCTCAAGCTAGTTTTAAACTGTCCTCAGATCTCATCCTCCTGAGTAGCTAAGTTTATAGGCATGAGTTACTCGTGTCCAGCTTTGGCACTGAACTGTTGATCTACCCTGCTTAAGCTTCCTAGGTCTTACAACACTGCCATGCTAGCACAAATACTTTGGCTTTTTTTTTCTTTTTTGGAATATTTGAAATTTTACAAGTTAGTATTTAAATTTTAAATAGACTTAAAAACATTGTGTAGGGGTTGAGGATATTATAGCTTAGTGGTAGAGCATTTTCCTAATGGTACATAAGTCCCAAGGTTCTATCCTTAGCGCCACCACAAGAAAAAGGATGTTTTGAGCTCACCCCTATAATTCTTGCTGCTCAGGAAACTAAGATCTGAGGATTGTGACTCAAAGCTTGTACTGGCAGAAAAGCCCACCAGGCTGTGTATCAAATCAGTTGGGGCATGACTCAAGTGGTAGAATGCCAGTTGTGAGCAAGTAAGGTGAGCGAAAGCTTGAGGCACTGAGAAAAGTTCCTGAACAGGCAAAGAAAAGAGGAAGAATGAAAGCTTGCAACCTCTGGTGTGCTTTACTGTACACAGTGGCCTCTGGCAAAGAACTGTCCAGTTCTTCCTAGGTCCAAGAATCAGGTGTGGAAGTGAGGGCTCACATGTGTACTTCTGCACTTGGGCATTATTTAGTATTTTGCAAGCTAAGAGGAAGAGAGGAAATGACCCAGAATGAAACATTAAACTCTTCATAGTAGCTTGTCCTGTTGGAGAAGTAAGTCTGGGTCCCATCCATTCCGTGAGGTTTGACTACAGCTTGTGCATACTTCTTGAAGCCATTGTAAAGTATTGACTTTTGGCTTTTCCCTCAAACTTAATGAAGTTGCTTAAGTGAGATGATAATTTTGCTATGAGCAGCTCACAGGAATGTAAGGTTTTGGTAGCTTCTACCAAAATGGAGCTAGTACATGCTGGGCCCAAGCTCTGGCTGGAAGAAATCAAGACAAAAATAATGCTCTGGTAGTCTGCTGAGGCAGAAGGCTGATCTTTTCTGGAAGTGTTGTTGAGGAATACACATTGCCATAAATGGTCTGATCCTTTTCTCAACAGCTGAGCTCACCCTCAGGACTTCATGAATTGCACATTTAGAAGTCCCAGCTGAAATATATTTCTTGACTTTTCCATCAGTTCTCTGGAGTAGGCCAGGATTTTAGTTGTTGTTTTTTGCCTGGGGCTTGAACTCAGGGCCTAGTCACTGTTCCTGTGCTTCATTTGCTTAAGGCTAGCATACTACCACTTGAGCCACTTGCAGCTTTTTCTGTTTATGTGGTACTGAGGAATTGAACCCAGGGTTTCATGCATGTTAGGCGAGTGCTCTACCACTAAGCCACATTCCAAGCCCTCAATGTCTCTTATCTGTGCTAGGTTCTAAGCTCCATGCACACATAACAAGTCTGCAATATTTGGTATTATAGACTTAGTGGCTAGTACCATATACTTTTGCCCTGAAAGCTTTTGTAATCATCTTTCATATCCAGCCTTTGAATACTCCCCTCAGGTTCAGTGCTATGTGACTTTCCTGACAAGATTCTCCTGGTATTTCAATGACCATGATCTTTTGATTAGTGATGAAATGCACATCTGCCATACCAAATAGCAGGTTGTGAGGTTAGATCACATTGCCACTATATTATGACTTGAAAAAGTGTGTTAAGGCTGGGGTGTGGCTTAGTGGTGGGGTGTGGCTCAGTGGTAGAGTGCTACTAAGTGGGAGACTGAGTTCTAGTCCCAATATCAGAGAGTGAGAGAGGGAGAGAGAGGGAGGGAGGTAGAGAGAGAGACAGAGGGTCAGAGAGAGAGGGAGGGAGGGCGGGCCAGAGAGAAAGCACCAGTGTTGTTCTTACTAGACTCCTGTTTCTGTAATGCTTATATGCCAATGGGAATTTTATCTAGCATTCCAGGCATGATCAAGGATGGGTCATGAATGACAAGGATTTAAAGGTAACCACATGATTCCTCACGTCCTTCTGTGTTTAGTGCACACTTGGATCATAAATGGATGATGTGTGTAGTAGAATGAACTCAGGGCTTTGCCCATGCTAATAAGCAAGCCATGCATTCAGCTTTATCTCTAGTACATTTATTTGTTGGAAGAAGTGAGGTATAGTCACCAAATTAATGGGGCAAGCAGAAGAGTGGAAGTAACACAGTTGCTCCGGCTGGTGTAACAGGCATGCAGCAAGGTAAACAAGCTCCACTGGGAGGAACTTGTGGCCTCATTTCAACAGCACCTGCAAGTTGAAGTCCGTGCAGGTTGGGAATTTGTGAGGGCATTTTTCTTTTCTTTTTTTTGTCGGTCATGGGGCTTGAACTCTGGGCCTGGGTGCTGTCCCTCAGCTCTTCAGCTCAAGGCGAGCACTCTACCCCTTGAGCTACAGCGCCACTTCTGGTTTTCTAGTGTTTTATTGGAGATAGGAGTCTCATGGTCTTTCCTGCCTGGGCTGGCTTTGAACTGCGATCCTCAGATCTCAGCCTTCTGAGTAGCTAGGATTACAGGCATGAGCCACCGGCGCCCAGTGGCATTTTTCTTTTTTTTTGAAACCTGCTACCTCTACCAGTCTTGGTGAAATGTGTTGTCATTTAACTTCCTAAATTCAGATAATTGTGTTATTAACCAAAATCCATACCTAAATGCTCATAGAACAGTGCTTAAGATGATAATGATTGGCCGGGCGCTGGTGGCTCACGCCTGTAATCCTAGCTACTCAGGAGGCTGAGATCTGAGAATCGCGGATCAAAGCCAGCCCGGGCAGGAGAGACCGTGAGACTCCTATCTCCAATAAACCACCAGAAAACCGGAAGTGGCGCTGTAGCTCAAGTGGTAGAGCGCTCGCCTTGAGCTGAAGAGCTGAGGGACAGCGCCCAGGCCCAGAGTTCAAGCCCCACGACCGACAAAAAAAAAAAAAAAAAAAAAAAGATAATGATTGGTTCAATAATGTCTCCCTTGAGGAAAGAATGCACTGAGTGAATTCATTATATAAACTACTTAAAATAGAGCCAGGCCAGGCACCTGTGGTACACACCTGTAATCCTAGCTACTCCAGGCTGAGATCAGAGGATCACAGCTCTAAGCCAACTCTGGGCAAGGCACGAGACTCATCTCCAATTAACTACCAAAAAGCTGTAAATGAAGTTGTAGTTCAAAGTGGTAGAGTGCTAGCCTTGAGCATAGATGCTCAGGGACAGCATCCAAGCCTTGAGTTCAAGCCCCATGACCAGGAAAACAAACAAGAAACCTAACTGAAGCAAGTGCAGTCACACTCCTCAAATGTGGGCACTTGCCATGAGGAAGCCAGGCAATGAAGCCATGAATTTAAACAGAAACACCTCCAGATATGCATTTGTGAACCAGTACTTTGTAGTTTTTGGTGAGTATGACAGTGGAGGTTGCAGGTCTGAGCTCACACATAAGAGCATCACAGGCTGAAAAAAGCCAGGCACCGGTGGCTCATGCCTGTAATCCTACTCAGGAGGCTGAGATCTAAGGATCACCGGTCAAAGCCAGCCCAGACAGGAAAGTCCTTGAGACTCTGATCTACAAAAACCACCAGAAAACTGGAAGTGGCGCTGTGGCTCAAGTGGTAGAGTGCTAGCCTTGAGCTGAAGAGCTGAGGGATAGCGCCCCAGCCCTGAGATGAAGCCCCATGACCAACCCCCCTACCCCCTCACCCCAAAAAAAGGCTGAAAATGTGTAGCTCTGGTTATAACCAGGTGCCAGGTGACTCATTCCTATAATCCAACCAGCTCAAGAGGCTGAGATCTGAAAATCATTGTTTGAAACCAATCAGGGCAGTAAAGTCCATGAGACTCATCTCCAAAAAGCCAGAAGTGAGAAATGGCTTGAGCCTTACCTGGCACAAAGAAAAAAGTTTTAAACAAATGAAGTTAGTAAACAGAACGTTCTTAGATGAAGAACAAATTCTACCACATAGAAAGAAATACAGATACTAAGCATAGAAAAGGGTGGTCTCTATAACCTTCAGTGGTAGATATGATCTCCATTTGTATAGTCCAATATAGTAGTCACAAGCCACCTATTTACTGAGCATCTGCAATGTGGCTAGTACAACTGAGCAATGTTTTATGTAGGTTAACAGCTGCATATGGCTAGTAACTGCTATAATGGACAGAAAAGTGTGGAACTTCACTTGCTGAAGAAATACCATCAGCAGGAAGGGAGAAAGCTTAACTTTCTCTCTGTAGCCAAGAGTCATGTAAGTGAGGGCTGGGGATATTGCTCAGAGCTAGAACACTTGCTTAGGATGAGTAATTCAATCTCACACTCGTAAGAAAATGATGGGTGGACTAGAATTGTCGATACACTTGCACAGTTTGTCAAACTGATGACAGAGTGTTCATGTAGGGTGAGGGCCAAGGGGTGTCTTAAATGGACCACACAGTATATAGTCTGTTTGTGCCAGTACTGTGTCTTAAACTTGAGCTGAGCACTCAGCTTTTTTGCTCAAGACTGGCACTCTACCACTTGATCCACAGCTCAATTTCTGGCTTTTTGTTGGTTAATTGGAAGTAAGAGTCTCATGTACTTTCCTGCCACGCTGACTTTGACCCTAAGGTTCTCAGATCACAGCCTCCTGAGTAGCTAGGATTACAGGCTTAAGCCATTGGAACCAGGCTATGGTTGTCATTTTAACTAGTGTATAGTTCATCTGCTGTTAGCTATTGGCAGTCTCCTTGGGAAAGCACAGATCAGGTAATAACAGTAAACTATGTTCCTTCTCTACTAATTTTATCCAAATGTAGAACAAGTTCAGTAGTAAAAGCTGTAGCTAAGATACAATGGAACAAAGGGATGTAGTTCTTTGCAAGTGGAAATAATAACCCAATCATCTCCAAACTGGCTCACAACTGAAGGGGAAAAAAATGCTAGCAAGGTGTAGCTTAATAGTAGAACATTTGTCTACCATTCTCAAGGTCCTGAGTTCAATCACATTACCATTCATAGGAGGAAAATAGAATGCAGCACGATGAACATCACCAAAAGCTTGTTTTATTTTTTATAGTTTGCTAAAACAAAAATCACTAAGTTTCTAGTGGAGCTCCATAAAGTCTCTAGCACATGCTGGGTTTAAATTTAGTATCTCAGACTTGTTAGGAAGGTGTTCTACACAGCCATATCTATATGCCTTTGCTTTAGTTTTTAGCTAAGGCTTTTTTTTTTTTGTGGCCAGCAGATGGCCTTGAATGGCTAACTTCCTATGAATGCCTTCCAGATAGCTTATAGATATAAACCGTGACTAGATTATTTGTTGAGATGTGGGTCTCCATAACTGTTTTGCTCTGGCTTAGAGTCTTGAGTCTCCTGATCTCATATTCCTCTAAGGCAGGTGAGATTATAGGTGCACACTACCACATTCAAAACCAGATTTTGTTGTTGGTCGTGGGGCTTAAACTCTGGGCCTGGGCGCTGTCCCTCAGCTCTTCAGCTCAAGGCTAACTCTACCACTTTAGTCACAGAGCCACTTCTGGACTTTTCTGCTTATGTGGTGCTAAGGAATTGAACCCAGGGCCTCATGCATGCAAGGCAAGCATTCTACAACTGAGCCACCTTCCCAGCCAAACCCAGGTTTTCTTCAACTCAAAGTTTTGTGTGTGTGTAGGTCCTGGGGCTTGAACTCAGGGCCTGGGCACTTTCCCTGAGCCTCTCTCTGCTCAAGGCTAGCACTCTATAGTGTCACTTCTAGTTTTTGAGTGACTAATTGGAGGTAACAGTTCATGGGGACTTTTTTCTGCCCAGGCTGGCTTAGAACAGCCATCTTCAGATCTCAGCCTCCTGATACAGTAGCTAGGATTACAGATGTGAGACATTCGCTAACCCTACTGAATCGTGGGAACATTTTCAGCCTCTTACCAAAGAATAAAGGAAATCAGGACATCAGTTTTACATTGACATTTTTATTAACGCCAACTGTTTTTAATTATTTTTTAAAACGATAGCACAAAGTTTCAAGGAAGCAGTCTCACAATCTGATGACCTTCCAAAATACAGTTAAGCCACACCAAATATGAATTTGTTAATAACAAAATTTTTTTTTTAAAAAAACAGGAGAAAGAAAAATAAAAAGGGACAGAGGAAGGGAAAGATTTACACTTCAAACTTACTAGATTCGGTAGGTGAGGCTCATTAGTAGGATACACTGTGGAAGCAGAGTGGCACACATAGGCGTAGTCTGTTTTTTAAACCAGTTACCACTAATATGTGGGCCCTGCAGCAATTACCACTGGCTTCTCACATGCACACGAACTAGGAGAAGCCAGATTTGGGTTGATACTGTTATAGAGAGGTTCAATGATTGGCCTGCCAGACAACCAAGACCATTTTTAGCAGAATAACTCCCTCAGAAATCTTTGTTTCTATCTCACCTAATATTTTCTTCAAGGTACTTAAAAGTCATCTTAAAAGAGAAAGAAAAAAGCAATGTATATCAGTTTTTTATTCAATGTGGCTATGGGAGATGTTTCCCTATTATTTCTTGATCTCTAAGGACACTGGGAGTGGGGACTGGGATAGACCTAAAGGGAAGAAAAACCCACAACAGGGTAGGTTTTATAGTTTTTAACTTTTTTTTTTAAAACTTTTATTAACTTTTTTCTTTTTTTTTTTGGGGGGGGGGGGGCAAGAGGGATCACACAGAAGGGAGGCGAGGAGGAAAACTACAATCCTTGGTTCAAACTGAGTTATACAGGAAAAGGTATCTTCCTGGTCAGACCCCATGCCCTTTCCCCTCAAAACAAAACAAAACAAAAAACCCACTTGTAATTATACACAGACTCCGACTATGTAATACCTCCTTGTCAGCCTTTTGTGTTTAGCTATTTCCAGCAATGCACATTATCTGGGGTTGTAGGCTGCTTGCAGAACCCACTTCACAAAATTCCTCTTCCCCAGAAGCCTCTAGTTTCCTTTTGGTAGGTTATAAAAACAACATCTGTCATTAGCAGGAGAGTGTTAAATACTTTGAACCACTGACAAGGCTTCAGGAAGTTTCACAGTTTCATTATGCTCTATTTTATTACTATCATATTTACATTTTTATTTTTATTTTTTTTGCTGAATTGCTGATTTTCCTTTTTCAATAGTATTCAATTCTGGAGTGTGAGCAGGAACCCGTTAACTACATTCATTGTCCAACCCCCACTGGTTTTAAAGAAGACTCCAAATTCTTGGCATATGAATCAGCTGTTCCGTGGCTCCACCTTATCCCTGCAGGGAAGCAGCAAAACTGCAGCAGTGGCTTGCTCACACTCATGGTTCACACTGCTGGTGGTGAGGCTTTTCGCTGAAGGAGGTACTGATGGATACTGTCGGCATCTCGCTTTAGCCAAGCAGCATTCAGCAGGATATTTTCACAACACTGCTGGATGGTACGCTCAGCTGAAGGAGCTGGGTGACTCTCAAAGAAAGCCTGGTGTCAAACAACCCAAAATGTAGAATCACTCACTGCTAGCAATAGTAAGAAGCTAAAGTCACAGGTATAAAAAAATACTCTCTGGTTTAAATAAAGAAGACATAAGCCTCAATCATGAGAACTGACCACTGCTGCTTTTAGGCTAAAATAAGTAACCCTATGGCTGACCTGCATATAGGAATCTTCCTCCAAGTATTAAGTGTGTAAAATCTAATCTTTCTCTAAGAAAAAAAAAAGCAAAGGAAATAGTGTTCTAGATTGAAAAATGAAAAGTAAGCACTACTTACCTTAACTTCTCCAGCCATTTTATCAACTGCAAATCCCTCAACTGACAGCTGAAAAACAGAAGTAGTAAGTGAACCTAAGAGATATGGATCAAACTTCCACTTAACAACAACAACAACAACAAAAAAAAAAACACACAAAAAAAATTCAGTTTTCTCCTCAGTTTGTTCTAGAGGATGTAGAACACAGAACTTTTTTTGTTTGTTTTGTCAGTCTCAGTGCCTGAACTCTGGGTTTGAGTGCTGTCCTTGAGCTTCTTTTGCTTAATGCTAGCACTCTACTACTTCTGGCTTTTTCTGAGTAGTTTGTTAGTTTTTGGTTGGTCATGGGCCTAAACCCTGGGCCTGGGCAGTGTCCCTCAGTTCTTCAGCTCTTCTTTACCACTTGAACCACAGTGCCACTTCCAGCCTTTTCTGCTTATGTGGTGCTGAGGAATTGAACCCAGAACCTCATGCATGCAAGGCAAGCACTCTACCACTGAGCCACCTTCCCAGCCAAAAGAAACTTTTTTTTTTTTTTTGTCATTCGTGGGGCTGGAACCCTGTCTGGGCTTGGGTGCTGTCCCTGTGCTCTTCAGCTCAAGGCAAGTACTCTACCACTTGAGCCACAGTGCTACTTCGGTTTTCTAGTGGTTTATTGGAGATAAGTCTCATGGACTTTCCTGCCGGGGCTGGCTTTGAAGTTTAATCCTCAGATCTCAGCCTCCTGTGTAGTTTAGGATTACAGGCAAGAGCCACAGGCTCCCGGCTCTGAGTGGATTATGAGTCTCATGAGGACTTTCCTGCCTAGGCTGGCTTCAAACTGATTCTCAGATCTCAGCCTCTTAAGTAGCTAGGATTATAGACATGAGCCACCAGCACCTGGCCAGAAGCTTTAACTATTTGAGGAAACTTTTAACTTCCCCAGTGCTGGAACAGAACCCAGGCCTTCACTAGGGCTAGGTAAGAACTCTACTACTGAGCTATATCTCTAGTCCTTGAAGAAACTGCAGCAAAGATAACAGCTTATGGGCCTAATAACTCATGGATATCACTCAGAATATCCACATATTACAGGCTACTCAAGTTTCACAAACCTTTTTTTTTTGCCCATCCTGGGGCTTGAACTAGGGTCTGGGCACTGTCCCTGAGCTTCTTTTACTCAAGACCAGCACTCTACCACTTGAGCCACAGTGCCACATCTGGCCTTTTCTGTTTATGTGGTACTGAGGAATCAAACCCAGGGCTTTATGCATGCTAGGCAAGCACTCTACCACTAAGCTACAGTCCCAGCCTCACAAACCTTTATTAGTCTGGATATTAAGAAACCTCCTTGGTATCGATTATAAAGTTCTTCCCAGTTGTCTTTTATAAACTTCCAAGCAGCTTTCCTTCCATGCTTGCTGCCTCCAGCTACTCCACCAATTACTGACACAGTATCCTGTGGACGTACCTCTTCCTAAACAGATAAAGAAGTTTAACACATCCAAAATATCTTTTAGTGCCAGAAAGTACAACATATTGTTGAAATACTGAAGAACCATATTGAAGACATAAATTCCTTGTTTCATGAATAAGTGGCACCAGAAGCTTCCAGCAAAGAAGAAACAATTAACCTAAAGACCAGTCAAACTGAGAATGAGGCACAGACAGGAATAAACAAAAAGACAGCTCAACAGATACTGCTAGAGTCCTATAGGATAAAAAGACAAAGCAAGCAACAAAGGACAGCCTCCCAATTCATGATCCCTTTTTTCACTGTTCTACTAATTACCACCTCTCTCAACAATTCAGATTCTCACCACTAGTGGGAAATAGCAGAAGTTGGTAACAAAAACAACAGTTTTCCCAGAAGGGGAAGTACTAGTTTAGTGTTAAGGTAGATCAAGATGATTCTGAATCAAAGACATTGACATTTGCCTTAGATCAATTAGCAACAGTTCCCTCTTAAAGCAGTTTTCCTTATAACTTACTGAAAGTGCAAAAGTGAGGACTTTTTGAATCAGTTCAGGTGAAAGAGTAGCCCCAAGGACTCGTTCAATTCGGTTTTTCTCTTCTTGCATATCAGCTTGTTTGTGTAGCTATAGGGAAAAATAATAAAGACAAGGATAGTTAGCTCTGCCCTGGAAATTCTGTGGATGCTTACATAAGCTTCTCTTCCAATATGGTATAACTTCCATCTTTCATTCTCATGGGTAAGACTAGAATTACATTAAACAGTACACTTGTTCAGATGGCTGGGTACTAAATTTGTCATTACAGTAAATCATTAGATCAATAGCCTGTCCTTTCTAAACCATTTAACATCGGGATCTAACATCACAATCTGAAAAGTAAGCTCAGCAACGGTGGCTCACATCTACAATCCTGGCCACTTAGGGGGATCAAATCTGAGGCTCTCAGGAGGAAACCAAGTCAGACAAATCTGTGAAACTTTTTTTTTTCGAGGGGGGTCCGGTTGTGGGGCCTGAACTCTGGGCCTGCGCGCTATCCCTTAGCTCTTCCTTCAGCTCAAGGCTAGCACGCTACCACTTGAGCCATAGGCACCACTTCCGGCTTTTTTTTTTTTTTGCTTATGTGGTGCTGAGGAATCGAACCCAGGGCCTCATGCGTGCAAGGCAAGTGCTCTACCACTGAGCAACGTTCTCAGCCCAAATCTGTGAAACTTCTATCTCCGATTAGCCAGCAAAAGCTAGAGTAGAGGAATGGTTCAAGAGGTAGACCTCTGACCTTGAACAACAAAAAAAAAAAACAAGGGAAATCTAGAGGGCCTGATTTCAAGCCCTGGTACTAGAGGAAAAAAACTAATTAGCTGGGTGCTGGTGGCTCACACCTATAATCCTAGTTACTCAGAAGGCTGATATCTTAGGATCATGGTTCAAAGCCAGACAGTGGCAGGAAACTCCATGAGACTCATCTCTAATTAATCACAGAAAAAGCTGGAAGTGGCACTGTGGCTCAAGTGGTAGAGTGTTGGGCTTGGGCATGGTCCCTCAGCTCTTCAGCAGCACTCTACCACTTAAGCCACAGCACCACTTCTGGTTTTCTGGTGGTTAATTGGAGATAAGAGTTTCATGGACTTTCCTACCCAGGCTGTATCAGAATCGTAATCCTCAGATCTCAGCCTCCTGAGTAATTAGGATTACAAGTGTGAGCCAGCAGTACCCAGCCTAATTATTAATCTTATGCTAGTAAAGAGCTGGATACTGTAATTATTAATTTTTTTTTTTGGGTCCGGTCGTGGGGGCTGAACTCTGGGCCTGGGCGCTGTCCCTCAGCTCTTCAGCTCAAGGCTAGCGCTCTACCACTTGAGCCACAGCGCCACTTGCGGCTTTTTTCTTTTTGGTTATGTGGTGCTGAGGAATCGAAACCAGGGCCTCATGAGTGAAAGGCAAGCGCTCTACCGTTGAGCCACCTTCCCAGCCCCAGTAATTATTAATTTAAAAAAAGATGCATTTGAAAGGTACAGTGAATCATAGTCCCTCTACAGTTGGCATGGTGGTACACATCTGTAATCCCAGCTCAGGAGTCAAAGGCTCCTGACAAAAGTACAAGACCTTGGGCTGCGAAGGTGGCTCAGTGGTAGAGTGCTTGCCTAGCAAGAATGAGGCCCTGGTTTCGATTCCTCAGCATCACATAAACAGTAAAAGCCAGAAGTGGTGCTGTGGCTCAAGTGGCTGGGTGCCTAGCCTTGAGCTCAAGAGCTGAGGGACAGCGCCCAGGCCCAGAGTTCAGGTCCCATGACCGACCAAAAACAAAACAAAGCAAAACAAAAAGTAGAAGCCCTATCTCAAAATCAAACTAAAAAGTAAAACATCTGGGGCTGGGAAGGTGGCTCAATGGTAGAGCGCTTGCCTTGCATGCATGAGGCTCTGGGTTCGATTCCTCAGCACCACATAAGCAAAAAGAAAAAAGCCGGAAGTGGCACTATGCCTTAAGTGGTAGAGCGCTAGCCTTGAGCTGAAGAGCTGAGGGACAGCGCCAGGCCCAGAGTTCAGGCCCCACAACCGGACCCTCCCCCCCCCAAAAAAGTAAAAGATCTGACACTACTGGGGTTTGAACTAAGGGCCTAGGCAAGTACTTTACCAGCCATTTTTATGCACTGGTATTTTTGACAGGATCCTTGCTTTCTGCCCAGACACTCGTCGGGATAGTGATCGATTTTGTATTTTTATTCCTGCCATAGCTGGGATGACAAGCATGTACCCTCTTTCAGGCCATGGTGTCCAGCTACTGGTTGAGAAAGTCTTGTGAACTTTTTTACCTGGACTGTCCTTGAACTATGATCCTCCTGATTTTGGTTTGCCAAGTAGTTAGAATTACAGGCAAAAGCCACTAGAGCCTAGCCCTCTTTATTGCTTTTGAGATCTGTTTTGCTACATAGTTCACATGATCCTTCGGCTTCACCTTTTTTTTTTTTTTGGTCATGGTGCTTCATCTCAAGGCCTGGGTACTGTCCCCAAGCTCTTTCTGCTTAAGGCTAGTGCTCCACCATTTTGAGCTACAGCTTCACTTCCAGTTTTTTAGTGGTTAATTGGAAATAAGAGTCTCGGGGGATTTTTCTGCTCTGGCTGGCTTTGAACTGTGATCCTCAAGATTTCAGCCTCCCTCCTGAGTTGCTAGAATTATAGGCATGAGCCACCAGCACCCAGCTTGCTCCAGCTTTCTTGTTTTGGTGCCAGTCCTGGAGCTTGAAGTCATGGCCTAGGTGCTATCTCTAAGCTTATTTGTTCAAGTCTAGCACTCTACTGCTTGAGCCATAACTCCACTCCTGGATTTTTTTTTTTTTTGGTGATTAATTAAAGAGTCTCATGGACTTTTCTGACCCCCTGGGCTAGCTTTGAATTGTGATCCTCTAATCTCAGTTTCCTTAGAATCTAGGATTAAAGGCATGAACCACTGGCACCCAGTTTGCCTCAGCCTCTTTGGTGCTGAGATTACAGGCATGTACCACTCTTATTTTTAACTGCATGAATGTGGAATGTAAGTGTCATAAAGAATAAAAATCACTATTATATGTACATTGTCAAACCTATGTTGAAATCATATTATAGTGCTGTTTTTAACCAGAGTTTATTTATTACAGGTAAGTTTTATTTTCTTCATACTTTTCTAGTTTCTAAACCTAATATTTTCTTTTCTTTTTTTTTTATATTTTATGATGAGCTTTATTATTTTATCAGTGAAGAAAAAAAATAGGCCATAAAGTAGATGAAACTAATTTTTACCATTAGTGTGAAATTTGGTTTTGGTGCTTACCTAATTTTGTATGCAGATTGGTTGCTGTCTGGAGAATACTATACAAAAATACTTTATGGTATCAAGCACAATTAAGTCAACGAATTCCTGCATGTGACAGACAGTTAACTGAAAAGATGACACACGAAGCATCTACTGTCAAATCCCTGTTATGTCATATACAAGCTAACTTACAGACTGCTGGAGGTGGTTTAAACCAAGCCCCAGAACTTATGTCTATCAATGGTCAGTATCTTATAAGCAACTTCTGATTATAAATACATGAAATGATCTACACCTTTGATTTTGTAATTGTTTGCAATTATTTGTAAACCTAATATTTTCTTTTAAAAAAATTTTTTTTTTGGTCAGTTGTGGAGCTGTTAATTGGAGATAAAGAGACACACTCTGGGCATGTGTGAGCTGGTGGCTCACGCCTGTAATCCTAGCAACTCAGGAAGCTGAGATCTGAGGATCTCAGTTCAAAGCCAGCCCACGCAGAAAAGTCCAAGAGACTCTTACCTCCAATAAACCACTAGAAAACCATAAGTGGCACTGTGGCTCAAGCGGTAAAACTCGCCTTGAGCTGAAGAGTTGAGGGATAGCGCCCAAGCCCAGAGTTCAAGCCCCATGACTGACAAAAAAGAAAAGAAAAGTCACGGACTTCTCTATCTCAGCTGGCTTTGAACTGTGATCCTCAGATGTCAGCCACTTGAGTAGCTAGGATTACAGGCGTGAGCCACTGGCGCCTGGCCTAAAATTTCATATAACAAATATACAAGGGGCTGGGAAGGTGGCTCAGTAGTAGAGCGCTTGCCTTGCATGCATGAGGCCCTGGGTTCGATTCCTCAGCACCACATAAGCAAAAAGAAAAAAGCCGGAAGTGGCGCTGTGTCTCAAGTGGTAGAGCGTTAGCCTTGAGCTGAAGAGCCGAGGGACAGCGCCCAGGCCCAGAGTTTAGGCCCCATGACTGGACCAAAAAAACCAACAAAAAAACAAATATACAAAATTTTTCCTAGTCTGACACAAAATATACTGAAAAAATCAGAACTGCAAACATGAGGTACTTCTCTAAGACAACTAAATTTTCAGACCGTGTGTGTGTTTGGCTTCTTAAACACTAGGCACACTCAACCACTATACACCTATCCTGTACAGACTCTCTTGATCTTTTCTCTCCCTTAATATTTAACAATGCTTATATACTTGGAGAGCCTATCATAGTTTGCAGTTTCCTCTGAATTTTTCTGTTTGTGACAGGGATTGAACCCAGAAAGCCTCTCTATGTCACTAATCCTCACTGCTAGCCCCTTTTGGATTCTCTTAAGAAGCTGTTCTACAATAGATCAAATGTCAGAAGGCCTGGATTATCATCACCCTATTGCTTCTAATTGGCCTTGTAATCTTGACTAAGTCCTTACCAGCATTGGGTCTGTTTTCTTATCTGTAAAATAAAGGATGGGTGAAATGACAGATGATTTTTGTTTTGGGTCAGTCCTGGGGCTTGAACTCAAGAGTTTGGACAACATCCCTGAGCTCTTCTGCTCAAGGCTAGTGCTCTACTACTCGAGCCACAGCTCTACTTCCAGGTTTCTAGTGTTAATTGGAGATTAAGAATCTCCTGGACTTTGATGCCTGGGCTGGTTTTGAACTATAATCCTCAGATGTCAGCCTCCTGAGTAGTAGCTAGGTTTATAGGCGTAAGCCACCTGTGACCTGCCCTGACAGGCGATTTCTAAGGGGTTTTAAGCTCAGAGACTGCACTATTGCTTTCAGGAAATTTTTCCTCCAAAGAGAACGGTTATACAAGTCCACTAGATGGCACTTTAACACTCTATTTCAAATATACAATTAATTACTTAAATCCTGCCACATTATTCCTAAATTATCAAGAAAATACAATTCTCATGTCTCACCACGGTTTCTTCCCCCTCCGCCCCCCGGGCCTGGGCGCTGTCCCTCACCTCTTCAGGTAAAGGCTAGCGCTCTACCTTTTGAGACAATACCACTACTGGCTTTTTCTGCTTATGTGGTGCCAAGGAATTGAATTCCCAGTGTCTCGTGAATGCAAGGCAAGCACTCTACCACTGAGCCACCTTCCCAGCCTTCACCATGATTTCTTGAAGAAACAGTTGTTTCTTTATTGAAGCTCTTTCCATAATAAAACTGACTAAATAAACTTGCAGCAAATGAATGAAAACCAGAGGATGGTGGCTCACATTGTAATCCTAGCTACTCAGGAGTTTGAGATCTGAGGATCCCGGTTCAAAGCTAGCCTGGGCAAGAAAGTCCATGAGACTCTGGTCTCCAATAAACCACCAGAAAACCGGAAGTGACACTGAGGCTCAAGTGGTAGAGTTCTTGCCTTGAGCTGAAATGCTGAGAGACAGTGCTCATGTCCAGAATTCAAGCCCCACAATTGACAAAAAAAAAAAAAAAAGCAAGGGGCTGGGTAGGTGGCTCAGTGGTAGAGCACTTGCCTTGCATGCATGATGTCCTGGGTTCGATTCCTCAGCACCACATAAGCAAAAAGAAAAAAACCAGAAGTGGCGCTGTGGCTCAAGTGGTAGAGTGCTAGCCTTGAGCTGAAGGACAGCGCCCAGGCCCAGAGTTCAGGCCTCACGACCCGATCCCCCCCCCCCCCCCCCCCCCCCCGTGTGGCTCAAATGAGAGAGCACCTTGAGTAGCAGAAGCCAAGCATGAGACTGAATTCAAGCCTCAGTACCAGCAAAAAACAAAATGCTAAAAATATAAATAAATGCAAATTCCTATTAAACATACACACTTTCATACTTTTGTGAATTTGTTTTTTTCTTTTTGCCAGACCCAGGGCTAGAACTCAGGCCTCATACTCTCAGCTGGTGCTCTATTTGAGTCATACCACCACTTCCAACTTTTTGCTAGTTAACTGAAGATAAAGAATGAGGATGTGTCTGCTGGGGCTGATTTTGAACCTTAATCCTCAGCTCTTAACCTCCTGAGTAACTAAGATTATAGGCATGAGCTACCAGTGCCCAGCTTTGTGTGAATTCTTAAAATTGTGCTATGAAATTGCCATCAAATTTTCAGAACTCCTATTCCATTTATGGAACAGACTAATAATAGTATAAAGTAGGGGCTGGGAAGGTGGCTCAGTGGTACAGCACTTGCCTTGCATGCCTGAGGCCCTGGGTTCGATTCCTCAGACCACATAAGCAAAAATAAAAAAGCCACAAGTGGCGCTGTGGCTCAAGTGGTAGAACACTAGCCTTGAGCTGAAGAGCTGAGGGACAGCGCCCAGGCCCAGAGTTCAGGCCCCATGACCGGACCCCCAAAAAAAGCATAAAGTGCATAATTCACTCCATGCACATAATTTAACATACCATGGTTCATAAAATATTAATGCCGATAATACTAAGAACCTTAGTGTTTAATTGAAAGGGCAAGTTAGATACCTATGGCTTATGCCTGAACTCCTAAATACCCCGAAGGCTGAGATCTGAGGATCCTGATTTGATATTGGCCTGGGCAAGAAAGTGAGTGAGACTTCTTTTTTTGCTGGTTGCTGGGCTAGAACTCAGGATCTGAGTGCTGACCTTGACCTCTTCTGCTCAAGACTAGGGCTCTACCACTTTGAACCACAGCTCCACTTCTGGTTTTCTGGTTGTTAATTAAAGATAAGAGTATCAGACTTTTCTGCCATGGCTGGTTTGAACCATGGTCCTCAGATCTCAGCCTCCTAAGTAGCTAAGATTTACAGGTATGAGCTACCAGGGACCTGTGTCAGTGAAATTCTTATCTCCAATTAACTACCAAAGAAGATGGAAATGGAGCTGTGTCTCAAGAAGTAGAGTGCTAATAGTGAACAAAAAAGCTCAGGGACAGCACCTAGGCCATGAGTTCAAGCCTTAGAATAGGAATCTAAAAAGATAAATAATAATTAAAAGGATAACCTCCAAGCTGGGCACCAGTGGCTCATGCCTATAATCCTAGCTACTCAGGAGGCTGAGATCTGAGGATCATGGTTCAAAGCCAGCCGGGGCAGAAAAGTCTGTGAGATTCTGATCTCCAATAAACCACTAGAATACCGGAAGTTGCGCTGTTGCTCAAGAGGTAGAGTACTCGCCTTGAGCTGAAGAGCACAGGGACAGTGCCCAGACCCACAGTTCAAGCCCCATGACCGACCAAAAAAAAAATAAAAAAGGATGACCTCCAAACTCAGTCATTCCTCCCAGCCCCCCAGGTACTAGGACTTGGACTCAGGGCCTCAAACCCTGTGCTTGCTCTAAGCTAGCTAGCACTCCACATCCCTAGCTCAGCTTTTTGCTAGTTAATAGGAGACCGGAATTTTTAATTGATTAATTTTAATTGGTTGGCGGGAGATGGACTTTTCTGTCCTGGTTGGCTTTAAACCACCATCATCCACATCTTAGCTTCCTGAGTAGCTACAATTACAGGATTAAGGCACAAGCACCCAGTTATAACTTTTATATTAGAAAGGAAACACATGTAACTTTTGATACAATTTGAGGCAGTTTCTTTTCTTTTTTTTCTCTGTCATGCGGCTTGAACTGGGGGCCTGGACATTGTCCCTGAGCTCTTTTTGCTCAAGGCTAGTGCTCTATTACTTTGAGCCACAGCAAAACTTTCAGTTTTCTGGCAGTTTTTTCTGGAAGTTGGCTACTGGCTTCAAACCATGATCCTCAGATCTCAGCCTGAGAAGCTAGGATTACAGGTGTTAAGTCACTGGCACCTGGACTTTCCCTTCACCTTTAATGTAATCAATAGAGTCTCTTTTTTCCTAAACTGATAAGGAATGGACAAAGACCAGAGAGAGCACTTTTTTCACAGTACTAGTTTCGATTCAAACTTTCAAACAGGTTGCTACTTTTATAAAGACATAGGAGATTTTATCTGTAAAAACTAAAGGCTATGAAGAAGGCACATGAGTTATTTTCTTGTTCACTAATAAGAAATCCTGAGACATGAAAAACTTTCCTCCTTCCTTCTCTTCCCATTTTCTTCCTCCCCTTGCCCCCCCCCCCCCCCCAAAATGACTTTGGCATCACCTTGGTGGTATAAATGAACAGACATTATACATTTTCCCTTGGCTTCCTTTCTTCTTAACTAGGCAAGTATTCTACCATATCTCTAAACTCTCCAGCAGGTCCTTAATACATGCGTGTAACAGTCATGTCTTTCTTTTGCCAGAACTTTTCTTTAAATCATTTAAAGTTGTATTTTGTACATCCAAGTTAAAATCTGGAAATGAGACCCTTTTTCTAATACACTCACCTTTAGCATAATATCTAAGGTAGTGCTATCACCATGCTTCAAAACAGTCAGATAGACCTATGAAGAGATAAAGGAACATAAAAAGTAGTCATCTGGAGGCATGAGGGGGTTCTGGAGTTTGAACAATGGACCTCTAACTTTCTGGGTAGGCACTCTACCATATGAACTACGTCAACTTTTTTTTTTGCTTGAGTTATTTTTCAGATAGGTGCTCATGATTTTGCCCAATGCTGGCCTCAGACTGCAATCCTCCTACTTATGCCTCTCAGCAGTTAGGAATTATAGGTATGTCCCATTTGTTCAGCTTGCTGATTAGATGAAGTCTCACTAAACTTTTTGCTCAGGCTGGCCTCAAACCTCAATCCATTTGATTTCTGCCTTACCAGTGGCTCAGACGATAGATATGTACAACCCTACCCAGTAAAAAGATGATGAGTTCACATATCTAGTTTAAATATTCTAATGTTAGGAAAATATATAAAGCAAGCTAAAAAATGCAGTCATGTGTGATATACAACTGAGAGCCCATGAACAACCAAAGATGTGGATGACAGTCATGACAGAGAACAACACCAGATCTCTTAGGGGAATATGCATGGCTAATATCCTTTAGCACTGGAATTGTCGGCTGAGAAACTTAAAACAAATGAGAAGCTGGTTATTTTCTTAAATTGCTTATGTTAAAAAGGAGCTAGACACTGTTTGTGGGGTGGTTTTTAGGTCAGTTTGGTTACTAATAAGTTGTATGCTTCACCGAACGAGGCAGGCAGCTAAAAGTCAAAGAAATACATTAAGAAAACTTACAGGACTCCTCAGATCAGCAGAGAGACTCTGTTTTCCTTCCACATGATCCTTAAACCGACGACGGGCTTCTTCTAATGTTGCCTTATGTCCTGCTTTTCCTAGTTTTCCCAGAACCAAACCCCTTAAGAGTGCATCTAGATGACCTGGTTGAAAAGAAGAACAAAAGACTACTTGAAAAGTCTGTTTTAAAAAACTTGCAATTATAACTGTGTCATGCCAAATCTCTCATCTTGAACAATTACCCAAATACTGGAGAAAACATTTATTTCTATTTCAACTTATCAAATCTTAAGAGGAAAGGAAGTAACAGATTAAATTTGCTCACTTCATCTATACTCACAAATGCCAACTGTTAGAAGTTAGTAAGTATTCAGTCTGATTAACAGTACTGCTAAGAATTACATGTGAAAAGCAGCTCATCTTCCCCCCCCTTCTTTTTGGTGGGTGGGGGGTCAGTCTTGGGGCTTTAACTCTGGGCCTGGGGGCTGTCCCTCAGCTCTTCAGCTCAAGGCTAGCATTCTACCACTTGAGCCACAGTGCCACTTCTGGCCTTTTTTGTTTTTTTTTTTTTTTTACTTCTGACCTTTTCTGCTTATGTGGTGCTGAGGAATCGAACCCAGGGCCTCATGCAAACCTTCCCAGCCCCTTTTTCCTTTTTTGTTGACTCAAGTTCAAGAAAAAGAAACATATAGAACTAGTATTCTCTGTGAACAATAAGTCAAAATTTTAGGGTTTCTTTTTTGAGTGGCACTGATCTTTGAACTCAGACCTTGCAACTGCTATGTAGACTTCACCACTTGAGCCACAAAAATCCCCTAGTCCCCACCCCCCAAATTGTACAATCTAATGGATTATGAGCCAGTATTGGTGGCTCATATCTATAATCCTATCTACTTAATAGGCTGAGATCTGAAGGTTGCAGTTTGAAGCCAGTCAGGGCAGGAAAGTCCATGAGACTTTTATATCTAGTTAACCAACAAAAAACAAAACAAAATAAATCCCACCACCAACAACAACAAAGTAAAGCTAATAAAAGTTCAGAGACAGGGGCTGGGAAGGTGGCTCAGTGGTAGAGTGCTTGCCTTGCATGCATGAGGCCCTGGGTTCGATTCCCCAGTACCACATAAGCAGGAAAAAAAAAAAAAAAGCTGGAAGTGGCACTGTGGCTCAAGTGGTAGAGCGCTAGCCTTGAGCTGAAGAGCTGAGGGACAGCGCCCAGGCCCAGAGTTCAGGCCCCACGACCGGACCAAAAAAAAAAAAAAAAAGTTCAGAGACAGTGCCCAGGTCCTGAGTTCAAGCCTCAGGACTAGCACACACGCATGCACAGTCAATAAATTATTATTCCAAAGACTTGCAAGTAGCAAATAAGCCCATAAAAAGATGTTCAATGGCCAGGCACTGATGGCTCATGCCTGTAATCCTAGCTATTCAGGAGGCTGAGATCTGAGGATCATCATTGAAAGCCAGCCCCAGGCAGGAAAGTCCATGAAACTCTTATCTCCAATAAACCACTAAGAAAACTGGAGGTGGCGCTGTGGCTCAAGTGGTAGAACGCTTGCCTAGAGCTGAAGAGCTGAGAGACAGTGCCCAGGCACAGAGTTCAAGCCCCATGACAAAAAAAAAATAAAAACAGTTCAGTGGGCTAAAGCAATAGCTCAGGTTATAGACAGCCTTCCTAACAAGCATAAGGCCCTAAGTTCAAACCTAGTACATCCTCCCTCAAAAAAAAAAAAAAGAAAAGAAAAGAAAAAGATGCTGAACATCATTGGTCACTAAAGAAATGCAAATACCAGGCTGATGCTGGTGGCTCACGCCTGTAATCCTAGCTACTTAGGAGGCTGAGCTCTGAGGATCACAGTTAAAAGCCAGGCTGGGGAAGAAAGTTAAGTGAGACTCATTTCCAAATAACCACCAGAAAACCAGAAGTGGTGCTGTGGCTCAAGTGGTAGAGCACTAGCCTTGAGCTGAAGAGCTGAGGGACAGTACCCAGAACCAAGTTCTAGCCCCACAGCCGATTAAAAAAAACAAAAAAACAAATACCAATCTATACTTATTGTTATACTACAAAGTGCCTGCCTATATTTATCTTATATTACAGAGGGCCCACCTAGTAAGTGCAAGTTTAAACTATAATAACACCAAGATAAATAAAATGAAAAGGACAGGCAATAGGTGTCGGTAAAAATGTAAAAAAAATTGGAACCCTAAGTCCTTTTGGTGGAGATGTTAAATGGTATGGCCACTTAGAAAAATAGTTTGGCAACTCCTTAAGCATAAAGTTATCACATGACCTTCAATTTTACTCTTAGCTATCCAAGGGGAATGAACACACACACACACACACACACACACACACACACACACACACACACACACACACACGTACAACTATTTATAGAATTAATGTCTGAAAAGTGGAACCAAAACAGATGTCCATCAACTAATAAACAATAAAATGTGTTGTGGTCACACAATGGAATACTACTGTACCATACAAATCATTAAGATACTGATATATGCCACAAAATATGGATGAGTCTTGAAAGCATTATGCTAAATGAAAGAAATCAGGCACAAAAAAGTCGCATATGAATCTATTTATAAAATGCTCAGAATAGACAAACTTGTAAAACAGGAAGATTAGTAGTTGCCAGGTAGTAGACAATGATTGTCACTGAACCCAGAACTTCTCTGGAAAAAAATACTGAAGCAGGTATGATGATTACATACTTATAATCTTAGCATTCAACATGTCAAGGTAGCTGTAAATACTATGTGCATTATAATAACTCTCAAATATTTATCCTGTTTGGCCTTCTGAGCCGTCTGCCTTAAGATGTTCAAAATTACCTAAAATTTAAGATGTCCAGTATCAAATTTCTTGATTCCTATTTGCACTTAATGTTGCTTCTATAGTAATTCTCTCCTTTCCTGCCTCCCTTCCTCTTTCCTCTTCTCTCTTGCACCTCTACTTGCTTTCTCTCCTCTCCTCTCCTTTTTTTTTTTGTGGTATTGTGGTTTGAACTCAGGCTCTTGTACTTGCTAGGCAGATATCATCTGAGCTAATGCCACGCCCTACAATAAGTCTTGACTTGATGATTCCTTTTTTTCTGTCACTTGCTAAATCCTCACAATAGTTTCTATACATAGAACATATTACCTGCAAGTGCTCATCACTGAAACTCAAATTACTCTCAATAGTTTCTTTTCAGTTTGTTCTTCGCTTAACCAAGTAATTCAAATCATGTTTCTCTGCCCAAAACACTAAAATTAGCATCTCACATCACTAAATGTGAAGTAAAATGTATTACAGTTTAAGTTCTATAGGATCCAATCTTACTTGCCTTCACACTTACTTCTGTCTGACTTACATTTTCCTGCCTTAGGTCCTGGGTACTTGCTATTCCCTTTGTCTGGACCACTTTTTCCTAGAGAACCTCACATCTCTCCTCAGGTCTCTGCTTATACTCCAAAATCACTTTATAAGTTTCCCCAACCATTCAAAATAGAAGCTCATAGTACTTCTTTACCTTACTCAATTTTGATTTTTGTTATAATTGCTACCATGCAGAAAACAACGTATTTAAATGTCTGCTGGAGTCTCCCATTAGGATGTAAGCCTTACAGGGCAATGTTTTTCCTGCTTTTATATTATTAGCTCCTAAAAAATGGACATTTACTAGCTGTATAAATATGTGTTGATTCCATGAAGGAAAGATTTAGAGTGCCAGGTATTGCAACTATTTCTCTTATTCCATAGGACTCTGAGATTAACAAGACATGAATGTAGCTCAGTGGAATAATGCTAGCATGTACAAAGCCCCTGGGTCTACTCCCCAGCACCACCATTCAAAACAACAACAACAAAAGACTCCAATATTAAGACTAATCAGGAGAAAATGCCATCATTCATTATTAGTAGATGGAAGTAAGTTATAAAGCCTTCAAATCACCATTTTCAACATTTAAATGGAAAAAGAGAAAATACATGATTACAGGGCTAGATGCATGGCTCAAGTGGTAGAGCACTTGTACAGCAAGCATAAGGTCCTGAGTTCAAACTTCAGTATTGCCCAAAAAATAAAAATAAAAAATATGATTATAGAAATAATTTAGAGAACAAATCCTTAATTCAGAAAGCTAGCTGTTGTGTTTCTAAGCATCTTTAAAAACTGTATCTATGGTACCTTGAATATATGATAATATAAATATGAAAGTCTGTTTAGCTTTTATTGACTATCAACAGGTCTTTGGAGCTATATAATACCTTTATTTCCATCAGTCTGCAGAAATCATATTTAGCAGTGGATACATACATGCATTACTTTTTCTATGTTGTTGACCCATGTAATTCCACTTGTATATTAAGACTACTTGTTTTATTTTCTGCTAGTTGAATATTTACTAATATCTAGCAAATACAAAGGAAATGCTAATTAAATTGCTAACCACTAAGTGAGTCTTTCCATTCAGTATATTTATTACCTTCTCCAGGTTTGGGGTCCCAGCCCAATCTCTCCCCTATAGGTGAAAAGACATCTTTCACAAACTCCTGGATTTCCTCATAGAAGTCTGTGTGGGATAAGAGAGTTGAGAGAATCCCCAGGTTACAGCTCAGGTCGCTCCATACAGTGTAATTGGGTTCATTCACAAAAGCTTCCATGACTTTTAGAACCTCTACAGTGCTAATGATTCCAGCTCGAGCCTGGGATAGGAAAAAACATAAATTAACCTATCCTTCAAACAAAACAAGACAAAACAAATGAGCATGTACTTTTGGAATTATCTAACAATGTTTTTTGTATAATGACATAAAATTATAAGCTCAGAAGAACATGGTTAAAGCAGATAAAAATTCTGACAACACCCCTTATTTTTTTGTATTAAAAACTTAAAAAACACATGTAACTTCTGTAATTCAATGCAACATTAAACCAGTTAACATCTATTTCTACTCAGTTTCTAGGACTTTTTGTTCTAGAATTTTTCATACTTTCAGAAAATCGATAAAAAATACTTGGGGCTTTGGTTCTTGACAGAAGTTGCCTCAAAACTGAATGTGCAAACTGATAATTTAGACCTCTCCTTTACTCATTTCTAAGAGTGCAAACTGGAAGGTTCTACAAATTTAGAGTCTTTTCAGTAATAATACAATTAAGAAAAGGAATTTCTGTTCAGCAGCCATCTGCATGAACGGCTCACTCTCTAGGGATAGTTCTCCCCCAGCAGATGCGAAGGTTTTTTTTTTGTTGTTGTTTTGGGGTTTTTTTGGTTGGTCCTGAGGCTAGAACTCTGGGCCTAGGCGCTGTCCCTCAGCTCTTCAGCTCAAGACTGACTAGCACTCTACCACTTGAGCCACAGTGCCACTTCTGGTTTTCTGCTGGGTTACTGGAGATAAGTCTCACGGACTTCCCTGCCAGGGCTGGCCTGAAAGAGGATCCTCAGATCTCTCAGCCTCCTGAGTAGCTAGGATTACAAGTATGAACCACCAGCGTCTGGCTAGATGTGAAGTTTTATGCATCAATGCTAATGTGTGTTTATACAATGGAGGATCTAAAACTAGTGACTGTAGAAGGCAGGGAAAATTTAAAGGCCAATTTAAATGAATACTAAAAGGAATTTGACTCTGTGTGTATGTGTGTATGTGTGTGTGTTTGCACACACACTGCTTTGAGGCTTGAACTCAGGGGCAGGGAGTTGTCCCTGAACTTTTTGCCTCTAGGCTAGCAGTCTATCATTTGATCTACAACTACTCTTCTAGCCTGCTTGCCCCCCCCTTCCCTCTCCCTTTCCTTCTGCCCCCGCCCCTCTCTCAGGTTAATTGGAAAAAATAGCCTCATAAGACTTTTATGCCCAGGTTGGCTTCAAACTGTGATCCTCAGATCTCCGCCAGTAGCTAGGATTACAGGCATGAGGCCACATCCCTGGCAGAATATGACAGGACAATTTTATCTTAGTCAAAGATATCCAGGAATTACCTAAATATGTTGGAGTCACAAACACAATCCTACTAAATGTAGCCTTAAATCCTTTCTGGAAAAAAAGCCAAATATAAATGTAATTCTCAAGTTAATGTGTTATAAACCAGAATAACAGTATTTAAAAAGCCTAGCTTGGGGCTGGAAATGTGGGTTAGTGGTAGAGTTCTTGCCCTAGCATGCATGAAGCCCTGGGTTTAATTCCTCAGTACCATATATAAACAGAAAAAGCTGGAAGTGGTATTGTGGCTCAAAATGGTAGCATGCTAGCCTTGAGCAAAACAAGCTCAGGGACAGTGCTCAGATCCTGAGTTCAAGCCACAGGACTGACAAAAATTTAAAAAAAATTTAAAAGTTTAGCTTTTTGGTAATTACTTTGTACCTCAGTAAAACATAAAATCACTCTGAATTATTTTTTTAAAAATCAGCAGACAGCTCACGCCTATAATCCTAGCTACTCAGGAGGCTGAGATCTGAGGATAACAGTTCAAAGCAGCCTGGGCAGGAAAGTCTGATCTCCATTTAACCACCAGAAAACTGGAAGTGGCGCTGTAGCTCGAAGAGCTCTGTGATAGCACCCAGGTCCAGAGTTCAAGCCCCACAACAAATTAAAATTTAAAATCACTAGAGAAGATTTTCCAGAACTCATATCTATTTCTATTAAAACAGCATCCTTTGTAAGGCAAAAAGTCCTTTCTTTTAATAGAAATAGATATGAGTTCTAGAAAATCTTCTCTACTGATTTTTTTTTAAATTTGGCTGTTGTGGGGCTTGAACTCTGGGCCTGGGTGCTGTCCCTCAGCTATTCAGCTTAAGGTGACTGTTCTACTATTTGAGCCAAAGTGCCACTTCCAGTTTTCTGGTGGTTAATAGGAGTCTCAAGGACTTTCCTGCCCAGGCCGGCTTTGAACCTCGATCCTCAGATAGATCTCAGCCTCCTGAGTAGCTAGGATTACAGGTGTTAGCCACTGATGCCCGGCTATTTTTGATTTAAGAGCAAAAGAAAAGTTTATTGAAAAGAGAAAGATGGAGCTGCCCATGAAAATGGACAGAGGGCCAGAGCTGGTAATCCCAAAGGATGCTATAAAAATAGGTACAAAGTAAGTGGCTTAATAGTGGTGAGAGGGGATTTATTTTTGGTAAATCACATAGGATCAAATCTTGCTATATAATTAATAGTAAGTCATCTGCTTGCACCCCAAAGTTGCCAAACCTTCCGAATAAACTATATTATTTTTCAAGTACTCTAGGAAAAACAAGATTCTTCAATAAACAAATTCTACTGTAATAGTTCAGTGATAGATGCTTACCAAGGAAAAGAGGTCATTCTGTAATCCAAGTCGATCCACAGGAGGCAGAGAAAGGTCACGGATGCCTGGTAATAAACTTTCCAGCATGGCAGAGCTATACTGGGTCCTATAAAAGCCAACTGTTCCCAGATTCAACTGAAAAGATCCAATATATATCATTAACCACTCTCACATTTATAAATTTTAAAAAAATTGTTTTGCAGTGCTGGGGAATCAAACCCAGGTTCTTACACACATGCTAAGCAAATGTTCTACCATTTAGCTAAATTACCAGCCCCATTTCTTTCTTTTCTTTTCTTTTTTTGGTGCCAGTCCTGATTGAACTCAAGGCCTGGGTGCTGTCTCTGAGCTGTTTTGCTCAAGGGTAGTACTCTAATACTTGAGCCACAGCACTACATCAGCTTTGTGGTGGTTAATTAATAGGAGTATATCACTTTCCTGCCCAGGCTGGCATGAATCTCAGATCGTAGCCTCCTGAGTAGCTGAGATTATGGCATGAGCCACTGGTATTTTTTTTTTGTCTTTTATTTATTTATTTTTGGTCGGTCGTGGGGCCTGGGCACTGTCCCTCAGCTCTTCAGCTCAAGGCTAGAACTCTACCACTTGAGCCACAGCGCCACTTCCAGCCTTTTCTGTTTATGTGGTGCTGAGGAACCAAACCAAGGGCCTCATGCATGCAAGGCAAGCACTCTACCACTGAGCCTGTCATTTTTTATGTATATGTAAAACAAATTCTAGCATGCTCTCTCTCTCTCTATACACACACACACACACACACACACACACACACACACACACACACACACACACACACACATATGAGTAAAAGACAAGAGCCAACAATGTTAATAGGGATTAAAATATGCACAAAGAGTCAGGTGCTGGTGGCTCACATCTATAATTCTAGCTACTCAAGAGCTGAGATCTGAGGATCATGGTTTCAAAGCCAGCCTAGGCAGAATTCATGAGACACATTTCTAGTTAACCACCAGAAAACCAAAGTAGAGCCGTGATTCAATGTGATAGAGCACTAGCCTTGATCAAAAAAGCTCAGGGTCAGCACCCAGGCCCGCATTCCAGACCCATGGTTGACCCCCCCCACACACACACAAAAAAAAATACACTACAACCACAGTAGTTTCTTACCTATACTCCCAGCTACTCTGAAGGGAGAGATAAGAAGAAGGTAGTTTAAAGCAGCCCAAGCAAAAAAGTTAGTGAGGAATATCCTCCCCCTCCCCCCAATCTCAACAAAACAAGCAACATGTGAGGCTATAGATATGAAGATCCCAGTCTGAGACTAGCTCTACACAAAAAGCAGTAGAGGGACTAGGAAGGTGGCTCAGTGGTAGAGTGCTTCCCTTGCATGCATGAAGACCTGGGTTCAATTCCTTGAGCTGAAGAGCTGAGGGACAGTGCCCAGGCCCAAAGTTCAAGCCCCACAACTGGCAAAAAAAAAGGCAGGGCTGGGAAGGTGGCTCAGTGGTAGAAAGCTCCCCTTGCATGCTTGAGGCCCTGGGTTCCATTCCTCAGCACCACAAAAGCAGAAAAAAAAAGCTGAAGTGGCACAGCGCTAGCCTTGAGCTGAAGAGCTGAGGGATAGCACCCAGGCCCAGAGTTCAGGCCCCACGACTGGACCCCCCCCCCCCTCAAAAAAAGGCAGTAGAGCACCTGCATAGCAAGGGTAGGGCCCTGAGTTTGACGCTAGCACTCGCAATAAAACTCTAGCACCACCAACTTTAGTGGTTAACTAGAGATAGAGTGTCATGGATTTTTCTGTACCAGGGCTGGCTTTGAACAGCTATCCTCAGATCTCAGCCTCCTGAGTAGCTAGGATTGGAGGCATGAGCTATCAGCACCTAGTAGGAATTCATCTTTACCTAATTGTAATAATAAGATACATAGTTCTTGTTTATAAGAAAATTTTGCTAGGGCTAGGAAGGTGGCTCAGTAGTAGCGTGTTTTGTTTGCCTTACATGCATGAGGCCCTGGGTTCGATTCCTTGGCACCACATAGGCAGAAAAAGCCGAAGTGGTGCTGTGGCTCAGGTGGTAGAGTGCTAGCCTTGAGCTAAAGAGCTGAGAGGGACAGTGTGCAGGCCCTGAGTTCAGGCCCACAGAGGGCAGGGGGAGGGAGGGTAAATTTGGGGGGACTCCAGTGGCTCTTTCTTATAATTCTAGTTATTCAGGAGGCTGAGATCTAAGATCAAGATTTGAAGCCAGCCCTAGGCAGACAAATCCAAGAGACTCATATTTCCAATTAACCACCTAGGAGCTAGAACTGGAGGCATGGCTTAAGTGTCAGAACACTACTAGTCTTGAGCAAAAAAGCTAAGAATATGAGGCCCTGAGGTCAAGTCCCAGTATGGTACAGGAATTAAAGTTTTCATATTGCTAATTATAGATAGTTCAAGTACTAAATATTTCACTGGGTGTACTTTAAAAAAATAAAACAGGTAAGTAAAAAATTCTGAGGTCTTGTAACCCCTCTATATGATATTTTCACAATAAAAAATAAAATTAAAAAACTCTGAGGTAATGTATAGATCCCATTAGGAAACCTAAAATTTAAGTAAATACCCACTGTTTTGTTGTTGTTGGTAGTGGAGCTTATACTCCAGTCCTGGGCACTGTCCCTGAGATTTTTTACTCAAGGCAGCACTCTGCCACTTTGAGACACAGAACCACTTCTGATTTTCTGGTAATTAACTGAAGAAAGTCTCAAGGAGCCAGGTGCCAGGGGCTTATGCCTGTAATCCTAGCTACTCAGGAGACTAAGATCTGAGGATCACGGTTCAAAGCCAGCCTGTGCATGAAAATCCGTGAGACTCTTATCTCCAATTACCACCAGAAAACAGGAAGTAGCACTGTCGCTCAAGTGGTAGAGTGCTTGCCTTAAGCTGAACACAGCTCCCAGTCCCAGAGTTCAAACCCTATGACTGACAAAAAAAAAAAAAGTCTCATGGTCTTATGTGCGTAGGCTGTCTTTGAAGTACAATCCTCAGATCTGAGCCTCCTGAGTAGCTAGGATTCCATGCATGAGCCACCAGTGCCCAACACCCACTGGTATTTTTTTTTTTTTTTTGGTCATGGGGCTTGACTTCTGGGACTGCTGGGGCTATCCTTCTCTTCAGCTTAAGGCTAGCACTCTATCACTTAAGTGACAGTGCCACTTCCAGTTTTCTGGTGGTTAATTGGAGATAAGTCTCACAGACAGTCCTGCCTGAGCTGGCTTTGAATCAGGAGGAGCTAGGATTACAGGCATGAGCCACCAGAACCCCTGGAATTTTTGCAATATATATATTTTAAACATCAGCTAAGGAATTTCACATTTCAATGACATAAACTGATTATCTGTGTTTGATTTAATTTGATTATAGTTGTATACATTTGATGACAACACATCATTAAGGTAAACATATCATTACAATGAGAAGGCTGGGGGCTAGGAAGGTGGCTCAGTGGTAGAGCACTTGCCTTGCATGCATGAGGCCCTGGGTTCGATTCCTCAGCACCACATAAGCAAAAAGAAAAAAGCCGGAAGTGGCGCTGTGGCTCAAGTGGTAGAGTGCTAGCCTTGAGCTGAAGAGCTGAGGGACAGTGCCCAGGCCCAGAGTTCAGACCCCACGATCGGACCCCCCCCAAAACAAACAAACAAACAAAAAATAATGAGAAGGCTGTTTGAAACTACAAGAGTACAAATGTTTTGGTGAATTTGACTTAGCCTACTGTTTTTCAGTTTTTTCGAGACACGTCTCACTATGTTTCCTAGGCTTGGCCTTAAACTCAAACCTCTTGCCTCAGCTCTCTTAGTGCTGGGATTACAGGTATGTGTCGTCATACCCAGGTAGTCTACTAATTGTTTTTCACTTTAGTCTTTGAATCTGCTTTTCTACTACTTCCTTACCTAACATAAGGGCCAATGTTTGGACACTACTATTATTTGAGAATTGGCCCTAAATTTTACAATATTATATACAATAGAAGTCTATGCTCCATCAGAAAGAAATCACACAGCCCCACTGGTTAGGAAATTGAGAGACTTGGAAAAAATTATATTAAGTGAAGTAAGCAAGGCCCAAAGAAACATAGGTCCCATGTTTTCCCTTATTTGCAATAACTAGTATATGTCTAGGACAAGCAGAAAAGGTCAAAAGCTATGGACATATGATCATGTAAGATGATGCTAAGTGAAATGAACCCCAAGACAGGGACACAAGAGGCTTTATCTTTGTTGCTGTTGTTTTAAATGTATTTATAATGTACTATGTGATTTTTTTTTATTTCTTTTGTATGTTCTTCCCCCATGGTATAAACCGTTTTAACTCTATTTGATTCCAGTGCCCTGCATCTTGTATATACTTTTTTCTAATTTGGGGAGGGGAAGGGAAATAACAAAATGCTGAAACAAGGATACAGGTTGACCCATTGTAACAATGAGATGTACAAGACATTATGTTGAGGGGGAGTGGGAGGTAGAGTTAGGGAAGGGATGGTAGGGGAAAAACAAAGGAGGGGTAACAATGCTTGATAGGAAATGTACTTATCTTACTCATAACTGTAACCCCTCTGTATAGTATCTTTACAATAAAAAATATATATTAAAAAAAGATTTAAAAATTTTACAATATTAGAAATGTTTTTCCTAGTCAGGTACCAATAACTCACCCCTGTAATCCTAGCTACTCAGGAGGTTAAATTCTGAGGATCAAGGTTTGAAGCCAGCCTGGGAAGAAAAATCTGTGAGACTATTCTCTACATTCAACTATACTAACAAATCTGGAAGTAGAGCTGTGGCTTATGTGGTAGAGCACTAGTTTTGAGCAGGACAGTATGCAGGCCCATAAGTTCAAGTCCCAGGACCAGCACACACACAAAAAAATGTTTTCTTTAAGAAGTCCTAGCCTAGGGGGCTGGGAAGGTGGCTCAGTGGTAGAGCACTTGCCTTGCATGCATGAAGCCCTGGGTTTGATTCCTCAGCACCACATAAGAAAAAAGAAAAAAGCCGGAAGTGGCGCTGTGCCTTAAGTGGTAGAGTGCTAGCCTTGAGCTGAAGAGCTGAGGGACAGCGCCCAGGCCCAGAGTTCAGGCCCCGCGACCAGACTCCCCCCTCCCCCCCACCCCAAAAAAAAGTCCTAGCCTAAACTGAAGCAGTAAATTTTAGGGTCAGTCATAAAATACATAAAATGAGACCAAAAAATCATTTTAGTTAAGATAAAAATGGCTATGCTAGTTTGGGAATGTGGCTCAGTGGTAGAGTACTTGCCTAGCATACATGAAGCCCCTGGGTTTGATTCTTCATTACCATATAAACAGAAAAAAGCCTGAAGTGGTGCTGTGACTCAAGGGGTAGAACACTAGCCTTAGGCCAAAGAAACATAAGAGACAATGTCCATGCCGATTTAAGCCCCGTGTCTGGCCAAAAAAAAAAAAAAAAGGGGGGGGCTATGCTACTTCTGTACGCACCTTCACCCACTGATCTGGCTTGACATTTTTCAAAACCACATTCATTTCTGGCTTATCCATTAGAATTTTTTGTTTGGCTTGATTGGGGTCTTCACTAGTAGAGATTGTGATAGGAACCATCCATTGAGGACAATCTTCTCCTAAGCAAGAGAAAAACAAACAGAAAATTAAAAATTGATTTTCAACGGAAGAAATGGATAATAAAGTAGAAAAAGATGTCAGGGAGCCAGGCACTGGTAGCTCACACCTGTAATTCTAGCTACTCAGGAGGCTAAGATCTGAGGATCATGGTTCAAAACCAGCCCAGACAGAAAAGACTCTCATCTCTAATTAATCAACAAAAATTTTGTCAGGAAGTAGAGCTGTGGCTCAAGTGGTAGAGCACAATCCTTGAGTGCAAAAGCTCAGAGACGGCAACCCAGGTCCAGAGTTCAAGCCCCAGGATTGGCACAAACAAAACAAAAAAGTAATTATAACAGTAAGGAGGATAAAGGGCAGAAAGTCATGTTTCTTTATCAAATTTTGTGAGTATAACATGATAAAACATAGGTAGTTGTGACATATATACATATACTATATATGTCTAATGACATGAAGAAATACTTGCAAGTATTTGACTATCAGGAGGTGAAGGTAGGAGGATGAGTTTGAGATCAGCTTGGGCTACATAGTAAATTCCAGGTCAGACCAGCAATGCAGTAATACCAAATCTCAAAGCAAGCACTTACAAGCATAAATTCTTTAACTTACTAAAGAGGTAGACCTTAAGAAAGTTGAGAAGATTTAAAAAAAAAAAATGTAGCCACCCTAAACACAGTAAGGCCTCTCTCAGGGATTAAGACTAAAGACATCACTTCTTGAGTGTTCCAATCTTTCTTTACTCTCCACGGCCTTTAATAATAGACATGAAATTTTTAAAAATTCTAAGTGACTAAATACTACAAATATCTTGTAAAATTCTTTTCTTTTTCCTTTGAGACAAGGTCTTATGTAGTCTAGAACGTCTTGAGATTCTCCTAACCTCATCCTCCCAACTGATGATTACAGGTGCCAACATTTCCAGCTTAAATTTTCTCTTTGGATTTCTTTCTTTCCTTTGTCAGTGGTAGGGGGCTTGAACTCTGGGCCTGGGTGCTGTCCCTGAGCTCTTCAGCTCAAGGTGCACGCTCTACTACAGCACCACTTCCAGTTTTCTGGTGATTAATTGGAGATAAGAATCTCACAGACTTTCCTGCCTGGGCTGGGTTTTGAACCTTGATCCTCAGATCTCAGCCTCCTGAATAGCTAGGATTACCGGCATGAGCCACTGGCTCCTGGCTCTTTTGATTAAATTTCATTTTTATTCTTTCAACATCTCCTTGCTTTTACTTAATCCCATTAAGTTATAAAAATGAGTATCATTTCCTATTAGCTGGAACACTACTGGTATGGTACCCAAATTTGTTAATCAGCTCCCAGTTATAGCTATTGCTTACCAACATATGGTCCACTGGCACAGAACTTCTTTTGAGACAATCTCAGTAATCTGTCATCATCTACCTGAAAAGGTAAAACAAATGCTATATATAACAGCATCAACCATCTTTTTTCCCCTGTGTTTGTGGGGGTTTTTCTACAAGAATTAGAAGGTAGAACCAATATAATCAAATGTCTTATGAGTGCACAAAACTTAATGGCAATAAAGATGATTATACCATGGAATGGGCAAAAAGCTCACTATTTTTTCATTTAACCATCAAAATAAAAATATTCTAAATAAAAGCTCAAATTCTAGCTGGGCCTCAGTAGCAAACCCTTGTAAAACTACCTACTCGGGAGGCTGAGATCTCAGGATTAGGGTCCTAAGCCACACCTCCACTTCTAGATTTTTGCTAGTTATCTGGAGTTAAGAGACTCAAAGGTTTGTCAGCCTGGGCTGGCTTTGATCCGCAGATCTCAGCATCCTGGTAGTTAGGATTACAGGTGTGAGCCACTAGTACTTGGCATGGATTTTCTTTTTTGAGACAAAGTCTTGCTGTGCAGCCTAACATGGCCTCTAATTCCTCATTCTCCCACTTCAACCTCCCATGTGCTGGGATTACAGGCATACATCTCTACACCTAGGTTTAGAAAGGATTTTTTTTTTTTTTAGGGGGGGGGAGGGCGCGGAACCTCAATCCTGGGGCTTGAACTCAGGGCCTACACATTGTTCCTGAGCTTATTTTGCTCAAGGCTAGTGCTCTACCACTTGAACCACAGTATTACTTCCGGCTTTTTCTACTTCTGTGGTACTGAGGAATCCAACTCAGGGCTTCATAAATGTGAGGCAAGCATTCTACCACTAAGGCACAATCCCAGCCCTATAAAGGATTTTTTTTTAAGAGTACCTGTTCAGCTTCCACATAAATGAGAGGGAATCCCATTTGTTTGGTCCAGGTATTCATCACAGCTGCTATAGGTTTGCCACTAGCACTTTCCAAACTTTCCCAAAGATCCTCTAGAAAGTAAATGTAAACAATATTAATCTAAAATGTTTATTTTCCTAAATCATCAGAAATTTTATATAACTTTTAACACTATTTAACTATTCTTTTGTTCTTTTAGGTTCAGGAAACAATAATTCTAACATCTACCCCTGAATACCATCCTTTGGCCCTCTGCTGGAAAAGTAGAATCAAGTCTCAATAATGCCTTTTTAATTGAATCCTCTAGTATTATAGACGTAGGACAGTACTGTATCATCCCTCTGTGAATATAAATCCCTTGTACCTGACCTGCTTTATGATACGTAATAGTGACTGTGCTTTATCAGAGCTGTTTTTAATGATGTCACTCAAGAATGTTTTCTTTCCAGATGATGACTGAGAAGTTAATAAAAAAAAAAAAAATGGTTCCAGGTACCACAACAGTAACAACTTCGCATTTTTCTGGGGTTTTGTTTTTTGTTTTTGTTTTGTTTTCTACTTTTGTCAGTTTATTAAATTGGTGTCTTAATTTTCAAAATAAGCACTAGCTACTACTTGAATGAGATTCAATGTTATTGTGATTGTGTTCACAAGTTAGGGACATTTTCCTTACTTCTCTGTTATGAATAAGACAAACCTTGTCAGTATCTTTTAGCACTTCATAGCTTAAAATTCTAACAGCTTCAGATTTAGGTTTACAGTTTGCTATTGATGAGACCAGGTCTGGTCTTGACAGTAAAGCCACCATTGGGATTTTGTTTTTTATCTTTTTTTTTTCTTTTTATTAATGGATGTGCTGGATGTCTAATTTTGTTCAGATGACTGCAGATCCTGGAAAAGCTGTTGCTGCTATTGATGCATAACATACTGCTATTATTGGTCTTTTTATATAAATATATATACATATATATAATTTGACTTTTTGGAAACTTTAGCTGTGCTGTCAACTTTGGAAAAAGTATCCCAGTTTACCGTGTTCAGTTGGCATTGTACAGAAATTAATAGCCATATTGGTCTAGAAATGTTAAACTTAATTTTTTTCCATTTGTACAGTAAATGCATTGTATTAAATATGTAAGGTCTTATCTATGTGGGTTTGATTACAGAAACTAATAAAGTATTCTCTAAATAATGAAAAAAAAACAATGTTAATCTAAAATGTTTATATGTTTATTTTCCTAAACTATCAGAAATTTTATATAACTTTTAACACTATTTGATTATTCTTTTGTTCTTTTATGTTCAGGAAACAATAATTCTAACATCTACCCCTGAATGCTGCAGCTAAATAAATTTCATCATAAAAACTGGTCTTTAATTTTTAACATGTACTTAATTATTCTAATGTATAAAAAATTATAACTGACAAAAGATGGAGGAATTCAAAGAAAAAATAAAGATAGACACAGTAACATGTTCATGTATACTACTTCCTAAACAGTCACAAACTTAAATGCCATTACATCCATTCAATTAACCAAAGTTAAAACACAGTCAATGATAAAACTGAAATAAAACTTATGAGTTGTTTATCAGACAAGGGAAGGGAATATTCCAGGTAAAGAGAATAAATGATCTATGCACAAACAGGGAAGCATAAGATAGAAAACTTGAAGCAATACTTGTTGAGGCAACAACTCAGCAGTGTCTTCATTAAGCTACAGAATAGGGAGCACACTAGTAGGAGTAACAGATGAGGTCAAAAAAACTGGCAGAACTGTTTCAGGCAGTACGGCTTACAAAGAGGGATGAATCTGGTGATCAAGTAGAGTGATAAAACTAGCTACACCCTCTCTAGAGAGATATTCATTCTAGCTTTAGTTTAGCAAATGAAGTTGAAAGGAATGGGAAAGGGGATGAAGTAGTGAGTTAATTAACAAGTAATTGCAGAACTGTAGTGGAGAGATCACAAAGTGGATTAGAAGGGCTACGTGAACAGACAGATGACTCTGGAACTTCGGCAAGAAGTTAAAGATCATGAGCAATAACTAAAATATAGTTTAATAATAAGTATCTTTCATAAATAACAGGACCAAACAAAACTGTCAAAGAGTAGCCTTTGCTATTCAAAGTGTAGCATAACTCAGTAAGGCTAGATTTACCCAGGTATGTTAGAAATGTACTAACATATACAGAGTAACAATATTTTATCTCCATTTCAATCTCAACCTATTAAAGATTACCTGTGGCAGCATTCTTTTGTTGAAACTTGGTTAAATACATATTCATTCCTTTTTTAAAGTCCTGAGAAAATAAAGTTAAATGCAAGAGTCAGATCTCAGGATTTATATTGTATGTGCATATTTGTAGTCAAAAGCAAGGCTGGCACTGTCAAACTTGTAATCCTAGGTACTGAGAAGGCAGAGCTATGAAAATCTCAGGTTTTAACTGGCCCAGATAGAAAAGTCTGTAAGAGGGCTGGGCAGATGGCTCAGTGGTAGAACGCGTGCCTTGCATGCCTGAGGCCCTGGGTTCGATTCCTCAGCACCACATAAGCAAAAAGAAAAAAGCCGGAAGTGGTGCTGTGGCTCAAGTGGTAGAGCGCTAGCCTTGAGCTGAAGAGCTGAGGGACAGCGCCCAGGCCCAGAGTTCAGGCCCCACGACCTGACCAAAAAAAAAAAGAAAAGTCTGTAAGATTCATCTCCAATTAACTAGCAAAAAGCTAGGCTGGAAGTGTAGCTCAGGTGGCAAGAATGCCTGTCAGCTGTGAGCAAAAAAGCCAAGCAAGGCATTGATGACTCACATCTCTAATCCTAACTTACCCAGGGCAGGTGAGATCTTAGAAATATAGTTCAAAGCCAGCTCAGGCAGGAAAAAAAAAACACCCCATGAGACTCCTATTTGCAATTAACCACCAAAAAGCCAAAAGTGGCTGTTGCTCAAGTGGTTGAGTCTAGACTTAAGCAAAAAACCTAATGGAAAAGAATCTAGGCCCCAAGTTCAAGTCCTAGTAATGGCACCATGTGTGCACATACACAGAAATTAAATACTCAAGTGTCAGATGTACTACAAAATATATATTCTTTTTCTTTTTTTTTGGGGGGGGGGGTCCAGTTGTGGGGCATGAACTCTGGGCCTGGGTGCTGTCCCTCAGCTCTTCAGCTCAAGGCTAGCACTCTACCACTTGAGCCACAGCGCCACTTCCGGCTTTTTTCTTTTTGCTTATGTGGTGCTAAGGAATCGAACCCAGGACCTCATGCATGCAAGGCAAGCGCTCTACCACTGAGCCACCTTCCTAGCCCACAAAATATATATTCTTTTGATGCCTACTACCTTAAGACTGTATACTTGCCAGACACCAGTGCTCATACCTGGAACCCTAGCTACTTGGGAGGCTGAGAACTGAGGACTGTGCTTCCAAGTCAGCCAAAGAAGGAAAGTCTATGACACTCGTTCTCTCCAATTAACTACCAAAAAAGCCAGAAGTGGAGCTGTGGCTCAAGTGGTAGAGAGCCTTGAGCAAAAAAGCTCAGGGACAACATTCAGACTGAGTTCAAGCCCAAGAATGTATACTCTTTTTCTTCTACTTTTGCTTTTAAGTTTTATACTAACTTCCCATTGCTACTCCTGCACATCGCTCTTCTAGAAGACCTCAATAGTCAATATAAAAAGAAATACAGGACGGGCACCGGTAGCTAACGCCTGTAATCCTAGCTACTCAGGAGGCTGAGATCTGAGGATCGCGGTTCAAAGCCAGTCCGGGCAGAAAAGTCCATGAGACTCTTATCTCCAATAAACCACTAGAAAACTGGAAGTGGCACTGTGAGTCAAGCGATAGAGCGCTCGCCTTGAGCTCAAGAGCTGAGGGACAGCACCCAGGCCCAGAGTTCAAGCCCCACATCCGACAACCCCCCCCGCCCCCCCACACACACAGATAAAGCAAAACATATAGAGAAATTTAGCTTTAAACAATGAGACATTTTGTCCATGTAACCTGTGAACAGAAGATTAAAAAAAAAATGTTCTTTTACCTTATCCCCAATGTAGTCATGCAGCATTCGGATAACAGACGCACCTTTGCTATATGATATAGCATCAAATATCTCATCAACTTCAGATGGATGGCCCACACTGACCTGGTAGACAGTGTGATTCAGGGTTATGACAGGAAGCAGACAGCCTGTAATACTAAATTACATAAAACTTTCTAGGAAAACCCGTCTAATTCCTAAGATATTTTTCTGCCTTTAATGCACTCATAAAGTACATAACAATCATCAAAAGTGTAGCTAATTAATCTTAATAAAGTGGAAGATGATGAGGATCATGTTCTCTATTCTAGTCCTGACACTGCTCTGCTCAGAGGCAAGTCATTATATTTATTTATAGAAGTATAGGGAGAGGTGAATAGAGAAGAAATGTAGAGATAAAAACATTTAGTAAACTACACTAATTATAATTACTTTATGATTAAAACATTAAATAATTACTTTACAATTAAAGAAGATACGAGCTAAATATGTTAAAGTAAGATTGTTGCTCTCCTTCGGATGCAAGATTTCTATATATAAACTAATTGTAGTAAGAATAGACTAAGTCAAGAGAAAACAAACACAGAAACAGACTAGAATAATAAAATATGTCCATATTTTCCTTGAAACAATGGAATCATAGTGTTACTCAACAGATATAGTTTCTCTCACACTATTCAATAAAACCTTATGTAGTATCTTCCTCTACAAAGATAAAATTTTTATAAGGCCTATCTTAAAAACATCAATTAGAATTTACTCTTGTCAGATTTTTAAAGACTGGAAATATAAACTAAAAAACAAGCTATACCACCCAGCAATTATCTTTTCATTTCAGAATCCTAAGCATCTCTAAAACAAATTATTTTATTGGGAAGGAAAGTAGTTATAGGCCAATGGTTGGAAAGTATAGCTCACTTCAATAGGATGACTGTTATCTAAGGCATCAAGCTCCTGGGCTCGGGTATAATCAGCAGAAACAAACTGAGTCCAGATATCATACTCTGGAAAGCAGTGGTCCACACATAGATATTCAATCCAGGATGCAAAGCCTTCATTTAACCAGAGATGAGTCCACCATTCCTTTAAAAAAAAAAAAGTATAAAAATAAGTGAGGAAAACAAAATGACTGTCCTTCTACTAATTTGAAAAAAAGTTGCTTAAGGAAAAAAAAAGTTTGTTCTACTATACTCCCAAATTTGTAATTTAATGAGCAAAAATTCTGAAGCCACTTAGTGAAAAACTCATATTTTGTCAACAGATGGCAAGAAAGGTCAGTCAGCTGGTGATCTTAAAATTATGCTTGGAGAACATTTTCAAAACTCCAGAAACTTCTTATTACCACAGGTAGAAAGAGGGTGGAGTACATATATGGAAAAGGGAAAGAGCAGATAAAAGTAGGCAAGAGCAGAGAAGTGAAAAATATCATTATATAAAATTTAGCTTAGTAATCAACTGTTATGGCTCACACCTATAATTCCACCCAGAAAGTGGAAGTAGGAAAATTATCAGGTCAAGTCCAGCCTGAGTTGTGAGAAGTTGCTATGAGACTCTGTCTCAAAAACAGCTCAGTGGTACTGTGCTTGCCTCGCATGCATAAGGCCCTGGGTTTGATTCCTCAGCACTACGTAAGCAGAAAAAAGCCGGAAATGGCACTGTGGCTCAAGTGGTAGGGAGCTAGCCTTGAGCTGAAGAGCTGAGGGCCAGCACCCAAGCCCAGAGTTCAGGCCCCTCGACCGATCAAAAAAACAAACAACAACAACGACAAAAAAAAAAAACCCCAAAAAGCTAGGCTTTAGTGGCTTATGACTGTAACCCTAGCTATTCAAGCTAAGAGGCTAAGATCTGAAAATCAAGGTTTGAAGCCAGCCTGAACAGGAAAGTTCATGAGACCCTTACCCCCAATTAACCATCCAGAAGCTGGCAGTGGAACAGTGGCTCAAGTGGTGTAGATGGGGAGCCTTAAGCAAAAAACTCAGAGACAAAGCCCAGGCCCTATGCAAAAATTCTGAAGCCATTTAGTAAAAAAATCATTTTTGGGGCTGGGAAGGTGGCTCAGTGGTAGAGCATTTGCCTTGCATGCCTGAGGCCCTGAGTTCGATTCCTCAGCACCACATAAGCAAAAAGAAAAAACCCTGAAGTGGCGCTGTGACTCAAGTGGTAGAGCGCTAGCCTTGAGCTGAAGAGCTGAGTGACAGTGCCCAGGCCCAGAGTTCAGGCCCCACGACTGGACCAAAAAAAAACCCAAACAAACAAAAAATCATTTTTGTGTCAACATATGTCTAGAAAGGTCAGTTGGGGATCTTAAGAGTTATGACTAGGGAACATTTTTTTTTTTTTGGGGGGGGGGGGGTCCGGTCGTGAGGCCTGAACCCTGGGCCTGGGCGCTGTTGATTAGGGAACATTATTAAAACACTAAAGTAATTTCTTCCAAATTTTTGTGTCCAGATTGACACAAAAACAAAACAAAGCTCAAGACAGACTATATTCCTAGCTATCTGGAGGCAGATGAGGGATAGAGGTTCAAAGCCAACCTGAGAAAAATGTTCACAAGACTTCATCTCATCCAGGAGCTGGGTATACTGACATATACTACCTATCATCACATTTGTATGGGGAAGCACAAATTGGCTGGGCCTGGACATAATCACAACAACAATAATGCAAAAAGGACTGCTAGAGTGGCTCAAGTGATATAGTTTCTATCTAGCAAGTATGAGGTCCTCAGTTAAATACCAAAAAGACAAAAATAAAATAAAAAGCTAGTGGGAAAAAATAAAGGGGTGGCTAGGGGCAAAGCTCAAGTGATAAAGCACTTGCCTATAAAGTGCTGCATATACTTCAATCGCCAGTATTAAAAACAAAACTATTAGCTGGGCATCAGTGGCTCATGCCTGTAATCCTAGCTACTCAGAAGGCTGAAATCTGAGGATCATGGTTCAAAGCCAGTCCAGGCAGGAAAGTCCGTGAGACTCATCTCCAATTAACCACCAGAAAACTGGAAGTGGCGCTGTGGCTAGAGTGCTAGCCTTGAGCTGAAGAGCTGAGTGATAGCACCAAGGCCCACCCAGAGTTCAAGCCCTATGACCACACCCCCCCCCCAAAAAAAGAAAGAAATATCATGGTAGGAAGTAGTTCAATGATGAATGTTAATATTTGAGTATGAAATTCTCACCTGCTAATAAAACTACATGGCAAGTGGGATGAACAAAGACTGAGTGCCAAAATATTTTTTGAGGTGTATCAACTTTTTAGAAAGATGATTTCAATCTAATTTTACTACAATTGATTAAAGTGCTTAGTAATGTATTAATCCAAGACAGAGGCCAAGGGATTTTGGTTGAAAAACAAAGTGCATTTTGAAATTCTAAAAGAATCAGATTGGGGAAAGGGGATGCTTGAACTCAGGGTCTCAAGCTTTCACCTAGCTTTTATGTTCAACACTGGCACACTATCACTTGAGCCATACCTCTACTTTCTTTTTTTTTTTTTTGTGCCTGTCCTAGGGTTTGAACTCAAGTGCCTGGGTACTGTTCCTGAACTTTTTTTACTCAATGTAGTGCTCAATCACTTGAGCCACAGCTCCCTTTCCAGCTTTTTGAAGGTTAGAGATAAGTGTCTCGCAGACTTTCCTGCTTGAGCTGGCTCTGAATCATGATCCACAGATCTCAGTCTCCTGAGTAGCTAGGATGATAAGCATGATTCACACTGGCACTCAGCAAAAGGGTTGTTTTGGTTTATTTTTTTTTCCCCCTTCTGGTACTGGTTCTGGGGTTTGAACTCAGGGCCTCAGTGTTTTCCCTGGGCTTTTTGCTAAAGGTTAGTACTCTGCTACTTGAGCCACACCTCTACTTCTGGCTTTTTGGTGGTTAACGGGAAATAAGAATGTTCTAACAGACTTTCCTCCTGAATAGCTAGGATTACAGGCATGAGCTACCAACACCCGGCCAAAAAGTTTATTTTTGGTTGTTGTTTTTTTTTTTTTTAAAGCAACTCTTTAGATGTCTCAGTTGCTAAATATCTTACTTTCTTGCTTATTTAAATTTTTTTTTTGGGGGGCTGGTCATGGGGCTTGAACTCTGGGCCTGGGGGCTGTCCCTCAGCTCTTCTGCTCAAGACTAGCATTCTACCTACCACCTGAGCCACAGCACCACTTCCGGCCTTTTCTGTTTATGTGGTGCTGAGGAATCAAACCCAGGGATTCATGCATGTGAGGCAAGCACTCTACCACTGAGCCACCTTCCCAGCTCCTTTCTTGCTTATTTCTAAGACATAAGGAAGTTAACTAATACCCAAGCAAGTATACAACTCTTGGAAGTCTTTTAAGTGCTGTCAAAGAATCTGGTAAACCCAGGGCTTTGCATATGCTAGGCAAGTACTCTACCACTAAGCTACCTCCCTAACCCTGATAAAGTACTTTTCTCTTTTTTCCCAAAGATTTCTTTATTAAGTAACTACATATATTTTATACTATAGTGGCGTAGTTATACTTAGCTAAAGTCACCAATGCATTTTAACCTTCACAATGATAATCATCTTCATTCTAATCTACAAAGTTTATGAACTTTATGAACATTAACAATAAAACTATTTCTTCCATGGGGAAAAACAAAGGAGGAGGTAACAATGCTCAATCGGAAATGTACTCATTACCTTACTCATGTAACTATAAACCCCCTGTACAGTATTTTTACAATAAAAAATATGTCTTTAAAAAAACAAACTATTCTTTCAGATCGGGTGATATGTATATTTCTTTCCTTCTGCTTAGTCCTAATAAATACTTTTCAAAGGCAGATCTTGAAAATAAAATTTTTCTATCACTCAACTATTTTTAGGGTAATATTATAACCAAATATTATAAAAGCTGATGTGGTCAAGATGATGTACAGCAGGATAAAGATAAATATATTAGAGCACTTAAAAATATTAAATACCATAGTAACAAGATTTCCAAACCATTGATGGGCAAGTTCATGTCCCACAACCAGAGCAACCCACTGGCGTGATGAAGAACAGGAGTTTTTTGGATCAATAAGCAATGCAGTCTCCCTGTATTTCAAAAAAAACAACAACAACGAAACAATGTAAATATTGCATTAAAAGTGGGCATACATAGTGAGAAGGATTCTGACAGTAAATGATATGGCCAGATTAGGCTTTAAAGATATTAATAAAACAATTCCAGAATATATAGAGTAGAAAAAGTCTGAGGACCACCATAATAATAGAATTCATTCAACGAAAGATCAAACTAAGCCAGGGTGCCAGTGGCTCACGCCTGTAATCCTAGCTGCTCAGGAGGCTGAGATCTGAGGATCACAGTTCAAAGCCAGCCCAGGCAGGAAAGTCTATGAGACTTTTATCTCCAATAAACCACTAGAAAACCCGAAGTGGCTCTGTAGCTCAAGCGGTAGAGCACTCACCAAGAGCGCAGGGACAGCACCCAAGCCCAGAGTTCAAGTGCCACCACCGACAAAAAAAAAAAAAAAAAAAGGATCAAACTAATCTCCAGTGGCTCATCATGTCTATAATCCTAGCTACTCAGGAGGCTGAGCCTGGGCAGGAGTCAGAGACTCTTATCTCTAATTAACCACCAGAAAACAGTAAGTGGAGTTGTGATTCAAAGTGGTAGAGTGCTAGCCTTGAGCAGAAAAGCTCAGGGACAGTGCACAGGCTAAGTTCAAGTCCCATAACTGACCAAAAGAGAGAAAGAGGAGAAAGAGAAAGAGAAAGAGAAAGAGAAAGAGAAAGAGAAAGAAAGGGAAAGGGAGAGAGAGGGAGGGGGAGAAAGAGAAAGAGAGAGAGAGAGAGAGAGAGAGAGAGAGAGATCAAAGGCATGATTCAAATTTATTTTTTAATCTGAAATTTTGTAATTATTTCTGATTAGAGATGATTATGCTAGACAAAGTCTTTTCATTAAATGAGGGAAATATAACAGAGGAAAATGCATTCCAACATCCTCAAAAGAACACTGAACAGGCTGTCTAAAACTTAGCTCATCTAAAAAGGCAAGTGAAAAAGCAAAAAATTGTTTAAGGACTCTGCTTCAAAAATTATACAAACCACATGTTTGTGTTATGGTAACAGACATGTGAAAAATTAGCTAGAAGATACAAAATAAGGGGAGGTTCTTCAAATTGGATAAATAACTGTGAAACTACTGGGAGGAAGAAAAGGCACCAAAATGAGAAACTCAGCCAAGAACACAACTAAAAACGCTACTAATGCCAGATGCTCACTTTCATTTCTTTTTTTTGTTTGTTTGTTCTGGGGCTTGAATCATCAACTTTCAAAATCTTACACCCTTGGATAGTAGCACCAGAAAGGGAAGTCCATCTGCATTCTTGAAATGTTAATGGAACTGAGGGAGAGGCAGAAAGTTTTATACCAGATCATAAAGCAGAAGCTACTCAACTGTGATTAGGAGTGAAGACCTTATGAAGTCAGTGATTGGAAAGATAAGGCAGGGTGACGTGTCATTAACATACCTATAAGTAACAAGGCCCCAGTTCTCCATGGCACCTTCATAAAATAAATATAAACATTTATTGATATACATATGTGCATACTTTTTCCTCAAAAAAAATCACAAAAATTCAAATAAAGTTATTACAATTCAGCAATAAAACGAAATTTACTTTACCAGCTGCAAAGTCAGCAATAGCAATGAGATCAATTTTAGGTAGAGGATAAGGAACATTGAAGTATTCTTTATAAAAAGGCAAGGTTTTAGCAGCAACCTATAAAAGCACACAAAAAAGAACCATCTGATGAGTATTTTTTTAATGAGTCATATACAAATCCACAAAGGAAACCTGCTGCAAGACAAAGTATCTCAAACTATGAGAAATCAATTCTAGAAAGCCCTTCTCCTTCACAGACTAACTTAGCCCAAGCTTTTTATATATACCAGCCAAACTGACTCGTAAGTGTAACTTATATTCCTACACTCATTTCCCTAGGAAAATAAGTTCCACTTTTATATTCTTTCTTCTTTTTCTGTGGGTTTGAACCCACAGCCCCATGCATGCTAAACATGCACTCTACCACTAAGCTATATTACAGCACTGACTTTTATAGTCTTTGAATAGTTATAAAATGTTAATGTAACATCAATGTTGATATATCCAAAATTCTATTAAAAATAAAATGAAAGAAGCATAAAAACTTTCAGACTAAATTACAAGTAACTGTACTAATAATTGATCAGAAATGTAAATTCCCCAACCTGGAGTTATGGACTGTTGGAACAATCCTCTTCAAGTACATTTACCTCTAACGCAAATTTTCCTTGTTCTGCTTTGCCAACAGGGGTGTAAACACGGACACACACACCATCTTTTGACCTTGTTTCTACAAAGTCATATTCACCCACAACAAATGCCACCAGATATGTAGACATAACAGGTGTGCGGGCAAACTTCACTTCCACTAAATTTTCATCATCAGGGTATGGTTTCCGGTCAATTACATTCTTAAGGGGGAAAAAAAGGAAAATTTAAACATTTTCATTAATATCCTAGAGCAAACACTAGCCAAAAACTATAGGCTTTCATTCAGTGTTTTTATCCTGTTAATATCTTTCCTCTAAAAAGTGATCTGAGCTAGGTACAGGTGCTTGTACTACTCAGGAAGTAACTATTCAGGAAGCTGACATCTAAAGATCTCGGTTCCAAGGCAGCCCCCAAAGACTTACCTTATCTCTAATTAACCACCCAAAAATTGGAAGTGGGTTGTGGCTCCCAGTGGTAAAACACTAACCTTGAGCAAAAAGCTTAGGGACAGTACCCAGGCCCTGAGTTCAAGTCTATAATCCACAAAAAATAAAAAAATAACAAGTGATCTGATAATGCACTTATACTAAAAAGTGGGTAGCTAAAAAGTATTAAAATTCTCAAGTACTTGAGACAAGAGGAATCAATTTTTCTTGAATATATATTATACACCAAGCACTGGGATGTTTTCCAGTAAGACTTCAATACTTTTCAAATGAAATAAGAACAGGAGAAAACAATTAGTAACAAATGACATTGTATATCAAGCACTGGCTGCTCATGCGTATAATCCCAGGTACTCAAGAGGATCTTAGGGTTCCAGTTTAGAACCAGACCAAGCAGATAAATCCAAGAAACTCTTATGTCTAATTAACTGGGCTGGTGTGGGGGTGGGGGGAGACCACACACAGAAGTACAGGCATAGCTCAAGTGGCAGGCAGGAGCAAAAAAGCTGACCAAGACTACAAGGCCTTCAGCTCACACCTCAGAATACACACACACACACACACACACACACACACAATTAATTAATTAATTAAAAAAATAGATTGTGGGCTGGGTGCCAGTGGCTCACCCCTGTAATCCTAGCTACTCAGGAGGCTGAGATCTGAGGATCATGGTTCAAAGGCAGACTGGACAAGCAAAGTTCATGAGGCTCTTATCTCTAACCACTAGAAAACCAGAAATGATGCTGTCTTGGAGCGCTTGCCTTGAGCTGAATTGCTCAGGGACAGTGCCCAGGCCGAGAGTTCAAGCCCCACAACTACCCCTCCATCCCACCCACCCCCCCCAAAAAAAAAAAGAAAAGAAAAAAGATTGTGGAATCTCTCATCTCAAAAGGTATGGATTTCTAGAGTATTCTCTGAACCAAGGCGCTGGCTCTACACAAATTGGTGAAGTTTTCATTTACCTTTGAAATTCCTAACTTCCCTTGGTCTACTCCTTCTTTTCTACTCAAGCTCTTATTCCCTCAAATTTTATTGTTTCTTCCAAGAAAGAGTTAAATAAAAAAATACTTGATATATTCATTTACACTATCGAATCTTTGAGAAGAGAATGATATTCTACCTATGGAATTCTCTACACCATAAGCAGGCAAAAGGCCAGTTAATTTCAGAGGTAATACACTTTTCCAATATCCCCAGAATCAGAATATAGGCTACAGGTTATTTCACATCTTAAAATAAGGCAAGCCTAAGCAATGCATTTTAAGTAATAAATGGCTTACTTTATATAAATGGTTAAGAGTATAAAAAGCATAGTCATTAAAGAAGATGATAACCCAGAAGCTAAAACATACTTTGTTATAAAACTACAATTTCTGGTACTTAAAATATAAAAGTTCTTTTCTTTCAACTAATTTATCTAACATTTGTATTGCTAAATTAAAAAACTAAATTTTTCTTAAAGCAAATGATTATATTACTGTATTAACAAGGATTCGTTATTCAACAGGGGAAATCCCTCCAAATATAAAAGGCAATTGAGTAAAAGAGAGCTCACTGAAAATAAATAGTAGTTGTGTTTGCAGTATGTACTAAAGTTACTATGCTAAGTAATAATAACATTTTACACCATCTAATCACAGCAAACCAAATATACCATAATAAAAATTTTGAGACTTTTAAGCACATACATACCATGTTTGATAAAGCTACTCTGTCTTTGGGAACAACCAATGAGATATCAAAAGTTGCTTTGATGGCAGGTTCATCCCAGCAAGGAAAAGCTCTCCGGGCATCAGTGGCCTTGAGAAAAGAATATGAAATACAAATACCATTAAGTTAACCTTACAGTCTATTTCATGAAACAACTACCATTACTTTATAATTCAGTAATTTGTCAGTTGATATTCAACCAAATATTTCTTTTCTATTCAGTGTCAGGCAATAGGCTACAAACTAACTACAAAGAAAGGTGGCTCAGTGGTAGAGTGCTTGCCTAGCATGCATGAAGCCTTGGGTTCGAGTCCTCAGCACACATAAACAGAAAAAAGCCTGAAGTGGTACTGTGGCTCAAATGGTAGAGTGCTAGCCTTGAGCTGAAGAGCTGAGGGACAGTGCCTAAGCCCAGAGTTCAAGATCCGCAACAGATCCAAAAAAAAAAAGGAATGTTAAGCAAGTTCTGTGGATGGATAAATTATTAGTAAGAGGGGAAAGAGTAAATGGAAAGGATAGTTCAATTCCTCAATTCCTCAGTACAATATAAACAGAAAAGGCCGGAAGTGACACTGTGGTTTCAGTGGTAGAGTGCTAGCCTTGAGCAAAAGAAGCTCATGGATACTGCCCAGGCCCTGAATTCAAGCCCCAGGACTGGCAAAATAAATAAATATTTTTTAATCCATATACCTCACCAATAAAACACAAAACAAAACATTGTTTGGAGATATAGTACAGCCATCATTCTTTTTTTTTTTGGTCAGTTGTGGGGCTTGAACTCTGGGCCTGGGTGCTGTCTCTCAGCTCTTCAGCCCAAGGCTAGTGCTCTACCACTGGAGCCACAGTACCACTTCCAGTTTGCTGGTGGCTTATTAGAGATTAGAGTCTCCCAGACTTTTTTTTTTTGGTCTGTGGTGGGGCTTGAACTCTGGGCCTGGGCGCTGTCCCTCAGCTCTTCAGCTCAAGGCGAGCGCTCTACCACTTGAGCTACAGCGCCACTTCCGGTTTTCTGGTGGTTTATTGGAGATAGGAGTCTCACGGTCTCTCCTGCCCAGGCTGGCTTTGAACCGGATCCTCAGATCTCAGCCTCCTGAGTAGCTAGGATTACAGGCGTGAGCCACCAGCGCCCGGCTTCCCAGACTTTCTTGCCTGGGCTGGCTTTGAACCATGATCCTCAAATCTCAGCCTCTTGGCCGGGCTTCCAGCCAACATTCTAAGATAAAGTATCCAAAATAGCTTGAGACAGGCACTAGAGTAATTTCAAATATTGAATTAAACCTAGAGAATTGTGGTAAATACTATTTAAAAATAAAAGGATGGGGCTGGGAAGGTGGCTCAGTACTAGAGCACTTGCCTTACATGCATGAGGCCCTGGGTTCGATTCCTATAAGCAAAAAGAAAAAAGCCAGAAGTGGCGCTGTGGCTCAAGTGGTAGAGCATTAGCCTTGAGCTGAAGAGCTGAGGGACAGTACCCAGGCCCAGAGTTCAGGCCCCATGACCGGACCAAAAAAATAAAAAATAAAATGAAATAAAAAAAAAATAAAAGGGGGACTGGGAAGGGGGTTCAGTGGTAGAGCGCTTGCCTTGCGTTCATGAGGCCCTTGGTTCGATTCCTCAGCCCCACATAAGCGCCGGAAATGGCGCTATGGTTCAAGTGGTAGAGCACTAGCCTTGAGCTGAAGAGCTGAGGGACAGCACCCAGGCCCAGAGTTCAGGCCCCAGGACCGGACCCAAAAATAAATAACAAAAATAAATAAATAAATAAATAAATTATATATATATATATATATATATATATATATATATATATATATATATATATATATATATATATATATATATGAAGGTAAGCCAGGCCCAGTGGGCGCCAGTGGCTCACACCTGTAATCCTAGCTACTCAGGAGGCTGAGATCTGAGGATCATGGTTCAAAGCCAGTCCAGGCAAGAAAGTCCTTAGGAGTCTTATCTCCAATATACCACCAAAAAGCCAGAAGTGGCACTGCGACTCAAGTGGTAGAGTGCCCACCTTGAGCTGAAGAGTTCAGGGACAGCACCCAGGCCTAGAGTTCAAGCCCCATGACTGACCAAAAAATAAATTAATAATAATAATTTTTTTAAAAAACAAAAGGTAACACAGAATTAATGGAAGAGGAGATATACTACATAACAGAAATTAGCACTAAACTAGACGTACATTTTCATAGTATGCAAAATAATTAATCTAGGAACATGGGCAGAAATTTAACAATGGATATCACTAATTGTTATGTTAATTATATTAAAATTCATAAAATAAATTCAGTAAGATTATCACATTAAAGTATCATTGACAGATAAAAGTATATACAAGACTTATAAGTATTTAGTAAATAAAAATTAAGTGAGTATAGTAATATAAAATAAAATGCCAAAGAAAGAAAGAAATGCTTTGAAACAGCTAATAATTCACTAGGAAAAGATATAGCTATCAAATATTTCAAGGATGATTGTGATTTTAAAAGGTATACAATCCAGACACTAGATGCTCATGCCTATAATTCTAGCTACTCAGATAGCTGAGATCTGAGGATCATAGTTCAAAGCCAGCAAGGGCAGGAACATCTGTGAGACTCTTATTCCAATAAACAACCAAAAAGCAGTAAGTTGAGATCTGAAGATATCAGTTCAAAGCCAGTCCGGGCAAAAAAGTCCATGATAATCACCAGAAAACTGGAAGTGGCCCTGTGGCCCAAGTGGTGGAGTGCTAGCCTTGAGCTGAAGAACTCAGGGATAGTGCCCAGGCCCAGAGTTCAAGCCTCACAACCGACCAAAAAACAAACAAACAAACAAACAAACAAAACCAGTGGACTAGGAATGTGGCTCAGTGGTGGAGTGCTTGCCTAGCATTCACTAAAGCCGTAGATTCCATTCCTCAGTTAACACACAAACAGAAAAGGCTGGAAGTTGTGCTGTGGCTCAAATGGTAGAGTACTAGGCTGAGCAAAGGAGCCCCAGGCCTGGTACATAAAATAAAATAAAATAAAATAAAGTAAAAATAAAGTCAAGTAGCTAGGCAGCAGTGGCTCATGCCTATCTAGCGACTCAGGAGGGTAAGATCTAAGGATGGAAGTTCCAAGCAGACCAGGCAGGAAAGTCTGGGAGACTTTTATCTCCATTAAACTACCAAAAAGCCAGAGATGGAGCTGTGGCTCAAGTGGTAGAGTGCTAGCCTTGAGCAAAAGAAGCTTAGGGACAATGCCCAATCCCTGAGTTCAAGCCCCAAAATCAGTTCCAAAAAATAAAGCCAAGGGCTGGGATGTAGCTCAGTGGCAAAGCGCTTGCCTAGCAAGTGCAACGTCCTGGGTTCGATCCCCAGTACCAAAAAAGAAAAGACAAAAAAATACAGTTAAAAAAAACCCAAACAACCAAAAAATAAAGCCAAATGTAGTAGCCATGTGTCTAATCACAGCTATTTAGGAGGTGGAGATAGGAGGTCTCTGATCTGGAGGCAGCACAGGCAAAAGTACAAAACCCTATCTGAAACTACAAGCAAAAGAACTGGTGGCATATCTCAAGCGATAGAGCTCTTGCCTTGACAAGTGCCCAAGAATAAAGAAAAGAGAATGAGAAGAAAATTACACAATATAAAACAATTCAGATATTGAAATTTTGTTACCATGTGTGTGTTGGTATACATCTATATATAATAGTTGCCACATAATCCACATCTTTCTATAGAGATAATTGGATGAATATAAAATAAAAACATTTTAAAACCCTAAGTATAATTATGGCTAAAGGAATTTGGCCTTAAGAATCACCTTAAATAATAGCATCAAACTGAGTCAGGCCAGGTGACAGTGGCTCACACCTATAATCCTCGCTACTCAGGAGGCAGAAATCTGAGCATCATGGTTCAAAGCCAGCCCAGACAGGAAAGTTCATGAGATACTTATTTCTAATGAACCACCAGAAAACCAGAAAAGTGGCACTGTGGCTTAGTGATAGAGCTCTAGCCTTGAGCTAAAGAGCTGAGGACAGTGCCCAGGCCCAAAGTTCAAGCCCCACAATTGACAAGGGGAAGAAAAAAAAAAAAAAAAACTGAGTCAGATGCTTAATTATACTATGTTAAGCCGAGTGCCAATGGCTCATGGCTGTAATCCCAGCTGAGGATCAAAGTTCAAAACCAACCCATGCAGGAAAGTTTATGAATTTTTTCTTTTTTTTTTGGTTGGTCATGGGGCTTGAACTCTGGGCTTGGGCGCTATCCCTCAGCTCTTCGGCTCAAGGCAAGCGCTCTACAGCTTAAGCCACAGTGCCACTTCCAGTTTTCTAGTGGTTTATTGGAGATAAGAGTCTCACGGACTTTCCTGCCCGGGCTAGCTTTGAACCTCAATCCTCAGATCTCAGCCTCTTGAGTAGCTAGGATTACAGGTATGAGCCACTGGCCCCCGGCAGTTTGTGAGATTTTTATCGCCACAGAAACTGCTAAAAAAGATGGAAGTGAAGCTGTCTGTGGTTCAAGGGATAGAGTGCTAGCCATGAGCAAAAGTCTCAGGGATAGAGCCCCAGGTCCTAAATTCAAGCCCCAGGACTAGTACATGTTATAGTATTTTAGAAGTTATAGTATTTTAGAACCAGACACCAGTGGCTCACACTTGTAATCCTAGCTACCCAAGAGACTGATATCTGGGGATCACAGTTCAAAACTAGAAGACAAGAAAATCCATGAAATTCCTATCTCTAAGTAACCAATAAAAATCCAGAAGTAGAACTATAGCTAAGTGGTAGAGTGCTAGCTAGCTTTGAGCACAAAAGCTCAGAGACAGTGCCCAATCCCTGAGTTCAAGCCTCAGTTGCAGCCAAAAATCAAAAAGAATTATAGTATGTTAGAGAAAGATAATACATACCTCAAACTGTGTTACAGCAGCATAGCGCACCTCTCCAGAAGGGGTGGTATATTTACTTCTATAGAAACCTTTCATTTTGTCATTCAGCTCTCCAACAAAATCTATCTTTAAGGTTCCTGTACCTGTGATCGAAGATAAACAAAATCACTTTTATGGAAATGTTAAGAACAGTTATCAAAAGTATGACCTCAAGATACTATATTTAGATGGCTATTTACTAAGTACAAATCAGTCCTTCCTTTCTCAAATACTCCTGGCACTGGAGAGAATATTCTGTCGGTTGATACAAATGACAAACTAATCCTAAAATGCCTCTTTCAGGCTATGTTTAGAGTGCCTGCTTAGAAAATAGTTTCAATAGTCTAATCTCCAATTCCCAATCCATGAAAATAGGAACAGGAAAGGAAACATTTATTATTAAATGCCTGACACATGCTACTGTGTAAGGGCCTTTTAAAATATTTATGTATATTCATAAAGATGAATGTGGATATTGTCCCCACTTTTTCAGATGAGGAAACTGAGGCTCATATTTTTAGTAAGCAGCAAAAATAGGAAAAAATGTCTTAACACCAAATTTATGCTTTCTGACAACATATGAATTGGTCTTTTTTTGACTGTTTCATGAATAGGAAAAGAAATGTAACCAACTGTTCTGTGATGAAAGACAAACATTGCATCTCTTTAATCCAAACAGAACACTAACTACCTACTTTTGTAGGAACTACCAGGAAGACCAATTATTTGGTCAGCAAAATGACATAAAAACAAATTTAGTCATTTAACCGATTGAATATTGACATTAAAGAAATATTTAATTGATAAATTATTAAATACAAATAAAAGTACAACCTAAATGTGTATCCTACTGTTGTGCCATGTACTTTATTAAAAAAAGAAAAATAACTATCTAGTAGCCATCTATTAAATTCAGATGAATGGCAAAACAATCCCATTCTACATTTTAAAAATCAAATCTCACATACACAAACAAAAATATTGATTTCAGTGCCTATTTATAACAAGATCCTAGGGCATGAGAGTCTACTAAAATCAAGGATATGGTATGAGTAATTACAAACTAGAACAAACTTTTATATCCTATTTTTCTAAACTTCTGTCATTTGAAGTTCTACACAGCACTGACATTTGACATTGACCAAAATGTTTCTGACATTTTCAATCTTGACATACTCTTCTAGGTGATCTTAAAGTCAAACACTCATCTTCTAAAACTAAATTTGCGTTTTGGAAAGGTTCAAAGTCACCGGGTATACAAGTCAACAGAATATATGAAGGACAAACTATATATTGTTTCTACACAAAGGCTGTCTGTAAAGCAATTAAACTGATTTAATTTGTCTCAAACTGGTTCTGAAAATAATCTAAGCAAAAATTTCAGACCTTTGTAGCAAAGCCATCACTAAAAAAACTGGCATGTTCTTAAAGCAATCATGTTGTAAATCAGTAACAACTGAAATTCAATTACATAGACATCTGTAGTGGCCATAAAAAAAAAAATCCGACAAATGTGAATATCTGAAGGAACAGTGAATACCTGTTTGCATGTGTAGTGCTAGAAATAAACCCAGTGCCTCACTAATGCTAAGCAGGCACTTAACTATTGAACTACACACCCAGATTCAGTCAACGTTTTAAACAGAATGACATATTACTGGGATATTAAATATAAGTCCGTGAGAGAATCAAAAGGAACTCTTAAAAACTGACACTAAAGAATTAAATTACACAATTTTAAGAAAAAAAAATTAAAGTTATTCTCTACTTTCTTTAGGAATTCACTGATATCTTTTTCAAAGCAGATGTCTTCATGTTAAAATTCACAAGAAAAATCTAACTGATTTTAAATTTCACTACCTTTAATGGGAATTGACGAAATTTTACACTAATTCCACAGATTAAATTGGCCTGTTTTCACTAAATCAAATGCTAAAATATTTTAAAATATAACTTATATTCATGGTGAGTATACTTTCAATTTTTTCCTATTTGGAACAAAAGTGGATTTAAAACTCATAACTAAATAAGAAAGGCTGCTTACACTTTTACTCGGTTTTAAATCTCCAAGGCCATCAAACCATAACAAGATATTGATAGTGACCACTTCCAAAAAGTGGCATACTAAACAAAATACAAAGTATTGGAAAGGATTATTACCTGAAATTCAAACAAAACACAAGTTAAAGTTTTTAAAAATCATTAATAAATTCAATTAGTGTCACATTATACAGTACTAATTACAAGTATTTACTAGTGAAAATAGAATTTTAGGGCAAGCAAGGAGAAAAAACTTTTTGACAATTTTAACTTGTTGAATACCATAATGATCACCAGTTCTAATTTTATACCTAATCACACATAAAATTTACATTATTTCTTCAAATTAGGTACCTTATTTCAGTATCTAGTGTACTTAGCTATTTGTGTGATAAAGCTTTTATAATAAAATAAGCTGATTTATAAATTAAACAACTAAAACTAGGACATCCATTGTAAAAACTAAGAGTAGATCTTTATACTTTATACTTTAACAAGAAGAAACATAATAAGCCTACTGAATGCTATAAAATTAAGGACAATTTATGTAAAAAGGGAGTGAAAGTCTTGCTGTTGGGACAAGATTTCTTCTTATCCTGGTTCTCAATCTTTAAAATGGCTAAAAACTACTAGTGAATCTTTATATAAATGACACCCCATATACTACTCAGGAGGCTGAGATCTGAGGATTGATCTTGACCAAGCCAGTCTCTAATCTCCAATAAACTACTCAAAGAAGGCTGGAAGAGGCCCTGTGGCAAAAGTGGGTAGAGTATTAGCCCTGAGCCAAAAAAGCTCAGGGAACGCACCCAGGTCTTGATTTCAAGCAGCTGGACTAGCATCAAAAAAGAGACTATAAACCCTTAACCGTGGATTCTGAAGTTGTTGTTAGACCTTAAAATAATAATAGATTCATCCCATCACTCTAGAACAGTGTCAAAGATGGTGTTTTAGTCAGCTATAATAACATAAAGGTGATTGTATATAACATAAAGCTTTTTTTTTTCTTTTGATAGGTCATGGGGCTTAAACTCTGGGCCTGGGCACTGTCCCTCAGCTCTTCAGCTCAAGGCCAGTACTCTACCATTTGAGCCACAGTGCCACTTCCAGTTTCCTGGTGGTTTATTGGAGATAAGAGTCTCACAAGTCTTTCCTGCCTGGGCTGGCTTTGAACTGTGATGCTCAGATTTCAGCCTCCTTGGTAGCTAGGATTACAAGCATGAGCCACCAGTGCCAAGCAAAAGTGTTTTTGTATGGGTTTTGTTGTTGTTGTTGTTGTTTTGCCAGTTCTGGGGCTTGAACTCAGTGCCTGGGCACTGTTCCTGAGCTTCTTTAGCTTAATGCTAGCATTCTAACATTTGAGCCACAGAGCCACTTCCAGTTTTTTCTGTTTATTTGGTACTTAGGAATTTAACCCAGGGCTTCATACATGCAAGGGAAGCACTCTACCACTATGCCACATTCCCATCCCATAAAGGTTATTAGTAATTAAAATGTGTTCATATTTATTCTATTAGCATACCATTTCTGCAAACTGTTAAAAATGTGAACTTTGTTTTAATTTTTTTTCTTTTTAATTCACAAATAATAACTATATATTTAAGGGGTAAGAACTTGAACTCAGGGCCTGGATGCTGTTCTTGAAGGGTTTTTTTTGGTCAAGGCTAGGACTCTACCACTTGAACCATAGTTCCACTTGGGCTTTTTGATGGTTAATTGGAGAAAGAATCTCATGGACTTTCCTGCTGGCTTTGAATGATCTTCAGGTGTCAGCATCCTGAGTAGCTTGGATTACAGTTGTGATCCACTGGCACCTGGCAGGAATTCATTATTCTTTTTCTTTTTTTGGTGCCAATCCTAGGACTTGGGACTCAGGACCTGGACACTGTCCATGTGCTTTATCTGCTCTAGACTATCACTCTGCCACTTGAGCCCCAGTTCCACTTCCAGCTTTTAGAGTGGTTAGAGATTAAGAGTCTCGCTGACTTTCCTTCCCAGGCTGGCTTTGAACTGTGATCCTCAGAACTCCTGAGATCCTCAGATCCTCCAGAGTAGCTAAATTATAGGCGTGAGCTGCCAGCACCCAGCAAAAACAACAATTTTAAAAAGGAGAAGAGAAAGCCTGAAAATATAAAAAAAAATTAGTGTTGAAGCACTTGCCTGACATGTGCCAGGCCCTGGGTTTAATCCCCAATGCTGCAAAAATATACAAATAAAAATAAAAAGCATAAAACTAGAAGTGCAGTGTTTGTATTTTCTATATTATTTGCCAAACATAAATGAAGCACTTTTGTCAGTTTAGAAAGCCTGTTAAAAGTAGGTTTTAATTGTCAAATATGTGCTTTTGTGTGTGTGTGTGTTGTTGGTACTAAGGTTTAAAATTAGAGCCTCAAGTTTGCTAAGCAGAGGCTCTTCCATTTAAGTTATACCCCTAGTCTTTTGCCTTAGCCATTTTTCAGATAGGATATCAGGTTTTTTTAACCAGAGTCAGCATTGTATCTCAATCCTATGGCATAGCTGGATGATAGTTGGTATTACCACACCCAATCAGTGGTATAAATGGACTCCCTGAAAAAATATTTTTTTTGGGGGGGGGGGCGGAGCCTGGACTAGCCTTAAACACAATTATTTCCACCTCCCTCATAGTTACAATTATAGGCTTATACCTGGTCTCTAACAAGTAACATTTTGATTTCTTTACATAAATAAATCATCTTTAACTTTGATAAAATAAATGAGATGGCTGTATTTCTTAATTCTAAACAACATTTATGAAAATAAAACATGCTCTTTGTTTTCTCGGTTGTTGGGCCTGAGTGCTGTCCCTAAATTCTTTTGCTCAAGACTAAAGCTCTACCGCTTGGAGCCACAGCTCTACTTCTGGTTTTCTTTTTTTTTTTGCCAGTCCTGGGACTTGAACTCTAGGCCTGAGCACTGTCCCTGAGCTTCTTTTGCTTAAGCAAAAGAGCCACTGCTCCAGTTCTAGCCTTTTCTGTGTATGTAGTACTGAGAAATCGAACCAGGGCTTCATGCATGCGAGGCAAACAATCTACCACTAACTACACATCCCCAACCCCTACTTCTAGTTTTCTGGTGGTTAACTAGAAATAAAGAGTCTCACAGACTTTCCTATCCAGGGTGGCTTTGAACCTCAATCCTCAGATCTCAAACTTGTGAGTAACTAGAATTATAGGCATAAGCTTACAGTGCCCACCTCTTGGGCTTTTTTTTTTTTTTGGTCAGTCATGGGGCTTGAACTCAGAGCCTGGGCACTATCCCCAAACTTTTTTTTTTTTTTTTTTTTTTTTTGGGTCCGGTCGTGGGGACTGAACTCTGGGCCTGGGCGCTGTCCCTCAGCTCTTCAGCTTAAGGCTAGCACCCTACCACTTGAGCCTCAATACCACTTTTAAGTGGTTTATTGGAGGTAAGAGTCTCACAGCCCTTTCTGCCCAGGCTGGCTTTGAACCCAATCCTCAGATCTCAGCCTCCTGAGTAGCTAGGATTACAGGCATGAGCCAATGGCGCCTAGCTATCTTGGACTATTTTTTTTTTTTTTTTTGGCTTATGTGGTGCTGAGGAATCAAACTCAGGGCCTCATGCACTCATGCATGCAAGGCAAGCACTCTACCAATGAGCCACCTTCCCAGCCCCTCTTGGACTATTTTTAAAACTCAACGTTTTAATATTACAATCTTTCCTACTCCATTTTTTGCAGGTTTTTTTTTAATGTGCAATGAGGTTCAAACTCAGGACTATAAGCTTGCTAATCAAGTACTCTACCATTTATGTCACATTCTCAACACTTTTGCATTTAATATTTTTCCATGAGGTCTTTCTTTTTCAAAAATAGGCTGGTCTGGACTGCGATCCTACTTATGCTTCCTGAGTAGTTGAGACCAAAAAAAAAAAAACACATGGGCTGGGAAGATGGCTCAGTGGTAGAGCGCTCTCCTTGCATGCATGAGGCCCTGGGTTCAATTCCTCAGCACCACATAAGCAAAAAGAAAAAAACTGGAAGTGGTGCTATGGCTCAAGTGGCAGAGCGCTAGCCTTGAGCTGAAGAGCTGAGGGACAGTGCCCAGGCCCAGAGTTCAAGCACCACGACCGGACCCAAAAAAAAAAACACAAGTGCCACCATCCCCAACTTTTTATTGGCTGATAGGGTCTTTTTTCTGTGTGGGTGCTGTGTGCGTGTTTGATGCTCCTGGGGCTTGAACACAGGACCTGAGCACTACCTCTGAACTTTTGTGCTCAAAGCTAACACTCTGCCACTTGAACCACAATTCCACTACCAGCTTTTTGTGCTAAGTGGAGATTTTTTTTTTTTTTTTTTTTTTTTTGGTCCAATCATGGGGCCTGAACTCTGGGCCTGGGCACTGTCCCTCAGCTCTTCAGCTCAAAGCTAATTCTCTACCACTTAAGCCACAGCGCCACTTCCGGCATTTTTCTTTTTGCTTATGTGGTGCTGAGGAATCAAACCCAGGGCCTCATGCATGCAAGGCAAGCGTTTTACCACTGAGCCACCTTCCCAGCCCCTCTTGAGGACTTTTATGCCCAGGTTGGCTTCAATCCACAATCCTCAAGATCTCAGCCTCATGAATAGCTAGGCTTACAAGAGTAAGTCAATGGCACAACAGCTTGCAAATAATCTCATCTGCATGGTTTCTACTTGATTATATACTGTTTCCTCATCTTTCTATCCAAAGACTTTTTTCTTTCATTTACAGAGTTAAATTTTCTATCACCTTGAAAAGCTGACAATATCTTTATTTTACTCTCACACAAATTCAGTTTGGCTAAGCACAGAATTCTAGGATGAAACTCACATTCACTTAGTATTCTGAGTTAGCAGTAACTCAAGCGTCTTGTTTTCATTGCCAGCTTGTTCTTTTTTTTTTTGTCCATCATGATGGGTCTTGAACTCTGGGCCTGGGTACTGTCCCTGCACTCTTCAACTCAAGGCTAGTGCTCTACCACTTGAACCACAGTGCCACTTCTGGATTTCTGGTGGTTAATAAGAGATAAGAGTCTCATGGACTTTCCTGCCCGGGTTGCCTTTGAACCTCGATCCTCAGATCTCAGCCTCCCGAGTAGCTAGGATTACGGGTGTGAGCCACTGGCACCTAGCTTATAACAGCTTTTTCTTCTGTCTCATTCCAAATATGAACTCTCAAGAGAGTCTCACTTTATTCAAAGTTCCAAAATTTGCTTCTACGGTTCTAAATTGCCCAACTTCTAACACTAATCTTTTTTTAAGTGCCAGTACAGGGGTTTGAACTGAAAGTCTTAGTACTGTCACTTAGTTTTTTGTTTTTAGCTTCAAGCTGGTGCTCTAGCATTTGAATCACAGCTTTACTTCTAGTTTTAGGTGGTTCATTAGAGATGAGTCTCATGGACTTTCCTAACCAGGCAGGCTTCTAACTACAATCCTGAGATATTTCAGCCACCTGAGTAACTAGGATTACAAGTTTGAGCTATGGGCATCTGGCAACATTTTAGTCCTCGACAGTCGCATCAAAATATAGTCTTCCTTTGTTAACTGTTGGTAATGGGGCTTGAACTCAGTACTTGGAGTTTCTACCAATTAGAGCCATATCCCCAATCTATGCCTTCCCCTGCCCCCAAATAAGAGTCTCTCCAATTTGTCTGCCTGGACTGACTTCAAACCCCTATTCTCAATCCTCAGCCTCCTGAGTAGCTAGGATTTGTAAGCATAGCCCACTGGAATCCAGTTTTCTTTCAAGAGTCTCACACTTATGCTAGGCAGGTACCCTATCACTTGAGTAGCAACCTCACTTTTTCTTTTTTAAGTTGATAAGAAAGTTGGGTTTCTCTTTGTATTGGTCCTGGGATTTAAACTAGGGCCTAACTACTATCCCTGAGCAGATGAGCAGTCTAGAACTTGAGCCATAGCTCCACTTGCAGCTTTTTAGTGGTTAATTGGAGATAACAGTCTCTGGGCCATTCCTGCCTGGACTGTTTTTGAATTGCGATTTCAGATTTCAGCCTCCTGAGTAGGTAGAATTACAGATGTGAGCCACCAGTACCTGGCAATAGGAAAGTTTTATTAGAATAAAAATACAACAGGTAAAGATGGCATTTCAATCTATCCCTGCCATCTTGGTAGTCTTCTTCTCTTTTTAGTTTTTAGTTACTTTTTAAATAGGTTTGTTTTTTGCTCAGGGCTAGCCTCACACTGTGATCCTCCTAATGCCTTTCACATAGCTGGGATTATAGCTGTGTACAACCATACCCTACTTGTTTGTTTGAGATTCAGTCTTGCTAATTTCTGGGACTGGCCTAGAACTACAATCCTCTCCACCTCTGCATCCTGAGGGAAGGAACTTCATTTATATTTTAGTCAGTCATGGGGCTTGAACTCAGGGTCTGGGTGCTGTCCCTGAGCTCTTTCCCTCAAAGCCAGCGCTCTAGTGCTTTGAGCCACAGCTCTACTTCTTGTTTTCTGGTGGTTAATTGGAGATAAGAGTCCCATGGACTTCTACCTGGGCTGGTTTTGAACTACAATCCTCAGAACTCAGCCTCCTGCGTAGCTAAGACTACAGGGATCAACGACCAGCACCCAGCAGGGAAGAAAATTTCTTAATTTATGTCTTAAATCTTCTATTTTTCTATTTCATATTTCTTTGTTTTTCCTAGTATTTGTAGAAGATTCTTAATTTCATTTTCTAAAACATCTTTGTTCTTATATTTATCATATTATAATTTCCAAAACTTCTTACTCTAATTCTTCCTGTGTGGGATTGGGAATGTAGCTTAGTGGTAGAGTGCTTGCCTAGCATGCATGAAGCCCTGGGTTTGATTATTCAATACCACATAAACAGAAAAAGCTGGAAATTCTTCCTATGTGATAGTCCTCTGTCTGTCCTTATTTAATGAATGTCAATACTGGGTGTTTCTTAACTTTCTCAGGATATTAACTGGAGTTTTTGTTTGGTTCTTCCAACTTCATAAATTTTTTATACTTAATGCTTTGGTTTTAACTCTACCTTTCATATTAAAAGTTCTTTCCAGGCCACGCCTGTAATCCTAGCTATTCAGGAGGCTGAGATCTAAGGATCATGGTTTGAAGCCAGCCCCAGCCTGGGCAGGAAAGTCCACGAGATTCTTATCTTATCTCCAATTAACCACCAGAAAACCAGAAGTGATGTTGTGGCTCTAGTGGTAGAGCGCTAGGCTTGAGCTGAAGAACTGAGAGACAGAGTCCAAGCCCCACAACTAACAAAATCAATCAATCAATAAATAAAAGTTCTTTCCTCAAATGTCTGGCAACTGCTGTCCTAGTGACTTTCAGTCATATTACTTGCTTTGGTCAACAAAATATAAGTGGGTATTAAATGTGCACCATTCATGAAGAAGCTTTAAATGTGAGTTTATGGTTCAGCTCTCTCCCCATCCCTGAGATTCGCCATCTGTCATGTTTAAGAATAGCATGCTGCAGGCAGTGCCTGCTCATTCCAAGTCCTAAAATGAAAAGACCTATGAGGTGAGGAGGACCCAGTAAAACCGGCAATATGGTTTCAGGTATTCAAGCAGTCCTGGTAACCACATGTCAGCAAGAAATATTGTGGTAAAACACAGATCTGTGATCTTATTGTAGGCTAACTTATAAACATCTACTTTGTATATACATAAAGTATTTCTGGAAGGATTTACTAGGCAATGGAAGTAAAAGGGGTCAGAGAGAAGCGCTCTCAGTTTTCACATTACTGTATATATTCTTCAGTGTCTTTTAAGATATACTCAATGTAAAACATTTATTACAATAATCGCACATAAAAATACTTTCAAAAGTACTAAAAAAAAGATACAACTTAATTTTTTTCTGAAAATACTTTAATATAGAGCAGTAGATTCTCAATATAAAAAATTTAAAACCAGCCGGGTGCCGGTGGCTCACGCCTGTAATCCTAACTACTCAGGAGGCTGAGATAGCTGTTCAAAGCCAACCCGGGCAGGAAAGTCCATGAGACTCTTATCCCCAATACACCACTCAGAAAACCAGAAATAGCACGGTGGCTCAAATGGTAGAGTGCTATCCTTGAGTTGAAGAACTGAGGGACACCATTCAGGCCCAGAGTTCAAGCCTCATGACCAACAAAAAAATAAAAATAAAAATTTTAAACCAAAAGGTATACACTGAATGAAAAAACACCAATTATTTAACTCAGACATAACCCAGACATTATTCCATTTGTGCCACTTTAAAGATATGAATCATCAACTTAACTATGTAATTTCAAACTGTTTTTCAATTTTATAATGAATACCTCATAGTGTTATGAATTCACAAGTTATATAAATCTTTTGCCTGTTTGAAACTTCAGCTAACTTGACAAAAACTGGTTTAGAAGTCAGTTATTTGGATATATATTGTTACTAGAAAACTAAGTATCTTTTCACACATTTAATAGTTACTTAAAATTTTTCTTTATGAATTATCTATCACTTATTTACTACATTCATACTGATTTGCCAATTGATTTGCATTTATCCTACTATATCAACAAGTCTTCTATATTTCATTGTGCTTTTTTTGGCTAATAGTAACATATCAACGAATCTTTCTTTCCTTGATCTGATAAACATAATACCTGTATATCAAAATAATGTGTGGACAGCTGGGGACATGGCTCAAGTTGCAGAGTAGTTGCCTAGCAATAGTAAGCCCAAGTCCCTGAGTTGAAACTCAAGTATTTTAAAAAAAAGAAAGAAAGGGCTGGGAAGGTGGCTCAGTGGTAGAGTGTTTGCCTAGCATGCCTGAGGCCCTGGGTTCGATTCCTCAGCACCACATAAGCAAAAAGAAAAAAGCCGGAAGTGGCGCTGTGGCTCAAGTGGTAGAGCGCTAGCCTTGAGCTGAAGAGCTGAGTGACAGTGCCCAGGCCCAGAGTTCAGGTCCCACGACCAGACCCAAAAAAAAAATAAAAAAGAAAGAAAAAAAGAAATGCAAGAATCATGTATTGAGCATTCAAATAAAAATTGGGATTCAATCAAAAGCTAAACAAATGCTTAAGTGGCGTGCGTGTGTGTGTGTGTGTGTGTGTGTGAGAGAGAGAGAGAGAGAGAGAGAGAGCGAGAGAGAGATTCTTCTATTTATACTTCCTGCACAAGTGAGATGACTGATGCATACCACCATGTCTAGCTTTTTATTGGTTGAGATGCTTGAGTTGGCCTTAAATTGAGATCCTCCCAATTTCAGCCTCCTGAGTAACAGAGATTATAGGCATGAACAACTGCCCCAAGTGAAAAATATATTTTTCTAAAGCTCAAACTGGAAAGAAAGTATTTTATTCTACAACAGAATGATCCTCTGATTTTTCTGTTTTGTTTTTTTGGTTGAGAACATTATATAGTAAAGGAAAGTTTTCTATAACCCCAAATTCTTAACAAATATCTTTTGGCATCCTCAAAATTGAAAGGAACCTTTCTTTTTTTTCAGTGGTGGTACTAGGGTTTGAGCTGAGGACTTTGTGCTTGATAGGTAGTCACTGTATACCACTAAGACACACCTCCAGCTCAGAAAAGCCCTTTCTCAATAAGCTAACAATAGGGGGAAAATGACATGCAATACATTTCTTTGGACAATTAAAATGCTACTACTTGTGGAATTGTACAAAACCTACATCTCTTACCTGTTTGAAGAGTACTAGGAAAAGATAAGGTGACTTTTTCATCTTCATTCTGATAGTTAAATCCTGTAGCATGTATTTCTAGAAAAAGAGGGGAAAAAATTACAAATGTGAGTTGACTGGTAAAATGAAATCTTACTAGAGGTATTAACATTTTCAAAAGCTCAAGGCTAACATTCTATCTCTTTGAGTCTCAGCACTACTTCCCATTTTTCTGGTCGTTAATTGGAGATAAGAGTCTCAGGGACTTTTTCTTGTTTGGGCTTGCTTCAAACCACAATCTGAAGATCTCAGCCTCCAGAGTAGCTAGGCTGAGCCACTGGCACTTGTGGTTAAATTAAAACTATTTCAGCTGGGTGCTGGTGGCTTACAACTGTAATCCTAGATACTTCAGGAAGCTGAAATCTTAGGATCGAGGTTCAAAGCCAGCCCCGGCAGGAAAGTCTGTGAGGCTCTTATCTCCAATTAACCACCAGAAAACCAGAAGTGTCGCTGTGGCTTGCCTTGAGCTGAAGAGCTCAGAGACAGCGCGTAGGCCCAGAGTTCAAGCCCTACGACTGATAAAAAAAAAAATTATAATTTTTTAATTTAGCAAATCAAGTTTCTACTAACAAGAATGTCATTTTAACTTCACATATTTTAGGTTATACAACCTAAGTGAAATAAAATTATGTATTATTTATCCTTGAATAATTAGTCAAGGGCTAGTCAAGGAAGGTGGCTCAGTGGTATAGTGCTTGCCTTGCATGCATGAGGCCCTGAGTTCGATTCCTCAGCACCACATAAGCAGAAAAATATGTAAATGGCACTGTGGCTCAAGTGGAAGAGTGCTAGCCTTGAGATGAAGATCTGAGGGACAGCACCAAGGCCCAGAGTTCAGGCCCCCCCCCCCACACACACACACAAAATTACAGTCAGGTGCCAGTGGCTCACACCTATAATAACTATTCAAGAGGCTAGATGTGAGAATTGTTTAAAGCCATCCTGAAGCAGGAAAAGTCCATTATTAGATGCTTATCTCTACTTAACCACCAAAAAGTGAAAGTATGGCTCAAGTGGCAGAATGCTAAAATTGAGTACAAAAGCCCAAGGACAGCGCTCAATCTCTGAGTTTGAGTCCCAGGACTGGCACAATAATAATTATTATTATTATTGTAAGGTCTGCACAGGGACACCTCCCTACCTCTTGGCTAAGTTTCTGCCCAGTATCTGTTACCTAGGTAACTGGCAGACCAGGAAGCAGTCACCTTCCCACCTTCACATCCTGGGCCACCACTCACACAAGCCTCCCATCTGACCTCAGGAGGGTCCCAGACCCTGAGGTCATGTCCAGATCCAGTGTGGCCACACCTTTCCCCCATCTGGCCACACCTCTTCCTGTCCCTGGTCTAGATAAATTCTGACCCAGGGGTGGGTCCCCCTTCCTTTTCAGCCATGCCTCTCCGCCATGCACGGTGGGGGCAGCAATTCAGTAAACTTCTCCTGCTTGAATATCGTGTGGTGTTCTCTTCATCAGCTACCTAATAAAACCTACCTATGTAATATACCTTACAATTATAATTATACATCCTCTATAAATTCACAAACCTTTAGTGATGTAAGATAAATGGTGTTATTACTATTACAAAAGCGATAAGCTTTTCTTTTTGTTTAGTTTTTTTTTTTTTTTTGGGGGGGGGGTAAGTCAGAGAGCCTGAACTCTGGGCCTCAGTGCTTTCCCTCAGCTCTTAAGCTCAAGGCTGCACTCTACCACATGAGCTACAGCGCTACTTCCTGCTTTTTCTGCTTATGTGGTGCTGAGGAATCGAATCCTGGGTCTCATGCATGCAAGGCAAGCGCTCTACCATTGAGCCACCTTCCCAGCCCCAGATATTTATTTATTTATTTTATTTATTTATTGGAGACCGAGCTTCACTAAATAGCACACACTGACCTCAAATAAGGTTTTCTATCACATTTTCAGATGTACTTCATTTTACTTTTTGTGTGTCTAATTTTACATTTTCCCCCCTGGTTCTGTGTCTTAAACTCCCAGAGCTAGATGCTGTCCTGAGCATTTTTCCTCAAGGTTGGCATTCTACCACTTGAACCACAACTCCCACTTCCAGAATTTTGGTGGAATTTTAATTGGAAAGTAAGAGTCTCAGGACCTTTCCTGCCCAGACTGGCTTCGAACTGTAATTCTCAGATCCGCTGCCTAAGTAACAAGTATTACAATCATGAGATACTGATTTCTGGGCCCCTAATTTTGCTTTCTATGCTGCACTCCTGTAAGAGGTAACCTAGAAGATGTTTTTGCTAAGTCTGGAGCTGATGGCTCACGCCTGTAATCCTAGCTACTGAAGGTTGAGATCTGAGGATCACGGTTCAAAGCCAGCCCGGCCAGGAAAGTCCATGAGACTCTTATCTCCAATTAACAAAGAAAAAACCAAAGTGGCGCCATTTTGCCTCAAACTGGTAGAATGCTAACCTTGAGCAAAAGAGCTCAGGGACAGAGAACAGGTTCTGAGTTCAAGCCCCATGACCCATAAAATAAAGTTTTTGATGAACCCTGTGAATGAACTAAAAGCTCCTCCAACTCTATATTTGTATTCTTTGACCTATTGACTGCTGCTATTCACTGCTGCCATCACTTTACAATCACCTTGGGTACCAAGAAAGAATAGATTTCCCTGATAAATACCTTATGTGGAAAGTAAACTACCCCTCAGTCTTCTTTTCCTTTTAAAAGATACAACTTGTTCCTGTTCTCATTCCAATGGTAAAGTGATAATGATTCTCCAGAATACCTCCAAGGACTAAGACTGCAATAAAAGTCAAACCAAGCCACACTTGGGACTGTTCTAACTATGCATATCTTTCTCATCCCCAGTTCCAATTCTCACTACTTAACCTGAAGCCACTACTGGTATCCTCGAAGATGGCTAAAGAAGAATGAGGTGCTTTTGTCCCATGACTGCAATGTGATGAATTTCCTTTCTCTGCCCTTTACTTTATTTGGGATATGGGAGCAGTGGCCAGACCTAACTTGGGACTTCCTGGACTTTAGACCTGGGGTTTAAAAATCAAGTTAAAAAAACTTTTGTGTGTTTTTTTGTGTGTTTTTATTTTTTGGCCAGTCCTGGGGCATGAACTCAGGGCCTAGCTACTGTCCCTGAGCTTCTTCTTCTCAAGGTTAGCACTCTACCACTTGAGCCACAGCACCACTTCCAGCTTTTTCTGTTTATATGGTATTGAGGAATGGAACCCAGGGCTTCACATGCATGCTAAACAAGCACTCTACCACTAAGCCACATTCCCAGCCGCCAGATGCAGTCTTATTCAAGAACATTTTAAAGATCTAATAAAGTGCCAAGATTTTGGTGCTGAAGATATAGCATGAATGTTCTGTACCCACACGATAGATAACAACTCAAACTAAGATATGAATCACATGTACTTCTGGTAAAAAATTTTGTTTTTACATTTTACACAAATACAAAGGATCAGAACACACTGTATGAATTACACTAAGGCTTTATTTACTGTTTCCCCTGCAGTGAGAAAAGACTGATTCAAATGACTGGTACTTTACTGTGCTTAAAATGTTGACACATTAAGGAAAGAACTTGTGAGCCAAGTTTAACCCATTCCAAATGAAAACCCAGCCAAAGTAGATTTAATAAGCATGTGAGAAGATACTCAGTATCATTAACCATTAGGCAAATTTGAATGAAACACCACTTCAGATCCACTAGAATGACTGTGATCAGCCTGGGCAAAAGTAGATCCCACCTCAAACAATATGCTGGGTGTGATGGTTCATACCAGTTATCTGAGCTACTTGGTAGGTCCAGTTAGGAAGATTACATTCCAAAACTGGCCTCTGACATAAAACAAGAGACCCTATCTAAAAGCAAACCAAAATAGGACTGGAAATATGTCTACGCAAGACTTGCTCCCAAATGTTCATAATAACATTACTTATAGTAGTAACTCCAAAGTAAACAGAGTGTTACTCATATATCCATCAATTGATAAATATTAAAATGTGATGAGTCCAGAAACTTAAATGCTATTCAATAAAAAGAAATGATATATTAACACATGCTACATAATATTTTTATTTATTTTTTTTTTTTTGTCGGTCGTGGGGCTTGAACTCTGGGCCTGGGCGCTGTCCCTCAGCTCTTCAGCTCAAGGCGAGCGCTCTGCCACTTGAGCTACAGCGCCACTTCCGGTTTTCTGGTGGTTTATTGGAGATAGGAGTCTCACGGTCTTTCTTGTCCGGGCTGGCTTTGAACCGCGATCCTCAGATCTCAGCCTCCTGAGTAGCTAGGATTACAGGCGTGAGCCACCAGCGCCCGGCTACATAATATTTTTAAAAATATTATACTAAAGTAAAAAAAAAAAAAACTACATACAAAAAGCCACATATTCATTCATATATACAGAACAGGCAAAACTTCAGAAACAAAGGGGGTTGTAGAGGGTTGGAGGATTGAGGGAAATGAGCAATGACTAATGGGTCTTTTACAGAGTTATGAAAATGTCCTAAAATTGATTCTGCTAATGATTATAGAACTCTATTAATATACTGAATTAGCCGGGCACTGGTTGCTCACCCCTGTAATCCTAGCTACTCCGGTTCAAAGCCAGCCCAGGCAAGAAAGTCCATGAGACTCTTATCTCCAATTAACCACCAGAAAACTGGAAGTGGTGCTGTGTGGCTCAAGTGGTAAGAGCACTTGCCTTGAGCTGAAGAGCTCAGGGACAGAGCCCAGGCCCAGAATTCAGGACCCTAATGGACAAGGACAAAAACAAAAACAAAAACCTATTGAATTGCATATGCTTTAAAGGAAGAGATACACTGCATGATATGTGAACTATATCTTAATAGGTAGACAGGATTTCAAAATTACTGCTTCAAACATGTCTCTTTAAAAGCTAAAATCTGAGAAACTGTAATTTCATATTTATTTATTTAGCCAATTCTGAACTCAAAGACTCATACTCTTGATTGGCTCCTCCAGCCCAGCTTTTTGTTCGTTAATTGAAGATTAATTCCCAAGGACTTTTCTTTTTTTTTTTTCCCCAAGGACTTTTCAAGCCCAAATGCTGACTCAAACTGTAATTCTCCATACTTCAGCCTTCTGAGTAACTATGATTATATGCATGAGCCATCCAGCTTATAATTTAAAATTTTTAAAGAATTTTAATCAGTCCTCAAACCAACCTTCATTTTATAAGTGAAGAATATGAGACACATAAAATAAAGGATTGACAGACTACAATTCTTTCTACTCCTATTGCCAAAACTCATAAGCTGCCTTTTAAATTTAAACAGAACCAAGATTTAGAATATTCAAAATGGTGATAAAATCTCTACTGTAACAATTATGGTTTCTATTGGCCGAAACTCAAAACATGCTGTAACTTGAATCTCAAGAATTTAAGAATCAGCCGGGTGCCAGTGGCTCATGTCTGTAATTAATCCTAGATACTCAGGAGGCTGAGAACTGAGGATCACAGTTCAAAGCCAGGCATGAAAGTCCATGAGCCTCATCACCAATTAACCACTAAAACCAGAAGTGGCACTGTGGCTCAAGTGGTAGAGTGCTCACCTTGAGCTGAAGAGCTCAGGGACAGCACTCAGGCCCAGAGTTCAGCCCCAGGATCAACCAAAAAAAAAAGGAAGGAAGGAAGGAAGGGAGGGAGAGAGGAAGGGAGGGAGGGAGGGAGGTCATACTTAGCCTAAAAGGAAGCACAAACTCAGCCTACTCCTTAAGAAAGCCCTTTTCTTTTCTTTCTAGGTTTCATTCTGTAGTTTCTTTGAGACAGGGGCTCAAGTTGGCCTGCTATATAACCCCAGGCTAGCCTTAAACTTTGTATACTCTAGCCTCAGACTCTCAAGGAGCATAGCAGAATGGAACAGTCCTTAAAACGATGCTTTCTGGTCCAGGTTAATAGCAATCACTTGTAATCCTAACACTTAGGAGGCAACAGGATAGAAAGCTGGAGACTAGCCTAGGCTACACAGCACAAAAAACTGTCTAAAGAGCAGCCAAGTTGAAGTGGAAGGGGAGAATGTCATTTTGAAAAGAAAATGGTGTTGTGGTAGTTCCAATCAAAGACCATTTCCATTAATGTATACTAAAGCCAACTTGTTTTTATATATCAACAAAAGAGTTTCAAACTAGCACACACACACAAGACTAGTAGTTTATAACCTGAAACAGCAGGGCTGAGATATTTGAGGTTCAGAGGACCTTGGCTCAAAGCCAGCCAAGGAGAAAATTCCAAGAGACCCACCACCAATTAACTATATAACCAGCAAAATGTCACACTGGAAGTGTGGCTCAAGTGTAAAGTACCAGCCAAACAAGGAAGAGGCCAAATTCAAACCCAAAATACCAAAAAAAAAAAAAAAACCTTAAAACAATTAGTTTTTATACTGATACAGTCTCTTCCACAATACTCTTAAATGTACATTTCAACTATATTATATAATTACAAAAAAAAAAAACAAATTTTCCTCTAAATTTCTCTCAAAAAAAAGTAACTATCATATATTTCCATTTGAAAAAAAAATTATGCTAGTACTGTAGCTTGAACAGAGAGGCACCAAGACCTCCAGTTCTAGCTTGGCTTTTTTGCTCACAGCTGGTATCTTACTTCTAGAGCCACGCCTCTCCTCTAGCCCTGCATTCTGATGGTTAATTGTAGATGGTGTCTCCTATGTTACTGCTTGGGCTGGCTTCAAACCAAAATCCTCCAGATCTTAGCTTTTTCAGTAGCTAGGATTACAGGTGTGAGCCACCAATACCTAACTAAATCCTAAGATAGTAATAAATTCTATTTTAAACATACATATTCCGGGCTGGGAAGGTGGCTCAGTGGTAGAGCGCTTGCCTTGTATGCATGAGGCCCTGGGTTCCATTCCTCAGCACCACATAAGCAAAAAGAAAAAAGCCAGAAGCGGCACTGTGGCTCAAGTGGTAGAATGCTAGCCTTGAGCTGAAGAGCTAAGGGACAGCGCCCAGGCCCAGAGTTCAGGCCCCACGACCAGACCCCCCCCCCCCCAAAAAAAAAACACAAAAAACTTATTCTTTGTAAAATGAAAAAATAATTATCCTAAGGCTGTGGTGGTGCCTACCTGTAATCCTAACTACTCAAGAGGCTGAGCCTTGAGGATCGAGGTATAAAGCCAGCCGGGTCAGTCAAGTTTATAAGACTCTTATGTCCAACTAATCACAGAAAAAGCTGGAAGTAATGCTGTAGCTCAAGTAGTAGTAGAGTACCAGCCTTGAGCAAAAAGAGCTTAGGGGCAGTACCCAGGTCCAGAGTTCAAGGCCCAGAACCAGCAAAAAAAGAAAAGAAAAAAATATATACAATTATCTTCAAATAGTTGTACAAGATTTTCAATTTAACATGTGTATTTATATGTACAATGCATACTGGTCAGTTGCCCCTTCTATCAGCTTCCCTCCCACCTATACGTTCTCCCACTAATCACATTGTTTCCTACTTTCATTTTCACATATATACTCTGAAAAATATTCCTACAAAATTTAATAACTTAAAAAGTTTTCCCAGCCAGGGGAATCCTAGCTAATTCCAAGGTGGAGATGAGGATCAAGGTTCACAGTCAGATCTGGAAAAAAAAGTTTGGAAGGTCCTGAAACAATGAAAAACCTAGTCATAGTGGTACACACCTGTCTTCATCCCAAATATTTAGGGGGATCTAAAAGTAGGAGGATCAGAGTCTAAGCCAGCCTAGGCAAAAGAAAAAAAAAATTTTTTTTTTGAGAACCCTACCTGAAACCCTACCTAAAAACAAAAAGGGCTGAAAAAGAGTGTCTCAAAGTGGCAGAATGCCTGCTTACTAAGTACAAGGCCTCAGGTTCAATCCATTCCATCCCCAAATAAGAAGGAAAAACACACAAAAGAATATTATTCCTCAGTGCCGACTGTCTCAACTTCTTTCAGTTTTCTTTAGTGTATTTATTTGCTGCCCTGTTTTTTTTTTGTTGGTGGTGGTGGTGATGGTATGTGTGTGTGTTGGTAATGGAACTTTAACTCAAAGCCTTGCACTAGGCTTTTTCACCCATAGCTATAATACTCCACCACTTGAGCCACATGTCTACTTCCAGCTTTTTGCTGGTTAAGTAGACATAAGAGTCTCTCAGATTCATATGCCCAGGCTGTCTTTGAACCTTAATTCTCAGATCTCAACCTCATGAGTAGACAGAGGTGAACCACCAGTACTATGCATTGCCTATTTTTAAAGTAATTTGCATATGCTGACATTTTTAAACTTTTCAATTTTGGACATTATGTGTTAACTCCATCCTTTGAATATTAGCATTTAGCTTTTAAAAAATGTACTGGTACTGGGGCTTGAACTAAGGGCCTGGATGCTGTCCATCAGCTCTTTCACTCAAGGCTAGCACTCTACCATTCGAGTCACAGCTGTACTTCTGGCCTTTTGGTGGTTAATTGGAAAGTTTCACAGGCTTTCCTGCCCCAGCTGACTTCAAACTACAATCCTCAGATCTCAACCTCCTGAGTAGCTAGGATAATAGGTGTGCACAGTATTTAACTGTGTGTGTGTGTGTGTGTGTGTGTGTGTGTGTGCGTGTGCGTGTGCGTGTGATGGGGCTTGGGAACTGTCCCTGCCTGCTTCAGCTCAAGGCAAGTGCTCTACTGCTTGAGCAACACCACCACTTCCGGTTTCCTACTGGTTTACTGGAGATAAGATTCTCACAGACTTTCCTGCCCAGGCTGGCTTTTAACCATGATACTCAGATCTCAGCCTCCTGAGTAGCTAGGATTACAGGTATAAGCCACCAATAGCCAGCTCGATGCCTTTTTTTTTTTGGAAGGGGTGGTGGTGGTGGTGGTGGTGATACTGGAGTTTGAACTTAGGGCTTCATGCATGCCGCGCAGGCACTCTAAAACCTAAACCACCCCTCTATCCAGTTTTGCTTTATAATTCAGGTGGCATTTCCTATTTTTACCTAAGTCAGCCTCAGACTTAAATCCTCTTACATAATGACTTACAGCAAGGACCACAGGTACTAGCTACCATATCCAAGTAATAGAATGATACAGTGCCTTATTAACATTTTTGCCCAGGAGGGCAATCTCTACCTCTCAGAGGTAGAGATAATCAACCTCTTTGTTTGTCTATCACTACTGGGGTTTGAATTCAGGGCCTCAAGTTTGCTCCTTTGCTTGCTCAGCTTGCTTGCAGGTTGGTGCTCTATCACTTGAGCCACATCTCCAATATGGCTCTTTTATAATAGGTATTTTGGAGATGGGAGTCTCCAAGGACTTTTTTTTTCTGTGTGCTAGCACTGAATCTCAAACTTCCAGATCTCTTGCCAGGCATCAGTGGCTCATATCTGTAATCCTAGCTACTCAGAAGGCTGAGATCTGAAGATCTAGGTTCAGTTAGTCTGTGCAAGAAAGTCTGTGAGACACTTAACTACAATTATCTACCAAAGGGCAAGAAATGGAGCTATGGCTCAATGGGATGGTTCCAACCTTGAGCCAAAAAAGCTAAGGGACAGCACTCAGGCCTGCCTTCAAGACCTGGTACTGGTACACATTAAAAAGACAAGATCTACATATCCTAGACTGGCCTAGAATTTTCCATCATCTTGCATCAACTTTCCAAGTGCTGGGATTACAGGCATACATCACCAATCAAAAGGCTTGATTGGGCCTTTTTTTTGGCCAGTCCTGGGACCTGAACTCAGAGTCTGGGCTGTTGCTGAGCCTCTCTCTAGGTTCAAGGCTAGCACTCTGCCAGTTGTGCCACAGAACCCTTTCCAGCTTTTTTCTGTTTATGTGGTACTGAGGAATTGAACCAATTCCCATCCCTGAGAGCCTCTTTTATTTATTTTTATTTATTTTATTTTTTGGGTCTGGTCGTGGGGCCTGAACTCTGGGCCTGGGTGCTGTCCCTCAGCTGTTCAGCTCAAGGCTAGCGCTCTACCACTTGAGCCACAGCGCCACTTCCGGCTTTTTTCTTTTTTGCTTATGTGGTGCTGAGGAATTGAACCCAGGGCCTCATGCATGCAAGGCAAGCGCTCTACCACTGAGCCACCTTCCCAGCCCCCGAGAGCCTCTTTTATAAAGTCAATAATCCCATTCATGGGCATGAAATCCTCACGACCCAATCCTGTACTTGAACTCTTTAAAACTCTCTTGTATTATAGAAATTGTTCTAACAATTTTATTCTGAATAACATTAACATCCAGGTTGAAAAACCATCATTCAAAATTCAAAATCTGAAATGCTCCAAAATCTGAAACTTTTGAGCATTATGAGCCTCAAAGTATGTAAATAGCCACAAGGAAAACATCATCAGTTATCAAGAAAATGCAATAAAACCACAATGACTACACATCTATGACAATACTTTTTTTTTTGTCAGTCATGGGGCTGAACTCTGGGCCTGAGCACTGTCCCTTAGCTCTTCAGCTCAAGGCTAATGCTCTACCACTTGAGCCACAACACTACTTCCAATTTTCTGGTGGTTTATTGGAGATAGTTTCACGGCCTTTCCTGCCTGGGCTGGCTTTGAACCATGTTCTCAGATCTCAGCCTCCTGAGTAGCTAGGATTGCAGGTGTGAGCCACCGGTACCCAGCAATACTAACTTTTTTAAAGAGTGACAACAAAAATGCTGACTAAAACTAAAACTGCTTGTTCTACCTGTTGTTCCTAAAAGACTATAAGCATTCTCTAACCTGAAGAGTTTCTATACCTGCTTCAACAATTCTTAGATCTTTCTCCAGACCTCTGTCCGACTTTAGATATCTGTTCTATTACCTTAAAAAACAATCCTTGGGGGGGCTGGGAAGGTGTCTCAGTGGTAGAGCCCTTGCCTTGCATGCATGAGGCCCTGGGTTCAATTCCTCAGCACCACATAAGCAAAAAGAAAAAAGCCGGAAGTGGCGCTGTGGCTCAAGTGGTAGAGCGCTAGCCTTGAGCTGAAGAGCTGAGGGACAGCGCCCAAGCCCAGAGTTCAGGCCCCACAACCAGACCCAAAAAAAAAAAAAAAAAAAATCCTTGCCAAGATTGGTGGCTCACACTAGGTAAGTACAGAGATGACATTAGATAAATCTACTGCAAAGAGTTAGCTATTAGTATTTTTAGTTATCTATACATAGCTGCATAAAAGGATATATATTAAGAGTTGGATAAAGGCATAGGCCTTAGCAAATAGGAAGAATCATTCTTTTTTTGTCAGTTTAATGGTTTTGTTCTGAAATTATTGGTTCACAATATTCTTAAACTGTTTTGTTTCATTAAATACATGCACAATCCACACACATACACATTCAAGCATACAACTGTACTTCAAAAAATGTTAGCATTGGGCTGGGAAGGTGGCTCAGTGGTAGAGCGCTTGCCTTGCATGCCTGAGGCCCTGGGTTCGATTCCTCAGCACCACATAAGCAAAAAGAAAAAAGCTGGAAGTGGCGCTGTGGCTCAAGTGGTAGAGTGCTAGCCTTGAGCTGAAGAGCTGAGGGATAGCGCCCAGGCCCAGAGTTTAGGCCCCATGACCGGACCCAAAAAAAAAAGTTAGCATTTATGTGCCTTACAGGAGAAAACCAAAATGCTGCTGGCAGATTTGAAGCTACACATTAGAACTTTGATAAAATGTGTCACCAATGAAAAAAAATTCTAACATTGTTAAATTCTGTGAAAAAATACCTAACAAAGTACACAGAGGTAAGGGGCTGGGAAGGTGGCTCAGTGGTAGAGCGCTTGCCTTGCATGCATGAGGCCCTGGGTTCGATTCCTCAGCACCACATATGCAAAAAGAAAAAAGCCGGAAGTGGCGCTGGGCTCAAGTGGTAGAGCACTAGCCTTGAGCTGAAGAGCTGAGGGACAGCGCCCAGGCCCAGAGTTCAGGCCCCACGACCGGACCCAAAAAAAAAAAAAAAAGTATACAGAGGTAAAAGTTGGCATAAAATTTTCAAGAGGGGGGCTGGGAAGGTGGCTCAGTGGTAGAGCGCTTGCCTTGCATGCCTGAGGCCCTGGGTTCAATTCCTCAGCACCACATAAGCAAAAAGAAAAAAGCCGGAAGTGGCGCTGTGGCTCAAGTGGTAGAGTGATAGCCTTGAGCTGAAGAGCTGAAGGACAGCACCCAGGCCCAGAGTTCAGGCCCCACGACCGGACCCAAAAAAAAAAAAAAAAAAAATTTTCAAGAGGGGCTGGGAAGGTGGCTCAGCGGTAGAGTACTTGCCTTGCACACATGAGGCCCTGGGTTCAATTCCTCAGCACCACCTAAACAGGAAAAAAAAGCCGGAAGTGGTGCTGTGGCTCAAGTGATAAGAGTGCTAGCCTTGAGCTGAAGAGCTAAGGGACAGTGCCCAGGCTCAGAGTTCAGGCCCCCAAAAAAAAAAAAATTTCCAAGTGATGGGGGAGAGGAGGAAGAGGATTGAATGGAGGGGGCAGGGGAAGGATAGGAATGGATGGAAGGGGAAACAAAGGAGGAGGCTACAATGCTTGATAAGAAATATACTCATTATACAATTACATTATCATGCAATTGTAACCCTTCTGTACAGTATTTTCACAATAAAAAAATTTTCAAGTGATCATTTTCTATGTGGTTTTACCAAAAGCATTTATTAATGATAAATTAAGACTTTTTACCAGTCAGGACCTGAGTTTGGGCACTCAAAAGTTTCGTATTTCTTTTGCAGAAGCTGAAGACAATACTAATCCCTGCCCTATGTAGGGAGGTACATTCCTTGCACTGGCTTAAGTGCTAGTGATTTCACCAACCCTTGAAGTGTAGAACAGTTTAAAAAACAAAACAAAACAAAACAGGGCCAGGAACGGAGCTCAGTGGTGGAGTGTTTGCCTTGCATTGCATAAGGCTATGGGTTTGATTCCTCAGCACCACATAAGCAGAAAAAGCTGGAAGTAGCCTTGAGCTGAAGAAGGACAGCACCCTGGCTCAGAGTTCAGGGCCCACGACCAGCAAAAAGAAGGAGGAGGGGGAGGGGGAGGGAGAGGAGAAGAAGAAGAAAGAAGGAAGAAGGAGGAGGAGGAGGAGGAGGAAGGAGGAGGAGGAGGAGGAAAAAAAGAAAGAAAGAAAGAAAGAAAGAAAGAAAGAAAGAAAGAAAGAAAGAAAGAAAGAAAGAAAGAAAGAAAGAAAGAAAGAAAGAAAGAAAGGAAAGAAAGAAAGAAAGAAAGAAAGAAAGAAAGAAAGAAAGAAAGAAAGAAAGAAAGAAAGAAAGAAGGTATAATCTAATTAACTCATTTATTCCCCTTTTACCAGCATATAGTCTTGGAAAGACATAGTAGTCAAACTTTTTTTTTTTTTTGGTCGGCTCGTGGGGCTTGAACTCGGCTTGGGCACTGTCCTTGTGCTCTTCAGCTCAAGGCAAGGGCTCTACCACTTGAGCCACAGCGCCACTTCCAGTTTTCTAGTGGTTTATTGGAGATAAAGAGTCTCCCGGATTTTCCTGCCCCAGCTGGCTCCTAAGTAGCTAGGATTACAGCTGTGAGCCACCAGCACCTGGCAGTAGTCAAACTTATCAGGTAAAAATAACAAAATGCTATTATGTTGAAAGGCAAACTTAAGCTATATATGCATAGATATTTTGTTACAAGGTCAAATTTATCCCTGTACCTGAGTCAAACCTTAATGTACCCAGTTAATATATCCCCTAACTTACACTCTAAAATTAAATAGGCTTCTACATGACTTCCAGATTTTTCCTGTTGCTATAGCAGAAGGGGCTTAAGAAATGTATCTTTGTTAGATCTGAAGGAAAATATTTCATGTACCTAAAATATATATAATATTTCATCTGAATAAGTCCTCTGAATCCTTTTCCTGGGATTTTAGTAGGGGAAAATGAAAAAAAAAAAAAAAAAAAAGCTGAAATCATGCCAACTAGAGGAGGGTAAACATTAACTTTTTTGGTCTATATTAATATACAATGCATAGTTCTTTTTTATTTTTTTGCTGCTAGTTCTGGGCCTTACCAGGGCCTGGGCACTGTCTCTGAGCTTTTGTGCTCAAGGCACAATACAAGCACTATCCACTTAAGAGACACGGGGCTGGAAAGGTGGCTCAGTGGTAGAGCGCTTGCACTGCATGCATGAGGCCCTGGGTTCCATTCCTCAACACCACATAAGCAAAAAGAAAAAAGCCGGAAGTGGCGTTGTGGCTCAAGTGGTAGAACACTAGCCGTGAGCTGAAGAGCTAAGGGACAGCGCCCAGGCCCAGAATTCAGGCCCCACAACCGGACCCCCCCCCCCCAAAAAAAAGAGGCTTTTTGGTAGTTAGTTGAAGATAAGGATCTCATGGACTTTCTGTCAGGGCTAGCTTTGAACCTCAATCCTCAGAGCTCAGCCTCCTTAATAGCTAGGATCACAGGTACTAGTCACCACTACCGTATACAACACTTTTAAATCATATGCTAATTGAAATATTCTCTACCTACAATAAAGAAAAGCTTGTCTTGATATATGTGGCTGAAGTGTTTTAATTTTTCTTCACTATTTAAGAAATTAATCACTTTTTCACTAACAGATAACTTTTTGTAAGCTGGCTCTCCATAAAGTCTATTGAAAGGTTCTGTTCCTATACACTTTTTTTTTGGGGGGGAGGTCCAGTCGTGGGGCCTGAACTCTGGGCCTGGGCGCTGTCCCTCAGCTCTTCAGCTCAAGGCTAGCACTCTACCACTTGAGCCACAGCGCCACTTCTGGCTTTTTTCTTTTTGCTTATATGGTGCTGAGGAATTGAACCCAGGGCCTCATGCATGCAAGGCAAGCGCTGTACCACTGAGCCACCTTCCCAACCCCATGTTCCTATAAACTTAAATTAGCAGCAGTTGGTCTCATTTAAACTGCACATAACATATTTGTGGCAACATATAGACAACTGCTATGACTCCATTTTTCTGTGGACAATACAATTTTTTTTTAATCACAATGTAAGTCTTGCCAGAGCTTAAAATGTAACTTGAATACTCTCTTTTAGAAAAATGTGAAGGAGAAAGAAAATAACAATACAAGTTAGAAGACCAAATCTCCAATTTATATGTTTTTATTTTATATGAAATGAAAAAGCTTTTTAAGAAATCTAAAAATGGGGCGGTGGCTCAGTGGTAGAGCACTTGCCTTGCATGCATAAGACCCTGGGTTCAATTCCTCAGCACCACATAAGCAGAAAAAAAAAGCCGGAAGTGGTGCTATGGCTCAAGTGGTAGCGCACTAGCCTTGAGCTGAGGGACAGCGCCCAGGCCCAGAGTTCAGGCCCCACGACTAAACCCACCCGCAAAAAAAAAAAATTCTAAAAATAACCAATAAATAAATCATTCTGAAGTCGAGCACTGGTGACTCATGCCTGTAATCCTAGCTATTTAGGAGGCTGAGGATCACAGTTCAAAGCCAACCCAGGCAGGAAAGTCTATAAGACTGTTATCTCCAACTAACTACCAGAAAACCAGAATTGGTACTGTGGCTCAAAGTAGTAGCGCACTAGCCTCGAGCAAGAGCTCAGGGTCAATCCCCAGGCCCTGTGTTCAAGCCCCATGACTGACAAAACTAGTTGCTTATATGAGAATAATATTTGAGGCCCAGGGGTGGGAAGGTGGCTTAGTGATAAAGTGCTTCCATAGCATGCATGAAGCGCTAAGTTCCATTCCTCAGTACCACATAAACAGAAAAGGCTGGATGTGAGCTGTGGCTCAGGTGGTAGAGTGCTAGCCTTGAGCAAAAGAAGCTCAGGGAATGTACAGGCACTGGATTTAAAAAAAAAAAAAAAAAAAGATTTGAGGTCCAAACTGGTTATTGTATCCTTATTGAAACTACAAAGCCTAAAATAGTTCTCATTAAAATAGTTCTCATTAAAGATGCTAAGAGAGGGCTGGGAAGGTAGCTCAGTGGTAGAGCGCTTGCCTTGCATGCATGAGGCCTTGGGTTCAATTCCTCAGCACCACATAAGCAAAAAAAAAAAAAGCTGTGGCTCAAGTGGTAGAGTGCTAGCCTTGAGCTGAGGGACAGCACCCAGGCCCAGAGTTCAGGCCCCACAACCGAACCCAAAAAAAAAAAAAAAAAAAAAAGATGCTAAGAGAGTTCTCACACATTGTATAATACATTCCTTTTTAACAGTCTTCCTTACAACTTACCCTACTATCTAGTTCTAACATTCATGTTTAGCTTCATAATGCAATTATTTTTCTCTCAATTATGATTCACACTTATTTCATAGCTCAAGGGAGGGAGGACTCTTATGAAAAATACATATAAACTAAGTTCCCTTGAAAAATAATTCATCAACTTAAACATACTCATTTTACACGTGATTTACCTAGAGTCACAAAGTAAGTCAATGTTTCCAAAAGAATTTAAGTTGTTACATTTCTTTTATCACATAATATAGTTAGACCATACTAATTCAAATATTTCTCATAAACACCCACAGAATCTTCCCTCCCTCTATTCTTTATTGTAGTTTGAATTAAGACCTAGGCATTGTCCCTTAGCTTTTTCACTCAAGGCTGGCTGAGTCTACCATTTGAACAACAGCTCCACTTCCTGCTTTTTGCTAGTTAATTGGAGATAAAGAGTCACACAGATTTTCTGGCCCAGACTGACTTCAAATTGAGATTCTCAGATCTCAGCCTCCTGGATAGCTAAGATTATAGACATGAACCACTAGTACCGTGCAAATTTATTTAATTTTTTTTTTTTGGTCGGTCGTGGGGCTTGAACTCTGGGCCTGGGCGCTATCCCTCAGCTCTTCAGCTCAAGGCGAGCGCTCTACCACTTGAGCTACAGCGTCACTTCCGGTTTTCTGGTGGTTTATTGGAGATAGGAGTCTCACAGTCTTTCTTGCCCGGGCTGGCTTTGAACCGCGATCCTCAGATCTCAGCCTCCTGAGTAGCTAGGATTACAGGCTGTGAGCCACCAGCACCCGGCTCAAATTTATTTATTTTGTGGTGGAACTGGGGTTTGAACTCAGAGCTCTGTGCTTGCTAGGCAGGTGCTTTACTACTTGTACCATGTCCCCAGTCCAAATTTTCTCTTTTTTTTTGTCGGTCATGGGGCTTGAACTCTGAGCCTGGGCACTGGCCCTGAGCTCTTCAGCTCAAGGCCAGCACTTTACCACTTGAGCCACAGCTCCACTTCCAATTTTTTCTGGCGGTTAATTGGAGACAAGAGTCTCATAGACTTTCCTGCTCAGGCTGGCTTTGAACAGTGATCCTCAGATCTCAACCTTCTAAGTAGCTAGGATTACAGGCGTGAGTCAAGAGCACCCAGCCAAATTTTTTCTTTTCTTTTTTTTTTTTTGTGGGTCATGGGGCTTGAACTCTGGGCCTGGGCGCTGTCCCTCAGCTCAAGGCAAGTGCTCTACCACTTGAGCCACAGCGCCACTTCCAGTTTTCTGGTGGTTTATTGGAGATAGGAGTCTTACGGTCTTTCCTGTCCGGGCTGGCTTAGAACCAGGATCCTCAGATCTCCGCCTCCTGAGTAGCTAGGGTTACAGGCGTGGGCCACCAGTGCCCGGCAAATTTTCTTATTTTTAAAGTAGTAAACATCCATGTCTAAACCTGGCAGTATGTATTACTAACATATGCTAACACATACACTGGATTAAAATAGAAAATAGTTCTTACCTTCATCTCCTTCTGGTGCATATGAAGCTGTAATAATGTCAATATCAGCACAATTCATTACAATTTGATTGGTCGCCTGCCTCACCTAAGAGAAAAAGAAAATCAAACATCAAAAGTAGCCCAGATTAATAATATAGACATCTTTATCTTGAACTAATATTACAGGCAATTTTTTTCTTTCTTGATTTTACTATATAGCCCTGGCTAACCTGAAACTTATCATGACCCAAGTTGGCTTCCATTTGTCAATTTTACTGTCTCAGCTTCTGAGAATTGTGATTACGTATATCATGTACCAGGCTTTAAAGACAATCCTCAAATCTCAGCCTCCTAAATAGGATTACTGGTGTGAACAAATAGCAGGCAATTTTTGCTTTTTTTTTGGGGGGGGGGGGTCCGGTCGTGGGGCCTGAACTCTGGGCCTGGGCGCTGTCCCTCAGCTCTTCAGCTCAAGGCTAGCGCTCTACCCCTTGAGCCACAGTGCCACTTGCAGTTTTTTTCTTTTTGCTTATGTGGTGCTGAGGAATCGAATCCAGGGCCTCAGGCATGCAAGGCAAGCGCTCTACCACTGAGCCAACTTCCCAGCCCCTACAGTTCCTATTGTTATAGTAACAATCTACTACCTACTTAGTAGCTTAAGAACACACATTTATTATCTTTTTTTTTTTTTTTTTAATTTTTTTTTTGGGTCCGGTCGTGGAGCCTGAACTCTGGGCCTGGGTGCTGTCCCTCAGCTCTTCAGCTCAAGGCTAGCGCTCTACCACTTGAGCCACAGCGCCACTTCCGGCTTTTTTTCTCTTTGCTTATGTGGTGCTGAGGAATCGAACCCAGGGCCTCAGGCATGCAAGGCAAGTGCTCTACCACTGAGCCACCTTCCCAGCCCCACATTTATTATCTTTTAGCCAAAATCTGTTTTGGAGACAGGTCATTAATGACACCTTGAATTAAGGGTCTCATGAATTAAAGGTCTTATGTTCTCAATTAGCTTTTTTTGTTCATGACTAGCACTCTACCACCTGAGCCATGCCTCCACTTACTGTTTATTGCTGGTTACTTAGAAATAAAAGTCTCTTGAATTTGTCTACCCAACCTGGTTCTGAACCTTGATCCTCAGATCTCAGCCTCCTGAGTAGTTAAGATTATGGGCCACTATAGCCTGGTTCATAATTACACAACTTGTATGCCAAGCTCCCCCACAAAACCTTCGAGAATATAGGAGGTTGAAAGTGGCTCTGTGGCTCAAGCAGTAGAGCGCTCACCTTGAGCTGAAGAGCGCAGGGACAGCGCCCAAGCCCAGCGTTCAAACCCCATGACCAACAAAAAAAAAAGAGGGGCTGGAGCTGGGTGCTGGTGGCTCACGCCTGTAATCCTAGCTACTCAGAAGGCTGAGATCTGAGGATCGTGGTTCAAAGCCAGCCCGGGCAGGAGAGACTGTGAGACTCCTATCTCCAATAAACCACCAGAAAACTGGAAGTGGCACTGTAGCTCAAGTGGTAGAGCACCTCGCCTTGAGCTGAAGAGCTGAGGGACAGCGCCCAGGCCCAGAGTTCACGCCCCACGGCTGACAAAAAAAAAAAAAAAAGAAGAGGGGCTGGGAAGGTGGCTCAGTGGTAGAGCACTTGCCTTGCATGCATGAGGCCCTGGGTTCGATTCCCCAGCACCACATAAGCAAAACGAAAAAAAAGCCAGAAATGGCGCTGTGGCTCAAGTGGTAGAGCGCGAGCCTTGAGCTGAACAGCTGAGGGACAGCGCCCAGGCCCAGAGTTCAGGCCCCATGACCGGACCCCCCCCCTCAAAAAAAGATCCAGGACTAATGGCTGATTCCTATAATCGTAGCTACTCAAGAGGCTGAGATATGAGGATGGTGGTTCAAAGCCCACCTGGGCAGTAAAGTCCATGAGACTTACTTCCAATTAACAACCAAAAAGCTGGAGTGGAGCTGTGGTTCAAAGTGGCAGAGCACCAGTCATGAGCAGAAAAGTTCAAGGACAGCACCCAGGTCCTGAGTTCAAGCCTTATGACTAACAACAAAAACAACAAAAAACTAAAGGCATGGCTCCAGTGATAATGCACCTGTTTAGCAAGCATGAGGCCCTGAGTTCAACCACCTGTAAAAACAAAAACACTGATGTATGAGGTGCTCTTCCTCCCCCCCCACCCCCCCACACACACCCAGGTCAGTTGTGGGGCCTGAACTCTGGTCTGGGCCTGGGTGCTATCCCTCAGCTCTTCAGCTCAAGACTAGTGTTCTACCACTTGAGCCACAGCACCACTTCCAGTTTTCTGATGGTTTATTGGAGGTAAGAGTCTCACGAACTTTCCTGCCAGGGCTGGCTCTGAACCACAATCCTCAGATCTCACTCAGCCTTCTGAGTTGCTACCATTATAAGCATGGTGCCACCAGCACCCAGCATATAATGTACTCTTAAAGTCAGGTGCCAGCGGCTCATGCATGTAATCCAAGGTACTTGGGAAGCTTAGAGATAAAGGATCATGATTCCAGGTCATCCAGGGCAGGAAAGTTCTGAAGATTGTTAACTCAAAATAACCATGAAGACTGGGAAGTAGCTTACTGGCAAAATGCTTGCCAGCATGCACAAGGTCCTGAGTTCTATATTTTTCTAGTTTAAAAAATAAGAATAAAATCATTTTAATAAAAAAAATTTACTTTTAATTTTTTTTTCAATAACCATGAAGCTCACCCCTATAATCCTAGCTACTCAGGAAACTGAGAGCTAAGGATCTCAGTTCAAGCCAGCAGGAGCAGAAAAGTTCTCCAGACCCTATCTCAAAAATAACCATCATGCCAGGTGCTGGTGGCTCATGCCTGTAATTACAGCTACTCAGGAGGCTGAGATCTGAGGATCTCAGTTCAAAGCCAGCCCATACAAGAAAGTCCGTGAAACTCTTATCTCCAATAAACCACCAGTAAACCAGAAGTGGCACTGTGGCTCAAGAGACAGAGTGCTTGCTTTGAGCTGAAGAGCTAAGGGACAGCGCCCAGGCCCAGAGTTCAAGCTCCATGACAGACAAAAATAAAAATAACCATCATCCCAAGCCCAGAGATCAAGCCCCAGGACCAACAAGAAAGAAAGAAAGAAAGAAAGAAAGAAAGAAAGAAAGAAAGAAAGAAAGAAAGAAAGAAAGAAAGAAAGAAAGAAAGAAAGAAAGAAAGAAAGAAGGAAGGAAGGAAGGAAGGAAGGAAGGAAGGAAGGAAGGAAGGAAGGAAGGAAGGAAGGAAGGAAGGAGAAACAAACATCATGCCTGTAATCCTAGCTACACAAGAGGCTGAGATCTGAGGATCTCAGTTCGAAGCCAGCCTGGGCAGAAAAACCTATGAGGTCTATGAGACACTCCTCTCCAAACCAACAAAAAAAAAAAGCTGGAAGTGGAGCTAAGGTTCAAGTGAGAGAACACCAGCTAAGGGTGTAAAAAAGTCAAAGAACAGCATCTGCACCCCAAGTTCAAGCCCCAGTACAGGAACCAAAAAAAAAAAAAAAAAAAAAGGGAAGTAGATCTGTGGTTCAGAAAGTAGAGCAACAGCTTTGAGCAAAAAGCTAATAGTGCTAAGGTCCTGAGTTGGAAGACACACACACACACACACACACACACACACACACACACACACACACACACACACACACACACACACACACACACACACACACACACACACACACACACACACACACACACACACCCCACCCCCATCATCCTAGCTTCTCGGGAGGCTGACATCTGAAGACCACAGTTCAAATCCAGCCCAGGCAGGAAGGTCCACGAAACTCTTACCTCCAACTAATCACCAAAAAAAGACAGAAGTAGCCAGGTGTCAGTGGCTCACACCTGTAATCCTAGCTACTCAGGAGGCTGAGATCTAAGGATCACCGTTCAAAGCCAGCCTGGGCAGGAAAGTCCCTGAAACTCTTACCTCCAATAAACCACCAGAAAACTGGAGGTGGCGCTGTAGCTCAAGTGGTAGAGTGCTCACCTTGAGCTGAAGAGCTGAGGGACAGCGCTCAGGCCCAAAGTTCAAGCCCCACGATGGACCAAAAAAAAAAAAAAAAAGGCACAAGTGAAGTTGTGGTTCAAATGGTAGAGCACTAGCTTGAGTAAAAACAACTCAGGGACAGCACCCAAGCCCAGAGTTCAAGTCCCAAAACCAGCATAAAAAAATCAGTAAAAAGTAGGACTAGAGGTCTGACTCAAGTAATAGAGCACTAGCCTCTCACGTCCAAGGCCCTGAGTTTAAACCCCAGAGCCATAGTAAAACAAAAAACAAAACAAAACAAAAGTTGGAGTTCCCTCCTATCTATGGTCAACTACAGCTTGAAAATATTAAGTGGATTTTTTTGTGTGTGTGGTGGGGATCAAACCCATGGCCTTGTATGTATTAGGCAAGCACTCTGCCAGTATTCTTATCATTGAGCTACATCCCTAGACTGAACAACTCTAAAGTTTTAAATTGCCTCCGATATTATCAGATTGACAATTCAGCTATGGTATACAAGTAACTCTTACTTTACGTAATAATGACCCCATGATTTGAGAGTACAGAAAAAACCAGCCATAGCATTAAACATAGTACGATGGATTAATTCCGGAACCATGAGTCAACACCACAAGGCCTAGAAGAAACTTAAAGAGTATATTCAGGTTTCAATACTATCCATGCAGACATTCACTGGGGATCTTAGAACATATCTTCCACAAACAAGAGGGTACTACTGAAGAGATAAGGAAATGTCCTTCCATTCTCTCATTCCTGAAAGGTAACAACTATCCTAATGATGTATCATTCTCATGTATACATTAAAAATATGCAAGCAACATTTTTTAAATTTTACACAAATGGTATCAAAGTACCACCTAGGCCCTGAGTACAAGTCCCAGAACTAGCAAAAGAATTTTTTAAAATTTTAAAATTTAGTTTCAAATAATTAAAATTTAAAAAAGAAAAAAGTTATTCTACAGTCTTAACTTTGTTCTGTTTATGTATAAAATGACTGTAAAAAGTTATCCTTGCCGGGCACTGGTACCTCACACCTGTAATCCTACTCAAGAGGCTGAGATCTGGGGATCACAATTCAAAGCCAGCCCAGGAAGAAAGTCCATAAGACTCTTATCACCAATTAACCACCAGACAACCAGAAGTGGCGCTGTGGCTCCAGTGGTAGAGCACTAGCCTTGGGGCTGAAGAGCTGAGGGCCGGAGTTCAAGCCCCAAGACTGACCAAAAGAAAGAGAGACAGACAGACAGACAGAGAGACATTTAAAAACAAAGGAAGGGGCTGGGGAGGTGGCTCAGTGGTAGAGCGCTTGCCTTGCATGCATGAGGCCCTGGGTTCTATTCCCCAGCACCACATAAGCAAAAAGATAAAAGCCGGAAGTGGCGCTGTGGCTCAAGTGGTAGAGCACTAGCCTTGAACTGAAGAGCTGAGGGACAGCGCCTAGGCCCAGAGTTCAGGCCCCACGACCGGACCCCCAAAAAAATAAAATAAAATAAAAATAAAAACAAAGAAAAATGAGAAAAAACATTTAAAAATACAGAAAAATGAAACAATTACTGGGGTATGCTCCAAAGGATTAAAGGAATAAAAATCTTTTAGTTTAAAGTTTATGCCAACAAAACAGTAAGAGTGGCTTAGTTTCTGGTCTTTTTTTTTTTTTGGGGGGGGGGTCCGGTCATGGGGCCTGAACTCTGGGCCTGGGCACTGTCCCTCAGCTCTTCAGCTCAAGGCTAGCACTCTACCACTTGAGCCACAGCACCATTTCCGGCTTTTTTCTTTTTGTTTATGTAGTACTGAGGAATCGAACCCAGGGCCTCATGCATGCAAGTCAAGCGCTCTACCACTGAGCCACCTTCCCAGCCCCTAGTTTCTGGTCTTAAGTCTTCCTTAGGCCATCACATTGTGACACATCAACATCTACAGTTAATTTTAATAGTAGAAAAGGAGTTAATCTACCAAATACCAATATATCTGTAAAACATTATATTTGCTAAACCACACTTAGCACACTATCATTGTAAGCATTCTGAAAGTATTTAAATGTTTGTGTACTCTGGAAAGACACAGTACACATCATCCAATTACATTCCAATTCCTTCTCTATTTAGAGAAGTCCACCTGTTTATCTACTGAATTATGTTGCTTGTTACTTAATAGTTACTACATTTTTTTCAGGATATTGTCATTTTTGGAAGAGCAAAGAGTTAAGAACAAAAGGAACAAAAATAGTTATTAAAAATAGAACTCTAGCCGGGTGTTGGTGGCTCACACCTGTAATCCTAGCTACTCAGGAGGCTGAGATCTGAGGATCATGGTTCAAAGCCAGCCAGGGCAGGAAAGTCCAGGATACTCTTATCTCCAATAAACCACTTGAAAATCGGAAGTGGTGCTGTGGCTCAAGCAGTAGAGCGCTCGCCTTGAGCTGAAGAGCGCAGGGACAGCACCCAAGCCCAGAGTTGGAGCCCCACAACCGACAAAAAAAAAAAACTAGCTGAGCGATGGTTTAGGCCTGTAATCATAGCTACTAAGGAGGGTAAGATCTGAGAATAGCTATTCAAAGCTATCCCAGGCAGGAAAGTCTAATCTCCAATTAACCACCAAAAAGTTTGGAGTGGAGCTGTGGCTCAAGTGGTAGAGTGCTAGCCATGAACACAAAAACTCAGGGACAGTGCCCAGGCTCTGAGTGAAGCCCAAGGACTGGCACAAAAAATAAAATAAAAATAAATTTTAAAAAAATAGAACTCTAGGGGCTAGGAAGGTGGCTCAGTGGTATAGTGCTTGCCTTGCATGCATAAGGGCCTGGGTTCAATTCCTCAGCACCACATAAACAGAAAAAGCCGGAAGTGGCGCTGTGGCTCAAGTGGTAGAGCTCTAGCCTTGAGCTGAAGAGCTGAGGGACAGCGCCCAGGCCCAGAGTTCATGCCCCACGACCTACCAAAAAAAGAAAGAAAAAATAGAATTCCAACAGAACACGGTGTACTACTGTAATCTCAGTCCTGGGGCGGCTGAGGCAGAAGAATCTTGAGTTCCAGGCTAGTCCGAGTTTGAGGCTGGCCTGAATTCAAGACAAGCTTAAGTGAGCAACATAGAAAAACTGTCTCAAAAAAAAAAAAAGAAAGGATACAACATTATTCTGATTTTAAAAATCAGTCAATACGTTATGCCCTATAATAGACATATACTGATTTAAAAAGCTGAACAAAAATGGGATAACTGGCCAGGTGCCAGTGGCTCATGTCTGTAATCCTAGCTACTCAGGAGGCTGAGATCTGAGGATCAAGGTTCAAAGCCAGCCCAGGCAGGAAAGTTCATGAGACTTATCTCCAACTAATCACAGAAAAGGCCAGAAGAGGTGCTACGGCTCAAGAGGTAGAGCACTAGACTTGAGCACAAAGAGGCTCAAGAATAACACCCAGACCTGGAGTTCAATCCCCAGGACCTGCAAAAAAAAAAAGGGGGGGGGGGGGGGAATAATTGGGCTGAGGTCATGATTCAAGTGCCGGAGTGCCTATCTACCACACACAAAGTTAGTTCCTAACCCAAACCCAGATCCTAATCTTCCATGACCCCCCCATACAAGGGAAAAGGGACGATAGGCTACAGAAAATGAATATAAAAAAAAAGTGATTGTGTTAGCACTTACTGCCTTACACAGTAATTACTATAACATAATTGATTTTATTAAGACACTTGTATCTGAGATTAATCAAGTCCTAACAGCATTCACCTAACAATTTATAAAGCACCTGACTAAAATAATATGAAATTGAAGAATATGTGCTAATACGTATCAACTTTGGTTATCAGTAAGTATGTATTTTCTAGGAAAGGTTTTTTTTTTTTTTTTTTGGTCAGTCAGGGGGGCTTGAACTCTGGGCCTGGGCGCTGTCTCTCGGCTCTTCAGCTCAAGGCTAGTGCTCTACCACTTGAGCCACAGTGCAACTCCCAGTTTTCTGGTAGTTAATTGGTGATAAGAGTCTCACAGGGGCTGGGAAGGTGGCTCAGTGGTAGAGCACTTGCCTTGCATGCTCAAGGCCCTGGGTTCGATTCCTTAGCACCACATAAGAAAAAAGCCGGAAGTGGTGCTGTGGCTCAAGTGGTAGAGTGCTAGTCTTGAGCTGAAGAGCTGAGGGACAGCGCCCAGGCCCAGAGTTCAAGCCCCATGACCGGACCCAAAAAAAAAAGTCTCACGGACTTTCCTGCTTGGGCTGGCTTTGAACTGCAATCCTCAGATCTCAGCCTCCTGAGTAGCTGGGATTACAGGCATGAGCCACCAGTGCCCAGCTAAGAAAGGTAATTTTAAAATATTCATATTGACATAGGCATATATGTTGACTTCACCATAGAGTGAGATAAATCTTTGGGCTGGGAAGGTGGCTCAGTGGTAGAGCACTTGCCTTGCATGCCTGAGGCCCTGGGTTCGATTCCTCAGCACCACATAAGCAAAAAGAAAAAAGCTGGAAGTGACACTGTGGCTCAAGAGCTAGAGCGCTAGCCTTGAGCTGAAGAACTGAGGGACAGCGCCCAGGCCCAGAGTTCAGGCCCCATGACCAGACCCCACCCCCCAAAAAAAAAAAAATATATATATATATATGTTCCCAGCCAGGAGCCGGTGGCTCACACCTGTAATCCTAGCTACTCAGGAGGCTGAGATCTGAGGAACAAGGTTCAAAGCCAGCCCAGGCAGGAAAGTCTATGAGACTCTTATCTCCAATTAACCACTAGAAAACTGGAAGTGGAGCTGTGGCTCAAGCAGTAGAGCCTTAAGCTGAAGAGCGCAGGGACAGTGCCTAAGCCCAGAGCCCCACGACCGACCAAAAAAAAAAAAAAAAAAATTAAGTTCTCAACATTAACACAAGTGTTAAAGTTGACAAACAACCTGTGTTAACACTCTCAATTTTTCCATTTGATGCTATTAAAGGACAGAATGTTATCATATCCCTTCTTTGCTTCAACCCCAGGGTTAAGTCTTCTTCAACTCCTCTACAGACTGTACTTTAACTGAACCACATGCTAAGCAATAGCTGTTCTGAAGAGGCAGCATGACCCTTGGTAACAATTTTACAATGGAAGTTTCCTATGAGCTAGGGATGTAGCAATCTGAGACAATTTATTCCTGAATGACTCTTACTACAATCACTCAAAAATACCTCTGACATTTACTATAGTGAGACTCAATCAATTTTTTTTCTTATAAAGTCCAGAGATATTAATAAAAGAAAATATCTAATGAGACAATTCCAAATAATAATCCATCAGGAGCCTGAGTTAATTTCCCTAATTGATTTTATTACTAAAGTTTTGTAATAATAGTTGACCGGGTAGAACAATGACATAATTTTTCAACTCAACAAGAAGCAAATAATTAGTTAATTAAAACTGAATCAAATTTTCTAACAAGAAAGAAAATTTGAAAAGAGCAAATAAGAGGAAGTCAAATACAATAACATTAATGCAAAAAATTCGGGCTGGGAAGGTGGCTCAGTGGTAGAGCGCTTGCCTTGCATGCATGAGGCCCTGGGTTCAATTCCTCAGCACCACATAAGCAAAAAGAAAAAAGCCGGAAGTGGCGCTGTGGCTCAAGTGATAGAGAGCTAGCCTTGAGCTGAAGAGCTGAGGGACAGCGCACAGGCCCAGAGGTCAGGCCCACGACTGGACCCAAAAAAGAAAAAATTCAAATATATAGAACATTTACTTAATTATAGAACATTATAGTTAGCAGCTACTTGCCTACTCAATGAAAGTTTAAAACTACAGTAGGAAGAAATAACATGGCAAAACATGCAAATGAGTTTTAGTAGTAACTTTCATTATTTTAGTTTCCCCAAAACAGAATGAAGTCTGAAGCAAATAAGGCAAACATTAAATCTTAGTGGTGGGTTAATTTTCTTTTTTTTTTTTTTTTTTGCCTGTTGTGGGGCCTGAACTCTGGGCCTGGGCACTGTCCCTCAGCTCTTCAGCTCAAGGCTAGCACTCTACCACTTGAGCCACAGCGCCACTTGCGGCTTTTTCTGCATATGTGGTGCTGAGGAATCGAACCCAGGGCCTCATGCATGCAAGGCAAGCACTCTACCACTGAGGCCACCTTCCCAGCCCTGGGTTAATTTTCTATAGTTCTAAAAATATCTGATTTAAAATTTGAAAAAGATTACAAATGATCAAATAAATCAATAACCACCTGCTTGTATGGTATTCAAAACAAAATCTCTAAAATCTGGAGAATTAATCTCAGTTAACAACAAAACAGCTATCAGAAGGCTTAGTCCTTTGCCACTGACAAGTCCAGATTGGAATAAGATTTATTTTTCAATAGAATAGTCTCAATAGCTGGCCCTTGGCTCATGCTTTGTAACCCTAGCTACCCAGTACTGTGAGATCTGAGGATCCTGGTCCAAGCCAAAGCAGTAAAGGTCATACAACTTAGCAGAAAAAGGCTTTAACTTGGTGCGTGCGGGTGCATACGCGCGTACATGTACACGTACACGTACACGTACACACACACACACACACACACACACACACACACACACACACGGCTCATTTATGTGGCAAAGTTCAGAGAAGCTTCATAGATAATTTATAACTCAAGACTACACTTATCCAGGTTGTATTAGACAGTATCAATTATGCAGAACAAGGAAGTTAAAAAAAGAAAACAGCCCGTATGCAAAGCTACAATAGATGATACAAAGTCCATACACTAAAGCTCATAGCCTTTACTTAAGACAATCCAACAAACTCTCACTTAAAATATTAATTTTCAACTCATACAAACTTATTTATCTGATTACATAGACCTCTACAGCTCAAATTCAGTAAAGCCAGTGAAGAAATTATAAAATAGGGAGCAACAAGGCACAATGAGCAGTAATAATAACCTGAGAGCAAGGAAAACAAACCATCTTCAAAAACTAATTAGCCAGTCACTGGTGGCTCACGCCTGTAATCCTAGCTACTTAGGAGGCTGAGATCTGAGGATCATGGTTCAAAGCCAGCCCGGGCAGGAAAGCCCATAAGACCATCTCCAATTAACCACTGGAAAACTAGAAGTGGTGCTGTGGCTCAAGTGGTAGAGCACTAGCCTTGAGCTGAGAGACAGCACCCAGGCCTAGAGTTCAAGCTTCACAACCAACAACAACAATAAAAAACTGAAAAATTATAGTACATAGTTTGAGGTAACTTTTATGAGAAAGAAAAAAGGAGGGAGACAAGGAGGAAAGGGTGAAGAAAAGATTACAAAAAGTATAATGCCTAAAAAGGTAATATATTTTAGGAAGAATTACACCCAAAGCACCATTTTTCTTTTTCTTTTTCTTTTTTTGGGGGGGAGGGGGGGAGTCTGTAAGGCTTTAACTCTGGGCCTGGGCGTGGTCCCTCAGCTCTTCAGCTCAAGGCAAGGGCTCGACCACTTAAGCCACAATGCCACTTCCCGCTTTTTCTGCTTATGTGGTGCTGAGGAATCGAACCCAGGGCCCCATGCATACAAGGCAAGCAGTCTACCTCTGCGCCACCTTCCCAGCCCTATCACCATTTTTCTTTATAGCCTAGATGCCTTAAAGGATAAGCTTCATTTATTTGGAAAATTCACTACAGAATATGGTACCAGATAACATTAGCCAAAGATTAACACATAAAACATGGAGGAAGCTATTGATTGAGTCTAAATCTAGGTACTCTTACCACAAAGCTACAGTTTCTTATACTTCTCATAGATAGATTCCAAAAATCTGAACAAATTCCTCACCACCAATATTCCAAATTTAATTTTTTTTGAAGGCAAGGAACTGCTAAGGATTGGACCCAGGGCCTTTGAAACATGTATTTTACTACTAAGCTACCCACCCTCATTCTAAATTTTGAGACCATTTAATGACCTGGCACAATGCTAATTATTGATTTTACCATTTTTTAAAGTAACAGCAACAACAAAACCACAGTAAAACTTGGGCAGAAAATTTTGCAGCATAGGGTTGACAATAACATCCATTTAGGTGCCAAGTTTTTGGCCTGCCAAACAAACTACTATATTTGTAAGTCTCCTCTTAGTGCTGAATTAGTCATCCCCAACATGAATATTTTATTGGTGGAGACCAGACAGGCTAATATATCCTGATTTTTAACCTTCATGGATGAAGTCAATTTCTCTGGTACAGATAAAAGTAATTCTCTAACAGGAAGTCCAATTACTGAACCAATCACTATACAATGATAGTCAAGAACTGTAATCACAATCTTCCAGTGCTGGCGGCTCATGCCTGTAATCCTAGCTACTCAGGAGGCTAAGATCTGAGAATCATGGTTCCCAAACCAGCCCTGGCAGTAAAGTCTGTGAGACTCTTATCTCCAGTAAACTACCAGAAAACCAAAGTGACCCTGTGGCTCAGTGTTCACCTTGAGCTGAAGAGCTGAGGGACAGTGCCCAGGCCCAGAGTTCAAGAACCATGACTGACCCCCCCCCCCAAAAAAAGAACTGTAATCACACTCATGTAAACCTATAATCCCTTTTAATAATTAGCCATAAAGGAAAAAGGGAATCATAATTTGAAATGTCTACAAAAGTTCACTGAGGACTGGGAAGGTGGCTCAGTTGGTAGAGCTCTTGCCTTGCATGCATGAGGCCCTGGGTTCGATTCCTCAGCACCACATAAGCAAAAAGAAAAAAGCCGGAAATGGCGCTGTGGCTCAAGTGGTAGAGCGCTAGCCTTGAGCTAAAGAGCTGAGGAACAGCACCCAGGCCCAGAGTTCAGGCCCACGACCGGACCCCAAAAAAACAAAAAAACAAAAACAAAAAAAAAGTTCACTGATCTCATATATCCAATGTAAAAAGAAGGGAAAGAAATAAACTGAATTATGGACCCAAAGTAAGTTCTGGTATAAGTACCAGAAATTCCTCCAGGCCCATGAAAAACATTTTCAAAACCTAATGAATAAGAAAATATTCACTCTATGTCAAAATCAAATAGTTTTTTTTTCCCAACAAATTCTTAAATCAGTGAATACGGTCTCATTTTTTTCACCTTTTGGCAAGGCCACACCCCAAGCCAGGTTAAAAATATACTAAGTTTCTAATATGTAACCTGTACAAATACTCTACTCTTATCATAAAATTTTGCAACTAAAGCAACCAAGCAACTTGCATACTTTGTGTAATGTGATTCCAACTGTTAGAAAAGTGACTTACTATCAGTTATAAATGAAGATTTTTTAAAAATAGTTGTCAATAATTTTTTAATTTCTCCAGTAAGGTATCATATAATGCCACACAATTTAAACTTACAGCTTCAATTTGTGGGTTTTTAAAACACTAATAATACATGCTGCTAGTTAGTTCTTACAAATGTTAACTCCTCTTTTACACTTCCAAATGTTGTCAACAGGTACAATTTAAAAGTCCAATCAGGGCTGGAAAGGTGGCTCAATGGTAGAGCCCTTTCCTTGCATAAATGAGGCCCTGGATTCGATTCCTCAGCACCACATAAGCAAAAAGAAAAAAAGCTGGAAGTGGCGCTGTGGCTCAAGTGGTAAGAGTGCTAGCTTTGAGCTGAAGAGCCGAAGGACAGCGCCCAGGCCCAGAGTTCAGGCCCCACGACCAGACCCAAAAAAAAAAAATTAAAAGTCCAATCATCCTTTAATTCCCATGGTACAATCTTTATATTACCACATAACCTGCAACAACAACAAAAAAAGTTTCTAGGAAAAAAAAAATGCTTGGTGGCTGAGAAGGTGGCTCAGTGGTAGAGTGCTTGTCTCACATGCATAAGGCCTGGGTTCGATTCCTCAGCACCACATAAGCAGAAAAAGCCGGAGTGCTGCTGTGGCTCAAGTGGTAGAGTGCTATCCTTGAGCTGAAGAGCTAAGGGACAGCACCCAGGGCCAGAGTTCAAGCCCCAGGACCAGCAAAAAAAAAAAAAAGTTTGAAAAGCTCATATTACTAAAAAGATCCATTTATTGTCTTGTATCAAATAAACAGGCCAGCCAAGTAGTATGTAGTATGTACTCACAATCCCAGCTATTCTGAGGCAGGAGGATTAAAATTAGGAGCCAGTTAACTTGCTATGTTGCAAACACATGAAGACCCTGTCTCCAAAAACAAAACAAATTAACAAATTCCTGCTATTAACTAACATATTACCACTTTATGCTCAGTAACAAAAGCAGTCTTCCTAGCCAGGCACTAGTGGTTCACATCTGTAATCCTAGCTACTCAGGAGACTGAGATCTGAGGATCACAGGTCAAAGGCCAGACTGGTCAACAAAGTCTGAGAAACTCTTATCTCCAATAAACTATTCAGGAAAAGTACGAAGTGGCCCTGTGGCTCAAATGGTGGAGCGCTAACTTTGAATATAAAGAGGCTCAGAGATAGCACCCTGAGTTCCAGCTCCAGGACAGGTTCCATTGTTTGTTTTTTGTTTTTGTTTAAAAAGTCGTCCTCCCACATACTTCCATCTCTTTGGAAAAGTAGAGAAAAGCATGTCAATACTTCTTGTTCTGTACAAGAGTTCAATAAAACTTAACTATTAGTAAACAACCACTTAAAAATCTGTACATTATTTTCCTGAAAAACTTTTCCCTACACATTTATCTCCCAAAATTATCAAGCCATCAGACCAGCTAATGGGTTAAAAAACAAATTACTTTTTAATGTTAGTCTTTTCACGCAATGCAAACTCATCCGTCCTTCCAAAGGTTTGCAAAGTCACAAGACACTCTACTGTTTACAATCCCTTCCATCTGCCCCCTCCCCTTCCAACATACATCAAACAACTCTAATCACTTGGTCAAACCATTCTCCTAAATAACCCTCTCAAATTCTAATTTATACTCAAAACGTACTGTTCTTTATTTCTCTTTCCTTCTTCCTTTCTGTCTTGGGTCTTGAACTCACAGCCTTGAGGTTGTCTGCAAGCTGTTTTTGCTAAAGGCTAGTGGTCTATCTCTTAGAGCCACAGCTCCACTTCCAGTTTTTTGGTGGTTTACTAGATTAAGACTACCCAGTGGCAGACTTAGAATTGAGGTCCTCATATCTCAGCCTCCAAAGTAGTTAGGATTACAGCCGTGAGCCACCAACGCCCATCCAGATTTATTTTCTTAATGGAAAATTTTTAAATCACCTGACTTTTGAAGTTCTGCCTCTTGATGCAACGACTCTAGAGCCCTTATGCTTTCAAATCTACACCCCAAATCTACTTTTAAATTCTGTACTTAGAAAAATGTTTTCAATCTCAGTATTATACCCTCTTGGCTTTCATAGGCAATTGCCAACCTTCAATTCATTTCCGCATCAGTTTGCATTTCTTTAATTTCATTGCTACACACAACTTGATCTTTCAGGTGAAGGCCTATTGATTTCTTCCCCTGGTTGCAGTCGGAAAAGAAACAAAATACATTTATCACCAAATAGCTGCTTAATGGCTGTATGGCCATTTTTCATTTCAAACGTCATGTAACAAACACATAAATATCGTGAAAGCTTATTGTTCAGAACCTTTGTAGGGCATCTATACTAAAACTCTCCAAAGTCAAACAATATTTCAGATAATGCTGCGAGAAGAGGGAGGAAAGTATGATTCACCAAAAACTGCAATGAAGAGTAATGGAATATTTTCACCAGTGGTATATGCTAAAACTAAGAGCTTCTTTCAGAGGAGGATACTGCTAAGCAACCATCACTGTAGCAATAAATCCACCAACTTCAAAGGGTGGAAAGCAAGGAAGATAGGGGGAAATGCGGGGAAGGGGGTTCTCCTGCAGCTTCTCTAGAGGTTGGGAGAGAACAAAGTCACGGCTGCACTGTCACTAGAGGGGAAGGGGGAGGGGGCGGACCATCTTGAAAACCCAGCCTCAGGGCAGAAGCAGGCGGCGAGAACTCGGCGAGGTTGCCTGGGATTAACATTCTGGTTCCACTCTACTCCCCCCCCCCTCCTCCTTCTAGAAGCTCCCCTCCTCGCTCCAGCGTGGCGGCCCGGGTCCCAGATGACTGCCTCCTCCAACCTCTCCTCCGAGAGGTGTAAGGACAACCGGAGACCAGAACTGAGTCCGAAGCCTTAGCAAGAGCGGGGACTCCCAAGACCCTCCCCCCCTCCCGCGACCTCCCGCAGCCCCGGAAGCTGGGGGCGGGGGGCGCCCCACACAGGTGTGCTGGCCGGGGAGGAGCGGCCGGGGCCCGCGGCGCGGCCCTCACCCCCGGCCCCGAGGGGTAGAGCGCGCCGGCCCAGCGCCCGCGGCCGCCTGGAGGGGCGCGCCAGCGCCGGAGCCGCCCTCGGCCCGGGTCCGCGGCGCCCGCGGCCGACTCGCTCTCCCGCCCCCCCCCCCCCACTGCCGCCAGTCCAGCCCGCCGGCGCGGCCTAACTACTCGCCCGCAGCTCGCCCCCGGCGCCCGAGGGTCGCCGTACCTGGGCGGCGGCCTCCAGCTTGCCCTCGAAGGTGAAGTCCAGCAAGTCGGGCTTGAGGCAAAGGCTGTAGTTGATGGGAGACACATCGGCAGGCAGCCGCTCGAAGGGCCTCTTCTCCGGCATCTCGGCGAGGCCCAGGCTGTGGAGGTGGAGGCGGCGGCGGCGGCGGCGAAAGGAGCGGCTGAGGAGGAGAAGGAGGAGGGGAGGAGGCGGAGGGCCGAGGAAGAGCAGGCGGCGAGCGAAGGAGGGGGCGGCGGCGGCGGCGAGCCACATCCACCGAGCGCGGGCGACCGCCGGAGGAGAGCCACCGGGGGAGCCTGGGGGCGGGGGGAGCGACCCAGCCCGAGCGCCAGGGGCCGGGAGGGCGGCTGTGCGAGCGGGCGGGCTGCCTACGGGGAAGGGGGCGGAGGGGAGGGAAGGGGAGGAGGGCCCGCAAGAAGGGAGGGAGGAAGGGAGGGAGGGAGGCAGGGAGGGAGGGAGGAGGCGGCGGCAGCGGTAGCTGCGTGCGCGGCCCCGCCGGCCGGGCGCGCCCCCGCGGAGCGCGCGCGCGCGCGGGGCAGGGGGCGGGGCGGCGAGGGCGTGGCCGGCGGGCCGGGAGGGCGCGAGGCGGATCCTGGCGCTGCACCTGTCCCGCGCTGCTGGGGGAAGGGGGAGGCGGCCTGCGAGCCGGAAACAGCCCGGAAGAGCTTGAAAAGCCCTGGGGCCGGCAGGAGGGGCTTGGGGTTCAGAGGGAAGTTGAGGCCTTCTCAGTTGGTCGGGTCAGCTAGGGTGGTAACATGTTAATAGGGCAATTCAAAGCAAACCCTAAACTAGGTTCTACCTTCCTATCAGCGGGAAACTGACTCCTCTTCCCTGTTTTAAGTATCAAGCTTAAGAGAAGATTTGGGGGAAAAAACAATTTTTTTATTCTATAATTCAAGTTACTTCAGCCAATGACACTTGGACCTTTAATCAAACTTAGGAAGATTGTTGTGCCCAGTCTATGTTGTACTCAATGTAATGTTTGAAGTGTTATAAAGGAAGATGAATGAGTTTGAATAAGGTCAAAGTAGATTTTTTGCAATTATGAAAACAGAACAGTGAGATTGTTGAAATTCTTTTGTTTGGGGGGAAGGAGAAGAGTGGTAGAGTGGTTGAGATTGATTGAAATGTATTGTAAAACGTGTGGGAATTAACAAATGAAATTCCCCTCTACATAACTAATGTAAACTAATAAAAAAAAAAAATTTACTCCTTTTTTGGAGATGAACCATGGGCCTTGAGCAAATTAGGCAAGCACTTTGCCACTCAGCTACACTGTCCAGCTCTTTTTCCAGTTTTTAATCTTTGTTTCCTCCTTTTAAAACTAAAAGACCCCTCACCAATTGTGACCTATTTAATGGTGAACTAGCTATTGCTCTCTCCATTCTATAGATATCCCAAAAGCTAAGGTCTATATATTAACAAGTGTCAAGACCAAAGAGATTAATCTAAATAAGCCATATTCTTTTTATAGAAACTTCTCAGAATCAAAATGTTGCACTAGACCAGCACTGTCAGAAATATAGTGTGGAGCTGGGCGCCTGTGGCTCACACCCACAGTCATAGCTACTAAGGAGGCTGAGATCTGAGGATCACGGTTCAAAGCCAGCCTGGGCAGGAAAGTCCATGAGACTCTTGTCTCCAGTAAACCACCAGAAAACTGGAAGTGGTGATGTGGCTTAAGTGGTAGAGCAATCGCCTTGAGCTCAAGACCTGAGGGATAGTGCCCATACCCAGAGTTCAAGCCTCATGACCCACCAAAAAAATATATATATATACATATATATAGTATGGAATTAATTTTTTTCTAATAGCCATATCACAAAAGAGTCAAAAGAAAACAGGTGAAATTAATACATCTTATTTAACCTGAGGCATCCAAAATATTTCAACCTGTAATTCGTTTTTTGGTTGTTTTTTGTGTTTTGTTTTGTTTTTTGCCTGTAATTAGTTTTTAAAGTGGTTTTGGTGGTTGTTGTTGTAGGATCCCACTATGTACACTAGGCTGGATTCAAACTGTCCATCCTCCTGCCTCAGCTTCTCCCAAGTGCTGGGATTATAAATATACACCAACAAACTCAGATAATTTTATTTTATTTTTTTGTTGGTCCTAGGGCCTGAACTCTGGGTCTGGGCACTGGCCCTCAGCTCTTTAGCTCAAGGCTAGTACTCTACCCCCTGAGCCACAGCACCACTTCCAGCTTTTTTCGGCTTATGGGGTGCTGAGGAATCGAACCCAGGCCCTCATGCATACAAGGCAAGCATTCTACCACTGAGCTACGTTTGGGATTGGTAATGGGACTTGAACTCAGGGCCTAGGTGCTGTCCCTGAGCTGTTTTGTTCAAGGCTAGTGCTCTACCCATTTGAGCCATAGCTCCACTTCTGGCTTTCTAGTGTTTAATTGGAGACAAAGTCTCATGGACTTTCCTGCCTGGACTGCAACTCAACTAATTTTAAAAGCATTGAGAAGTTGGACACCAGGGGCTAATGCTTGTAAATCCTAGCTACGCTGGAGTCTGAGGTCTGAGGATTATGGTCTGAAGTTAGCCTGCACAGAAAAGTCCATGAGATTTTATGTCCAGTTAGCCAGAAGTAGAGCTGTGGTTCAAGTGCCCAGCCTTGAGCAAAAAAATTAGGGATTGTGCCCAGGTCCTAATTCAGTACACACACATGCAAACATACACACACAACATTGAGATAGTTTCTTTTTTTCATCCACACTTTGAAATTCAGTATGTTTTACATTTTCAGCCTATCTCAATCCTCATTGATTACATTTCAAGTCGTCAAGAGTCATATGTGAGCCGGGTGCCAGTGGCTCACACCTGTAATCCTAGCTACTTAGAAGGCTGAGATCTTGAGGATCAGGGTTCAGAGCCAGCCCAGACAGGAAAGTCCTGAGACTCTTATCTCCAATAAACCACTGAGAAAACCAGAAGTGGTACTGTGGCTCAAGTGGTAGAGCGATTGCCTTGAGCTGAAGAGCTAGGGACAGCACCCAGGCCCAGAGTTCAGGACCTGTGACTGTCCAAAAAAAAAAGTCATATATGACTAATGACTACTGTGTCTGGCAGCAGTTTTGAACATTGGCCTGCCCTAGTATACTCTGAATTTATGTGTGCTAAATTTACAAGGACAGCCTGATCTAAGAAGGATGCATTTCTACACTACTTTAGTCCAGAAACAAAATAACATAAGTATTTTACATAATTAAGCATAAAATAGTAATTTAACTATTACTGAATATTTGTTAACTGCTTGCTAAACACTTTCACATATTCCTTTAATCCTCTCAGAAATTCTGTGAAGTGGACACTGTTCTGTTTAACAGATGCAAAAGTAGGCATAGAGAAATCCAATGGCTTGCCCAAAGTCTTATGGCTAAAATCTGGCACATTTGGAATTGGGATCCAGGCAATTTTTATCTCTCCTCCAGAGTTTGAGTGTAGCATCTCTACATTTCTAACTCCAGTTTTGTTATGTTCAAATCCATCTGTGTCTCAGCTTCTTAAAATGTCAGTTTCATTATGCAAAAACCCAACTCGCTCCCTCTTGTCTGTTCAGGCAAATTTGATTCATAACCATTTAAGGCTGTCCACTAGCTATTCTTATCATTTTCCTAGACTTACATTTTATCATCCTCTAAACATAAATTTTCTAGTATTTACAAACCAGCCTAGTTGTTCATCCCTTACTGCTTGCTCATTCTTTCTTTTCTAGCATTGCTCATGCATTATTGCTGGAATGACCTCCTCATCCTTTTGGGCAAGTCCATGCTCCTCCCTTCTTTTTTAATACTTACCTTTTCCAGAAAGCCCTACTGACTGACTCCACCCAACTCTAATCCCTTTCCTGTCCACTCACAAGAACTGGCTTTTGCTGATTTATCTGTGCTTATTCTTCTGTTCTATAATTGTAACTTTAATTTGTTTTCATTGTTGTTTTCAACATATAGTATTAGTAAGAGCTTGCTTTCTTATTTCTGGATAGACATGGTGGCTCACACTCATATTCCTAGCTACTTAGGAGGCTGAGATCCATAGGTTCAGTGTTCAAGGTTAGCTGAAGGAAAAATTTGTGATACACCTTTTCAACCAATAGCTGAGCGTAATGGTGTGTGCTGTCATCCCAGAAACAGCAGGAAATGTTAAACAAGAGGATGGAACTCCAAGCATGCACCCATATAGAAATGGAGACCCTGTCTCAAAATAAACAGTACAAACAAGAGTTGGAGTTATATACATCAGCGCTTTAGCAGGCACTGTACCTGAGTTCAAAGTCCAGTATACTAAAAAGCAAAAACAAAATACTTTCTAATTATTTTATTACACTCACATTACTCTCAATACTGAGCCCTATACAAAGCATTATCAATTTTTATTGAGCTGACCGACCAATTGACTAAGAGGAAATATATTCATCAGTCTGGAGGCTTTTTTTTTTTTTGGTCAGTCGTGGGGCTTGAACTCTGGGTCTGGACACTGTCCCTGAGCAATTCAGCTCAAGGTGAGCGCTCTACCACTTGAGCCACAGCCCCACTTCCAGTTTTCTGGTGATTAACTGGAGATAAGAGTCTCACAGACTTCCCTACTCGGGCTAGCTTTAAACCCTGATCCTCAGCTCTCAGCCTCCTGAGTAGCTTGTATTACATGCATGGGACACCAGCGCCTGGCTCACAATCTTCTTTTATAAAATCAGAAATAAAATTAAAAACAAAAGTATACATGGGCTGAGGATGTAGCTCAGTGGAAGAGCACTTGTGTCTAGCATGTGCAAGGCCCTAAGTTTGATCCCCAGAACAGGAAGAAACCAGGGGGAGGTGGGGAGGGGGCAGAATAATAGAATTCATATCAATAGTAATTGGGATCTTGCTGAGGAGATAGGAAAAAGTCTTACTTGGCCCTTTCCCTGGACCCTTGACCCAGGAGATTTCAGTGCAGCAAGTCATGAATAAATCTATATCTACAACCTACAACTCAAGACTGGGAGTGGAAGGTAATAGTTATCTAATCTATGACTGGATGGCATTTGATATATGTTCCATGTAAACTTCTCTGACATAGCTGAAATGAACTCAAGGGCCTTCTTAAACACATTTCCTTCCATGGTGCTTCTGAAGGCATAGGAAAGTCAATAATGTCTCGAGATCAACAGTCCACTTCTAACATTTCTAGGATTCTGTTTACCAAGCCCTTGAAAATCTGCTAATGAAAAACCTGTGCAAGTCCATAAATTTCAATAAGAAGAAAGCTGGGGAAGTAGCTTTGAGATAGAGTGTTAGCATCTCATTTGAGGTTTCAGAATTTCTCAAAAAAAAAAAAAAACTGTCAAATGGACTTCAGAATTTCTCAAAAACAACAACAAAAAAAAAAACAACTGTCAAATGGTCTTCATGGTGGCTCATGCCTATAATCCTAGCTACTCAGAAAGTTGAGATCTGAGGATTGTACCTCAAAGGTAGCCCGGGCAGGAAAGTCCATGAGACTCACCTCCAATTAACCACCAGAAAATTGGAGATGGTACTGTGGCTCAAGTGGTAGAGCACTCACCTTGAGCTAAAGAGCTGAGGGACAGCGCCGGGGCCCAGAGTTCAAGCCCCATGACCGACAAAATAAAAATGGTTTTCATGCCAAGCACCAGTGGTTCACATGTATAATCCTAGCTATTCAGGAGGCTGAGAGATCTGAGGATCACAGTTTGAAGGCAGAAAAGTACCTGAGACTCTTAAATCGAATTAACCAGCAAAAGAAGCTGAACTAGAAGAACGGTTTCAAGTGGTAGAGTCTTCATGAGTGAGAACGTGAAGCCTTGAGTTCAAGTCCCAGTATAGGCATGTATGTGTGAGCCTGTGCACGAATGCGCATGCACGCATGCACATGCACGCACAAACACACACACACACAAAGATTCTTTAAAGCAAGAGCAATTAAAAGAAAAAAAAAGCTGTGCACCAATGGCTCATACCTATAACCTACTCAGGAGGCTGAGATCTGAGGATCACAGTTCAAAGCCAGCCCAGGCAGGAAAGTCTGTGAGATTCTTATCTCCAATAAACCACCAGAAAAATAGAAGTGGTGCTGTGGATCAAGTGATAGAGGCTCACCTTGAGCTGAAGAGCCCAGGGACAGCACCCAGGCCCAGAGTTCAAGCCCAATGACCGACCAAAAAAAAAAAAAAAAACAGGTACCAGTAGTTCACACCTATAATCCTAGCTACTCAGGAGTCTGAGATGTCAGGACCACCATTTGATGTCAGCCTGGGCAGGAAAGTCTGTGAGACTCTAATCTCCAATTAACCACTAGAAAATCGGAAGTGGCCTGTGACTCAATGTGGTAGAGTGCTAGCCTTGAGTGAAAAAGCACTGGGACAGCGGCCCACACCTTGAGTTCAAGCCCCAGGTCTGACAAAAAAAAAAAAATTGGAAGCCAGGCGCCGGTGGCTCGTGCCTGTAATCCTAGCTACTCAGGAGGCTGAGATCTGAGGATTACGGTTCAAAACCAGCCCAGGCAGGAAAGTTCCTGAGACTCTTATCTCCAATAAACCGCTAGAAAACCAGAAGTGGTGCTGTGGCTCAAGTGGAAGAGCGCTCGCCTTGAGCTGAAGAGCACAAGGACGGCACCCAAGCCCAGAGTTCAAGCCCCACGACCGACAAAAAAAAAAATTGGAGTAAAAGAGTTATAGAACAAGCCGGCACCAGTGGCTTACACCCATAATCCTCAGCCTCCTCGGGAGGCTGTGATCTGAGGATTGTGGTTCAAAGCCAGCCCAGGCAGGAAAGTCCATGAGACTTTCTCTAATAAACCACCAGAAAACCAGAAGTGGCGGTGTGGATCAAGTGGTAGAGTGCTCACCTTGAGCTGAAGAGCTCAGGGACAGCACCTAGGCCCAGAGTTCAAGCCCCATGACTGACAAAAAAAAATAAGAGAACAAATGTAAGTCATTGAAAGATGTTTCTTTGCATCTTTCAAGCAAACAAATATAAAGGAGTTGGATAAGGGAGCCAAAACAAAGAATTTGGGAAACCATTACAAAACCCACCATGGTTTATCAACACAAAGTACTATCAAGTTATTATTTGTCTTCCTGATTTAGAAATTATAGGCTTCGCTGTCCATTTCAAGCATGGAAACTACAACTCTAATTCTCCTAAGTCTTACCTTCGGAATAGGATGAAAGGATTCCAAAAGCGAGGGACACAAAAAGGTAGAGAGCAATCCATAGAAAATAGATACCATAGATCCCAGCCTTGACTCTTTCCTGAAAATAAAATGGCTGTTGGAATGACAGTTGGAAATGTGGGTAGACGGAATGTTGCCCCTGCATCCTGTGTTTTTCATGAAATGGAAATAAGTTAATTCAATATGCTCCTCAAAGTATTACCAATTTGGTTGGTATCTGTATATGATACAATAATATATAATAATATATTATATATAATGATATGGAGAGAAAGAAGAGAGATTAATTTCAGAGTGGAAATATGACAACTATATCCAACTATAGCCAAAAAAAGGTCCTACCTATCCGGTCCAAAAGATTTCTATTTTTCTTAGTATCTTTCCATTAGGAACTTGAAGAAGTCATACATTTCCACCTGTCCTGCTTCCTTCCTCCTCCCCCTTTAGTACTTTTGTCCCTTCTCACAACCACTACTTCAGGTTTTATTTACTGGTCCTAGTCTTGAATGACTAGCAGCTTGATGACTTAAATTCAGCCCCTTCATTGGTGATTCTTACAGTGAGATGAACCTGTTTGGCTATGACTTATCAAGAAGGGTTAGCCAGCCACCATGGCTTTGCAGAATGTGGATTGGGGAATGAAACCAACACCCTCTGCTGCAGGCAAGAATGCATCTGATGCGTGGGTCTCTGGAATGCTACTGCAACAGTTCTTGTGGAATCCCAAGTCTTTAAAGGTTTCAGTGTTCTGAAGCTAGCATGTTTGTGTTATATTCACAACAAAGTTTGCCTTGACCAAAAAGTAAAAGAAAAAGCTCACCATGGGCTCAAGTTGATCAGATCAGTAGAGTAAGTAGCGAAGAGGATAAGAAGTCTCAGCAGCCTGGCAAAAACATCAAGGCCTCAGTTTCTCCCCCTTTGGCTCTATTTTTGCTTGCTTCGTACATCTCTGACAAGAATTAGGCCTCACTATGTGATCCCATGCCAATCCAGAAGAATAAGCTTGACCCTTATCCAACCCCATATGGAGGGTGGAGTGAAGAGAAAAAATCCTGAACATCAAGGCCTGCCTGCCAACCTAGTAGGATCTCATCTTGTGGGCTGTGATTTTACAACAGCAATTTCCCTTGTCTCAGACACATAAATAACTGCGAATGAGACTCTTCTTCTGTCAGCCTTCCTGTGGAGTTTGCACAGGAGTCAAGATTAACACATACTTAAAGAGGGTAGGGGAGGCTGGGCTCACTGGCTCATGCCTGTAATCCTACCTACTCAAGGAGTCTGAGAGCTGAGGATTGTGGTTCAAAACCAGGCTGGGCAGAAAAGTCCCTGTGAGACTCTCATCTCCAATTAACCACTCAAAAACTGGAAGGGGAGGGGCTGGGAAGGTAGCTCAGTGGTACAGCACTTGCCTTGCATGCATGAGGCCCTGGGTTCGATTCCTCAGCACCACATAAGGGGGAAAAAAAGTTGGAAGTGGTGCTGTGGCTCAAGTGGTAGAGCGCTAGCCTTGAGCTGAAGAGCTGAGAGACAGCGCCCAGGCCCAGAGTTCAGGCCCATGACCGGACCCAAAAAAAAAAAAAGAAAGAAATGTACTCATTACCTTGCTCATGTAATTGTAACCCTTCTGTACAGTATTTTCACAATAAAAAAAATTAAAATAATTTCAAAGACAAAAAATAAAAATCCATCCCTAGATTAAACTGAAAAAAAAAAAAAAAAAACTGGAAGTGGTGCTATGGCTTAAAGTAGTAGAGAACTAGCCTTAAGCAAAAGAGCTCAGGGATAGTACCCAGGCACTGAGGTTAAGCCCCATGACCACCATCACTACCAACAACCAAAAAAGAGTTTAGGGGAAACTAGACCTGTTTATTCACAGGACTCAACTGAAAGTCGCCTTGTCTCCAGTAAACAAATAATGCTAAAGAGCAACTGTAAGGTAACTATCTAGGATACACTCATTTTCAGATGACATATTTCCTAAGAAAGTAGTCTTGGCATGGAGGCCAGCTTCTGGGAACTAGAGTTGCTTTTCTTATATTTTTAGTGAAATCTAAATAGTAACATGTCTGTATTGTATTGAAGTCAAAGAGACAAACATCATTCAAACTGCTTATTTTCTTTAGCCCTAGAAACTTGGACTGGAGGGTTTCTGGATATAGTCTATTTTAGTTGAAAGTGCGATCACACTGTATAAAATATACATTCACTGAGAATGAGGCATCAGATACCCTTGGGACCTGACATCAGGAATTAGGGCAGGTCAAAAAAAAAAAAAATTAAACTTCTTTAGACAAAAAGGCACAGCTGCACGCCAGTGGCTCACTCCTGTAATCCTACCTACTCAGGAGGCTGAGATCTGATGATTGCCCTTCAAAGCCAGCCCAGGCAGGAAAGTCCACAAGAGTCTTATCTCCAATTAACCACCAGAAAACCAGAAGTGGCACTGTGGGTCAAGTGGTAGACTGTTCGCCTTTTGCTGAAGAGCTGAGGGACAACATCTAGGCCCAGAGTTCAAGCTCCATGACTGACGGGGAAAAAAATAAAAGGCACAAACCAATCAAAAATAGTTTAGGATCTGGGTACCAGTACCTCATCTCTATAATCCTAACTACTCAGGAGGCTGAGAAAAATTGAAGGTTCATTGTCCTAAGCCAGCCCTGGCAGAAGAGTCTGAAAGACTGTCTCTAATTAAACAGCAAAATGCTGACTGGAGATGTGGGTACAGTAATAATACTAGCTGTGAGCCAACGAGGTGAACAAGAGCATCAGTCACCTGAATTCAAGTTCCAATGCTGGTGTATGTGTGCTCACATGCATGTATATTATATTTACAACACACAAGTCCAGGTTGGGTTCTAATATGAATTTTACAAGTTGCAGAGCTGAAAGCTGACACAAATTCATTCTTCTTGTAAACAATGAATTAAGCTGGGGATGTAGCTCAGTGATAGAACACTTTACTAACATGTATGAGCCTCTGGGTTCAATCCCACCCTTGCTTCCACACATACAAAAATACCTTAAGGAATTCAAATGGTAAAATTGTCAAGGCCTTTGTTTTCCATAACTTACTTTCCCTCTTGAAAAGGAATAGAAAAAAAAATCTCATGTGCTATGTTACAAAGCCTAAGATTCATAAGTTGTATTTGAAGGATAACCAAAGTAAACTCGAAGTGAGATCCTTTTTCTTTTTTATTATTGTTGTAGATTCTTCAAATAAAAGGAGAGAAGCAACTGATACAAGATTTAGAAGAAGAAAAAAAAAAAAAGATGCACCAATTTGCCCAAAGTTAACTGCAAAGCAGACTGGAGTCATGATGAAAAGGGTTTCTGATTTCCAGCCTGATCACCTTTCCAAATATCCATGTCCTAGGTAACTGACAGAGGTTAAAGTAACAGGCAGACCACTCAGGCCCTGCAAATCTTTTCCACTGTTGCCATAAGCCATGTAAATGTCTTAGAAACTCTAATATGCATTTGAGTTTAAAGAAAATGAAAAGATTATATGCCCCAGAGTCAAGGCAAAGAGGGCACTTGAATAGCTGGTGTCAAGGTCAGATAACAAGAAGGAGACAGAAAGATCTGATTGCTGAAAGAACCAGGCAGCTCAAATGAGAGTAATAGAATCCCAGGCTACACAGCATCAGCTGATGCTGAAAAGAATGCCCTCTCCCAGAGTGTTTCAACCAGACTCAGAGTGGCACTGCTATCTTCAATGCACCCTTGGCTACTCCAGGCCTCTACCTTGCAGATCTGACATAGTACAACAAGTCTTACAAAGCCAAACTATGGGGTAATCCTTTAGTGAAAGAGGTGGGTATGACTTCATTAGGACATCAGCATTGCTGAAGTCCTCAAACTGCTTTGCGAAATCAACTCTCCTCATGCTTTACTAGGAATAGCAAACCTAGCAAGAGAAACAAGTTCTCTAGGTTCATAAATCTGTATGTTTAATCCTAGGCTCTTAGCCCCTGCACAAACAAACCTAAACCAAGCAATCCAAATAAAGTACACTATCTGGTACAATATTGGCACTCTGAATAATGAAAAATATATTTAAAAGTTTTTCACAGTGTAAAAAAGGGTGGAAATCCATGGAAAGATAGAGTGGAAATCCATGGAGCAGGAGAAAAATTCCATTTTCTTTTTACCATGACATTGCTAACTTCAGAATTCCCTGGAGTAACCACATTCTCATCAGTTAGGTTTTGGTTCTATAGAGTAATGATGAAAGAGCTAGGCCAAGAAAATTCTTTCCAGTACTATGGCTGCAAAAAAGGGGGGGAAAAAACACCCTCTGTAGGGCTGGGAAGGTGGCTCAGTGGTAGAGTGCTTGCCTTGCATGCCAGAGGCCCTGGGTTCGATTCCTCAGCACCACATAAGCAAAAAGAAAAAAGCCGGAAGTGGTGCTGTGGCTCAAGTGGTAGAGCGCTCACCTTGAGCTGAAGAGCTGAGGGACAGCGCCCAGGCCCAGAGTTCATGCCCCACAACCGGACCCAAAAAAAACCAAAAACCCTCTGTATAACACCTTTATAATAAAAATCATTTTTGTAATTTGGCAGCTAAAAAAAAGATATCTAGTTAAATTTGAATTAAAAAAAAACAATAAATTAGCCTAAGTATGTCCTTAAGCATTTCATGGAATATACTTGTACTAAAAATATACAAGAGGCTGGGAAGGTGGCTCAGTGTTAGAGTGCTTGCCTAGCATGCATGAAGCCCTGGGTTCAATTTCTCAGTACCACATACACAGAAAAAGCCAGAAAGGGTGCTGTGGCTCAAGTGGTAGACTGCTAACCTGTAGCAAAAGAAGCCCAGGGGCAGTGGCCAGGCCCTGAATTCAAGCCCCAGGACTGGCAAAAAAGAAAACAACAAAGAATTATTCATTGCTTGTCTGAAATATATTCTGTATTTTTACTTGCTAAACTTAGAAACCCCGCTGGTCCTCTCTGCTTTCAGATTCTGAGGATTGCACCCCAGTGGCTTTTGAATTGGTTGATTTTGTAAAAAGGGAATTTTAAAATAGCTCCGTGTGTTTCAACAAAATTTTTCTTAGGAGCTGATTGGCATTCTGTCATGTCTAATTTTCCAGGCTATAAAACCCATAAAAGGATTCTCTGACTCTGTTCTGGTTTTCTTATGCCCCAGTGTATTCACCTTAGTGAAAAACATCGTAAGTTAATGTCAACTGGCTCCATAAAAATCAACCTGCCTCTCCAAATTTTTCAAATACTTTAAATACCATTTCTGAGATTAAATAACCATGTTCAGAATAGGATGGTGAGAGTGCCATCTTTTATAAGAAATTAGTTTGAGAGTGATGTTGGCAAGATTATGTCAGCTACAAGCCAAGGGCTGATATACCACACTGGGAAACCGATGATTATTTTTGACTTCTTTCTCTACAACTGCTGCTTTCTTTATTAAGACTAATCTGAAAATGATACAGGCAGACATTTGAGATCTGATTCTTCTACTCCTGTAAATATCAAAGTTTAAACTTTTTTCCCTCAGTCCTAGGGCTTGAACTCTGGGCCTGTGCACTATCCCTGAGTTGCTTTTGCTCAAGGATAGCATGCTACCACTTGAGCCACAGCACCACTTTGGCTTTTCCAAAGAGTATTGGAGATAAGAGTTTCACAGACTTTCCTGCCTGGATCCTCATATCTCAACTTCCTTAGTAGCTAGAATTACAGGCATGAGCCACCAGTGCCTGACTACCATGAGAATCTTTTCTACAATTAACCACCAAAAAGCCAGAAGTGGAGTTGTAACTCAAGTGGTAGAGTACTAGCTTTGAGCGGAAAAAGGTAAGGAACAGTACCTAGGCTCTTTACAGACATACACTGTCGGTAAAGTGTACAGTAGCTGAACATTTCAAAAAAACAGAGGTTCCTTTTTTGTGTTTCTTTTTTATTGTTATTAATTTTTTTATTGTTATTATAAGGTCATGTACAAAGGGGTTACAATTATATAAGTCAGGTAAAGAGTACATTTTGTTTTGGACAATATCACCCCTTCTCTTGCTTTTGTTGAAAAGAGGTTGCTTTTGTTTTTGTTTTTTTGGCAGTACTAGGGTTTTTTTTTTTTTTGGATCCAGTCATGGGGCCTGAACTCTGGGCCTGGGCGCTGTCCCTCAGCTCTTCAGCTCAAGGCTAGCGCTCTACCACTTGAGCCACAGCAAGCACCACTTCCGGCTTTTTTTCTTTTTGCTTATGTGGTGCTGAGGAATCGAACCCCAGGGCCTCAGGCATGCAAGGCAAGCACTCTACCACTGAGCCACCTTCCCAGCCCCAGTACTAGGGTTTGAACTTAAGAGCCTCCCTATTTGCTAGAGAAGCTCTTTACTACTTTACTAGCCAGCCAAAAAAGGAAGTGTATTCAGCTCATGGTTTTGGAACTTTACATCAGAGATCAGGTGCTCCATGTATTCAGAAGCTGGTAGAATCCCCGTGGCTATATTACAACATGGTAAAGAATCAGAAAGGAAAACAAATTGCTATGTGTAGATGGGCCCAAGACTGTAGGCTGGCCTTATTTTATAACAACTCATTCAAAAAAAGGAAGGAAGGAAGGAAGGAAGGAAGGAAGAAGGAAGGAGTGGGGCACTGGTGGCTCATGCCTATAATTGTAGCTATTCAGGAGGCTGAGGTGAGGACTGCAGTTCACAGCTTGGGCAGGAAAGCCAGTTAAAACTTTTATCTCCAATAAACTACTCAGAAAAAGCCACAAGTGGCACTGTAACTCAAGTGGCAGAACTTAGCCTTGAGCACAAACAGACTTAGGGACAGCGCCCAGGCCCAACGACAGAACAAAAAACAACAAAACACAGTTTTTTGTTGTTGTTTTTTGTTTTGTTTTGTTTTTTGGCAGTTGCAGGGCTTGCACTCAGGGCCTGGGCATTATTCCTGAGCTTTTTCTTTTTGTCAGTCATGGGGCTTCAACTCAGGGCCTGGGCGCCATCCCTACGTCATTGTGCTCAAGCGCCTCTTCCAGTTTGTTCTGAGTTTGGGAAAGGGGCTGGGCCTTTAGATACCTATGTTGATTAGTCATTGGATAAAGGCCACTATGAGAAGAGGAAGTGACCTTAGACAAGTCAGGGCTCTTCAGCTGAGGCAGTCACTGAAGGGAACTGACAGTTGAGGGCTGTTTCCTGGCAGCCTTCCCAACAGCTGAGGAAGTCTTTCATTCTGAAAGGAGAATCTGGGTGACACATCATAGCAGTTACTGCCAGTGCCTTTTCCTGTTTTACTGGTAGTTTGTGCAATTTTGTGAAAGATTTGTTTAGGTCTTTGGCCCCCCCCCCCTTTTTTTTTTTTTTGACAGTCATGGGGCTTGTACTCAGAGCTTGGGAACAATCCCTGAGCTCATTTGACACTTTGGGCCACACCTCCACTTTTGGGTTTCTAGTGGTTAATTGGAGATAAGAGTGTCATGGATTTTCCTGTCTGGGCTGGCTTTGAACCTCAGTTCTCAGATCTCAGCTTCCTGTGTAGTTAGGATTACAGGTATGAGCCACCAGCTCCTGACTTCTTTGGCTCATTTTTAAATTGAATAGTTCAATATTTTATTGTTGGTTTATAAGTATTCCTTATATTATCTAGATATGAATCCTTTGTCAGGAATATGTACTATGAATTTATTCCCATACTTTTGTTGGACCATTTATTCATTTGCATAGTGATGTCTCTTGTTGAAAAGAAATGTAGCTGGATGTCGATGGCTCACTCTTGTAATCCTAGCTACTCAGGAGGGCTGAGATCTGAAGATCCAGGTTCAAAGCCAGCCCAAGCAAGGAAAGTCCATGAGCCTCTTATCTCCAATAAACCACTAGAAAACTGGAAGTGGCGCTGTGGCTCAAGTGGTAGAGCGCTCGCCTTGAGCTGAAGAGCTGAGGGATAGCAACCAAGCCCAAATTCAAGCCCCATGACCCACAAAAACAAAACAAAAAACTAAAAGAAGGGCTGGGAAAGTGGCTCACTGGTAGAGCCTCATGCCTTGTATGCATGAGGTTCTAGGTTCAATTCTTCAGCACCACATAAGCAGAAAAAGCTGGAAGTGGCGCTGTGGCTCTAGTGATAGAGCACTAGCCTTGAACTGAAGAGCTGAGGGGCAGTGCCCAGGCCCAGAGTTCAGGCCCCACGACCAAAGAAAAAAAAATAACAAAAACTATAACTAAAAGGAGCCGGCTCCAGTGGCTCATAACTGTAATCCTAGCTAGTCAGGAGCTGAGATATGAGGATTGCGGTTCAAAGCCAGCCAGGGCAGGAAAGTCCATGAGACTCTAGTCTCCAATTAACCACCAGAAAAGTGGAAGTGGCTCTGTGGCTTAAGTGGTAGAATGTTCCCCTTGAGCTGAAGATATGAGGGACAGCGCCCAGTCCCAGAGTTCAAGCCCCATGCCAAAAAATCAAAACAAAGCCGGGCGCTGGTGGCTCACGCCTGTAATCCTAGCTACTCAGGAGGCTGAGATCTGAGGATCGCGGTTCAAAGCCAGCCCGGGCAGGAGACACCTTGAGACTCCTATCTCCAATAAACCGCCAGAAAACCGGAAGTGGCGCTGTAGCTCAAGTGGTAGAGCGCTCGCCTTGAGCTGAAGAGCTGAGGGACAGCGCCCAGGCCCAGAGTTCAAGCCCCACGACTGACAAAAAAAAAAAAATCAAAACGAGCCAGGCGCCAGTGGCTCACACCTGTAATTCATTGCTCACATGGACTTTCCTGCCTGGGCTGGCTTTGAACCGTGATCCTCAGATCTCAGCCTCCTGAGTAGCTAGGATTACAGGCATGAGCCATCGGCATACGGCTTGTTTAGGTTCTTCATACCCATTGCCATACTGACCTCCAGAAATGTACTAAATTAACATTCCCTCAGAAATAGGCAAGAATTTCTTCTTCTAGACAGTACTGAAAATTTACCTAGTGCCAGCACTACTGGCTCACACCTGTAATCCTAGCTACTTAGGTGGTTGAGATCTGAGGATCACTGTCCAAAGTCAGCCTGGGCAGGAAAGTCCCTAAGACTTATCTCCAATTAACCACTCAAAAGCCAGAAATGATGGCTGGGAATGAGGTTTAGTGGTAGAGTGCTTGGCTAGCATGCATGGAGACCTGCATTTGATTCTTCAGTACCACATAAACAGAAAAGGCTGGAAGTGGCACTGTGGCTTAGTGGTAGAGTGCTAGCCTTGAGCAAAAAGAAGCTCAAGGTCAGTGCTCAGCGCCTGAGCTCAAGCCCCAGGACTGGGAAAAACAACAACAACCAGAAGTGGAACTGTGGCTCAAAGTGATACAGTGCTAGCCTTGAGCAAAAGAGGTTAGGGATGGTGCCTAGGCCCTGAGTTCAAACCCCACAGCAGCAGCAGAAGGAGGAGGAGGAGGAGGAGGAGGAGGAGGAGGAAGAGGAGGGAAGGAAGGAAGGAAGGAAGGAAGGAAGCTGGGCACCAGTGGCTCATGCCTGTAATCCTCGTTACTCAGGAAGCTGAGAAACGAGGATTACAGTTCAAAGCCAGTTTGGGCAGAAAAGTCCATGAGATTTTATCTCCAATAAACCACTAGAAAACTGGAAGTGGTGCTGTGACTCAAGCGGTAGAGTGCTCACCTTGAGCTGAAGAGTGCAGGGACAGTGCCCCAGCCCAGAGTTCAAGCCCCACAACAGAAAAAGAGAGAGAGAGAAAGAGAGACAGAGAGAGAGAGACAGAGAGGAAGGAAGGAAGGAAGGAAGGAAAGGAAGAAAGAAAGAAAGAAAAGGAAATTTACCTGGTTTTCTTTTGTTTACCTGGGCACTGTCCCTGAGCTGAGCTTCCACTGGAGCCACAGTGCCACTTCCAGTCTTTTCTGTGTATGTGGTACTAAGGAATCAAACCCAGGGCTTCATGTATGCTATGCTAGGCAAGCACTCTACCATTAAGCCACCTTCCCAGCCCCTGTGTTTATGTTTTGTTTGATTTTTTTTTTTTTGTCGGTGGTGGGGCTTGAACTCTGAGCCTGGGTGCTGTCCCTCAGCTCTTCAGCTCAAGGCAAGTACTCTACCGCTTGAGCCACAGCACCACTTCCAGGTTTCTAGTGGTTTATTGGAGATAAAGAGTCTCATGGACTTTCCTGCCTGGGCTGGCTTTGAATGGCAATCCTCAGATCTCAGCCTCCTGAGTAGCTAGGATTACAGGCGTGAGCCACCGGCGCCCAGCTGTTTATGTTTTTGAAAGTATATTTTATTATAATTTTTTGCATGTTGATTAAACAAACTAATAGGATTCTCTGTGATATTTTCATATGTGAATATAATACTACATTGGTCATATCAATCCACCCTTTTATGTTTCTCCTCTCAGTCCCCCCCACCTCCAAACACGTGCCAATTAGATAAGTGAAAACAGTATCTCATTGATGTCTGTTTTGCATTTATTTGACTTCTGGTCAGGAATAATATTTTACAGCGCCACTTCCGGCTCTTTTTCTTTTTGCTTATGTGGTGCTAGGGAATCGAACCCAGGGCCTCTGGCATGCAAGGCAAGCGCTCTACCACTGAGCCACCTTCCCAGCCCCGGGACTATGGAGATTTATTCAGTAAATAACAAAGTTAACTATCTGAGACAGGGCACTGCAAGCTCATTGGCAGGGCTTGATAGAAATGCTTCATTTGCACAGCATGTGCTGCAAGTTAGTGAAGCATATTGAGCTAAACATTTCTAACAAGGAGTAATATACTGACCATTTTAGTTGGATGTTGATGGCTCATGCCTATAATCCTCGCTATTTAGGTGGCAGAGATCTGAGGATCAAGGTTTGAAGCCAGTTCAGGCAGAAAAGTCCCCATGAGACTTTTTTTTTTTTGTCGGTCGTGGGGCTTGAAATCTGGGCTTGGGCACTGTCCTTGTGCTCTTCTGCTCAAGGTGAGCGCTCTACCGCTTGAGCCACAGCGCCACTTCCAGTTTTCTAGTGGTTTATTGGAGATCAGAGTCTCACGGACTTTCCTGACAGGGCTGTCTTTGAACCGCGATCCTCAGATCTCAGCCTCCTGAGTAGCTAGGATTACAGACGTGAGCCACTGGCACCCGGATCCCATGAGACTCTTATCTCCCATTAACCACTCAAGAACCATAAGTGAAACTGTGTGGCTCAAAGTGGTGAACGCTAGCCTTGAGCAAAAGAGCTCAAGGACAATACCCAAGCCCTGAATTCAAGCTCACAATTGACAAAATAAAATAAAAAATATATATACTGACCATATCTCAAAATATTGTTGAATACTGCATATTTTGTAATACTTACAAGCCTCTTGTTATGTATATTCACCTATATTTTCAGAGTTTTTGGCCAATTGTATTTCATCGGTGCATTTTCCCTAGCCTTTTCTCATATGTATTATACATACATATATTATATATAATACATATATGTGCTGCATTTATACATATATTTGAGACAGAGTTTCACTATGTAGTCCTGGCTGGCCTTGAACTTGAGATCCTCCTGACTTAGCCTCCCAGGTTCTGGCATTGCAACTGTGTCTGGCCAATGACCTAGCTTTGAAGAAAAACAAGTGCTAAGTGTAGTCTATTGAGAACAAGAAGTTGTAGAACAGTTAAGTTCTATTTTGGCCCTTGTATACTTGTGTCAACGGCCAGAATTTCTGTCCCAGTTAAGAGAAGGAAGTTACTCAAGAAAGGCCCCTTAGCAGCACCCAGCATCCATTTTAACGGTGTATGTTAGTCATGGTCAATTTACTTTCCTGAAATAGCCTACGATATTATTAAAAACAATAAAATAAATCTCTGCAAAGCATTGTTTCCTAAGGGCATTAAATGTTTGCTATTCTTTATTTTTTTCAGTATATTGAGAGAGAAAAATTCACACTGCACAAATAAGAAATGACAGAGATAGGTTGTAAATTTCTAAAGCTCACAGAACTTGGAGCAGCTCAAAACCCAGAAATTTCATCACTCTGTGGACTCTTATCCAGGGGTTTAGTCTACAAGAAGCTGCCTGGTTAATGTGGACAATGTGACTGGCTTATTAATTGCACTTGAAAAAGGAACTTCTCTTCCTTCCTAAAACAAAACAAAATGACCAACAATAACTTCACTATATTAAATGAGCAAGAGAAAAATAAAGACTGCAGAGCAGTCCACCTTCTGGAATAGCCACCTAGTTAGGTGGCTAGTTAGCTAGCCACCTAGAGGTAAAAAAGTAATATGCATTAGTGATTTCAGTGATTTTCTCACCATTAGCTGTTACCATAATTTCCAGAAAAGCTGCCAAGAAATAGCAAGAAGATCTCTCTGTCTCTGTCTCTGTCTCTGTCTCTGTCTGTCTGTCTGTCTGTCTCTGTCTCTGTCTGTCTGTCTGTCTTTCTCTCTCTCTCTCTCTCTCTCTCTCTCCTCTCTCTCTCTCTCTCTCTCTCTCTCTCACACACACACACACACACACACACACTCATGATCTTGGAATTTTCCCCCACTGTTCTTGCCCTCATGCTTTCCTTCCTTTCAGCATCCAAATTTGACTAATGTTCACTTGAACTCAGTGCTCTAGAAGGTACATTACTTTGCCAACAATCCTTCTTGACTTCTTCTTGCCCTAACCTGGATTGTTTCCTTAGAATCAAAACCTCTAGGGATAATCACCTTATCCTACTTTCCTTTTTCTCCTTCTCCACTCAACAGCTCTCACTACGAACAGTACACTAAAGACTCTGCCTATTTGGGTATTTGTTACATTTAGGTAATGGGCAACTGAAGTGCTGATCTTCATCTGTAAATCATGGAACTTGGTTATGTTGTACTCCAACACAGCAGTGTCTGGCTCATTTGGGGAGGTCTTAATAATTTTTTTTTTTTTTTGGTCAGTCATGGAGTCTGAACTCTGGGCCTGAGCGCTGACCCTCAGCTCTTCAGCTCAAGGCTAGTGCTCTATCACTTGAGCCACAGCGCCATTTCCGGCTTTTTCTGTTTATGTGGTGCTAAGGAATTGAACCCAGGGCTTCATGCTTGCAAGGCAAGCACTCTACTACTGAGCCACCTTCCCAGCCCCTTAATAAATATTTGTTGAATAGCACTTGCCTAATTTGCCCACAGGCATCTCCTGAATTTCACAGTGGGCTGAGTTCCAGGGGAAAAGGAGACCAACTAACAATGCCAACTGCTCCCTTCCTGTCTGGGATGACCCACCCAAAGCACAACTGGGAGACCACACTTTGCAGAGGGATAAGTCTTGCCTGATGTCCTCCTCTGTCTGTGATGTCTGTGGTCCCACATATCTCTAATCTGTTACAGGCTAAGACAGTTCTGAAACTTGTTTTTCCCTCCTACGCTTATCAGGTCTTTTTTTTTTTTTTAACCAGGGTAAAGCTAACTAACAGAACTAGCTATGTAGGCTAGGTAGAAATCAAGGTAGAAATCAGTGCCTGAATTATAATGCAGGGATCAGGTTAGGTTAAAATGTGATAGGGGCCAGAAAAGGTGGCTCATGCATGTAATCCTAGCTACTTAGGAGGCTGAGATCTGAGGATCACAGTTCAAAGCCAGCCTGGGCATGAAAGTCCATGAGACCCTTATCTCCAATAAACTACTAGAGGGGGCTGGGAAGGTGGCTCAGTGGTAGAGCGCCTGCCTTGTATGCTTGAGGCCCTGGGTTCGATTCCTCAGCACCACATAAGCAAAAAGAAAAAAAGCCAGAAGTGGCACTGTGGCTCAAGTGGTAGAGCGCTAGCCTTGGCTGAAGAGCTGAGGGACAGTACCCAGGCCCAGAGTTTAGGCCCCACGACCGGACCCCCCCCAGAAAAAAAAAAAAGAATAAAAAATAAACCACTAGAAAACAGGAAGTGGCACTGTGCCTCAAGCTCTAGAGCCCTTGCCTTGAGCTGAAGAGTTGAGAGACAGCACCCAAGTCTAGAGTTCAAGGCCCATAACCAGAAACAGAAAATATGATAGGGACCTAAGTAGGACAATCCAAGAGGAATATCTGTCTAAAAGGATTAAGAAGATGGCATCTGGGACCTATCTAGGTTCAAATAGTATCAATACAGTTATTTTATTTACTTTTTATTTTTCCAGTCCTGGGGCTTGAACTCAGGGTCTGCACACTGTCCCTGAGCTTCTTTTTGCTCAAGGCTAGCACTCTACCACTTGAGCCCAGCACTACTTCCGGATTTTTCTGTGTATGTGGTATGGAGGAATTGAGCCCAGGGCTTCATGCATGCTAGGTAAGTACTCTACAACTAAGCCATATTCCCAGCCCCAAAACTCTCTCTCTCTCTTTCTCTTTCTCTCTCTTTCTCTCTCTCTCTCTCTCTCTCTCTCTCTCTCTCTCTCTCTCTATATATATATATATATATATATATATTGCCAGTCCTAGGGTTTGAACTCAGGGCCTGGGCACTGTTCTTTTTTTTTGGGGGGGGGGGGGTTGTCCAGTCGTGGGGCCTGAACTCTTGGCCTGGGCGCTGTCCCTCAGCTCTTCAGCTCAAGGCTAGTGCTCTACCACTTGAGCCACAGCGCCACTTCCAGCTTTTTTTCTTTTTGCTTATGTGGTGCTGAGGAATTGAACCCAGGGCCTCATGCATGCAAGGCAAGCACTCTACCACTGAGCCACCTTCCCAGCCCCTGGGCACTGTTCTTCACCTTCATTTGCTCAAGGCTAGCACTCTCCCACTTGAGTCATAGCTCCATTTCCACCTTTTTCTGTTTAAGTGGTATTGAGGAATCAAACCCAGGGCTTCATGCATACTAGGCAAGCACTCTCTACCACTAGGCCACATTCCCAGGCTCCCTGATACAATATTTTAACTATGTGAAGTTATATAAGGTCCAGGCTGGTCCAGTAGAACCAGCTAAACATAGCACCCACTTTACAAGAGTAAGTTCTGAGTTGAAACCCCAGTACTGCCAAAATAACCCGCAAAGCCCAGATATGTCTATTTGTGAAACAACAGGCAAGCTAAAAAAATTTTTGTCCTAGGTAAGAGGAGCAAAAGGAGCCAAAAAATATAGCTGGGCAAAAGTCTAAGATGTTGAGTTTAAACACTTAGAAGAGCCAGGCACTGGTGGCTCAAGCCTGTAATCCTAGCTACTCAGGAAGCTGAGATCTGAGGATCATAGTTTAAAGCCAGCCCAGGCAGGTAAGTCTATGAGATTCAATATCCAGTTAATCACCAAGAAGCCAGAGTAGAGGTATGGCTCAAATGGTAGAATGTCAGCCTTGAGTGAAAGAGCTAAAGGATAGTATCCAGGCTGAGTTCAAGCCCTAGTACCACATAAAAAAAATACCTATGTATATATATGCATGCATGCATACATACATACTTAGAAAATTTTAGCGATCATGTTTTCAGTGGCTGGTGGGGGCAGTGAAGGTTAGAAATCACAAAACCTCTTTCAAAAGGGTTGGCTGGGCACTGGTGGCTCACACCTGTAATCCTAGCTACTCAGGAGGCTGAGATCTGAGGATCACAGTTCCAAGCCAGCCAGGGCAGGAAAGTCCATGAGACTTTAATCTCCAATAATCCACTAGAAAACTGGAAGTGGCGCTGTGGCTCAAGCAGTAGAGCACTTGCCTTGAGCTGAAGAGCACAAGGACAGTGCCCAAGCCCAGAGTTCAATCCCCACGACAGGAAAGAAAGAAAAGGAAGGAAGGAAGGAAGGAAGGAAGGAAGGAAGGAAGGGAGGGAGGGAGGGAGGGAGGGAGGGAAGAAGGGAGGAAGAAAGGAAGGAAGGAAGAAAGAAGGAAAGAAAGAAGGAAGGAAAGAAAGAAAGAAAGAAGGAAAGAAAGAAAGGAAGGAAGAAAGAAAGAAAGAAAAGGAGAAAGCAAGCAAGCAGGCAGAAAGGTGGGAGGGAGGGAGGGATATAGGAAAGGCTGGCTGCCTTCCTGGGAGTTGTGGATGGATTAGAACACAATACTCCAAAAACAAAGCTCTCAGAAGCTAAGTTTCTCTCTGATCATCTGCCTTTCTCATTGTGTGTGTGTGTGTGTGTGTGTGTGTGTGTGTGTGTGCGCGCGCGCTCAAGGTCTGTCTCTGAGCTTCTTTATACTCAAGGCCAGTGCTCTACCACATGAGCCACAACTCTACTTCCAGCTTTTGAGGGGTAATTTATTGGAGATAAGAGTCTCACCAGGCTGGGAAGTTGGCTCAGTGGTAGAGAGCTTGCCTTGCATGCATGAGGCCCTGGGTTTGATTCCTCAGCACCACATAAGCAGAAAAAAAAAAAAGCTGGAAGTGGTGCTGTGGCTCAAGTGGTAGAGTGCTAGCCTTGAGCTGAAGAGCTGAGGGACAGCGCCCAGGCCCAGAGTTCAGGCCCCACAGCTGGACCAAAAAAAAAAGTCTCACCACCTTTTCTACCTCTGCCTGGGCTGGCTTTGAACCATAATCCTCAGATCTCAGCCTCCTGAGTAGCTAAGATTACAGATGTGAGCCCAGCACTTAGATTTGCTTTTGTTTTCTTTTTTCTTTTCTTTTTTTTTTTGGCCAGTCATGTGGCCTGAATTCTGGGTCTGGGCACTGTCCCACAGCTCTTCAGCTCAAAGCTAGCACTCTACTACTTGAGCCACAGAGCCACATCTGACTCTTTCTGCTTATGTGGTGCTGAGGAATCGAACCCAGGGCTTCATGCATGCAAGGCAAGCACTCTACCACTGAGCCACTTTCTCAGCCCCAGCCTTTTTCATTTTTTTTTTCCTTGGGTCTGGGTGTGGGGCCTGAACTCTGGGCCAAGGCGCTGTCCCTCAACTCTTCAGCTCAAGGCTAGTGCTCTACCACTTGAGCCACAGTACCACTTGCGGCTTTTTTCTTTTTGCTTATGTGGTACTGAGGAAACGAACCCAGAATCTCATGCTTGCAAGGCAAGCACTCTACCACTAAGCCACCTTCCCAGCCCGCCTTTCTCATTTTTAACCCTGTTCTTTCCCTAGGCTAGCCACAAAAACTAGGATTCTTCCTCCTCAAAGCAGGTCATAGAAATGAGCAAGAGTAGAAATATCCTGTCTCCCAAACTAGCCCTGTAACTTCAAAATAGTCTTTCCTATTTTTTTGTGGAAGAGATGACTACAAAGAAATTCTCTGACCTACTTTGATTGTAACTCAGAAGATATCCCACCCATTCCAAAAAGGATCTTGCTTCATACCTGGAAGCAATGAATGTTGCACAGAGAGGCCAAGAATCTCAACAGACAAGCCTTGCTGGATTCCTCCACCACGAAATCTATTACTCTTAGATCATATCCTTTTCTTTTCTATTTTATGGCACTGGCATCTGAACTCAAGGCCTCCCATTTATTCAACTTGGTTGCTTGGCTGGTGTTCTGCCACTTGAGCCATGCCTCTAGCCTGGCTTTTTTGCGGATGTTTTGTTTTGGAGATGGAATCATAGCAAACATTTCTGCTAGAGCTGGATTTGAGCAGCTGTCCTCTGGATCTCAGTCTCCTGAGTAATTACGATTATAGGCATGAGCTCCATTGCCTGACAGATCATATTTGATCAATCATATTAGTACACTATTATTGGTGTTCCATAGAAACTAAGCATATAGATAAATAGTTCATTCTAGGTCTTTGAGTCTTTAGTCTTTAGTTTCATGTCACATAAAATAATGAAATAAATTTGTTACACTTCTCTCTTGTTAGCTTGTTTTTTGTTGTAGGGATGGTAGCCAGAACCCTTTATAACGGGTGAGGAAAGGACTACCCACTCTTCTGCTACTTATAATGAGTAACAGTTATGTGGTGCTTTTTGTTTTGTTTTGGTGTCAGTAGTGAGGCTTGAACTCACAGCCTCTCACTCTTGTTCAGTTTGTTTGTTTATGGTTAGAACTCTCACACTGGAGCTGTGCCTTCAATTCTGGCTTTTTGTTGGTTAATCAGAGATAAGAGTTTCACAGATTTGTTTGCCCTGGGGGTTGACTTCCAACCCAAAACCTCAGATCTCAGCCTTCTGAAGTTACTTAGCTTTTGACGAGCTTTTCTGTTAAATTCAAAGAATATTAGTAGCCGGGTGCTGGTGGCTCATTGCTGTAATCCTAGCTACTCAGGAGACTGAGATCTGAAGATCCTAGCTCAAAGCCAATCCAAGCAGGAAAGTCTGTGAGACTTTTATCTCCAAATAACCACCAGAACACTGAAAGTAGAGCTATGGTAGAGCACTAGCCTTGAGTGGAAAAAGCTCAGGAACAGCTCTGAGTTCCAGCCCCACAACTGACCAAAAACGTGTAACGTGTGTGTGTGTGTGTGTGTGTGTGTGTGTATCAGTATGGGCTATTGGAATCACTTAAGCAGTAGAGTGATACCTAGCAAGTGTAAGGACAAGTTCAAACTCCAGTACTACAGGAAGAAAAGGAAGATGAGGAAGAAGAAGAAGAGGAAGAGGAAAAGGAAGAAAAGGAAGAAAAACAAGAAGAAGAAGAGGATGAGGAGAAGGAGGAGGAAGAGGAGGAGGAGGAGGAAGAAGAAGAAGAAGAAGAAGGAGGAGGAGGAGGAGGAGGAGGAGGAGAAGAAGAAAGAAAAGCAAGAAGAGGAGGACGAGGAGGAACAAGAAGAAGAAGAGGAAGAAGAAGTACTTGCCTGATATGAGTGAGGTTCTGGGTTTTACCTCTAGTACCATGAAAAGAGTAGGGTATTAGTAGATTGATATTTACAATCATAGGGGCCCCACTATCTGTAGGCAAACACTTTTTTTGGGTGCTGGTTCTGGGGCTTGAACTCAGGGCCTTGGCTTCTTTTTGCTCAACCCAGGAAAACAATTTTACAAATCAATAGCCTGGATAATTATCTGAAAAATAATAGGATGGATGATAGAAATAAGATTTCAAATTTTTTGTTGTTGTTGTCCATGGAGCTTGAAGTCAGGACCTGGGCACTATACCTGAGCTCTTTTTGCTCAAGTCTAGTGTTTTACCATTTTGAGCTACAGCACCACTTCCAGTTTTCTGGTAATTAATTGGACACAAGAGTCTCACAGACTTTCCTACTTGGGCTGGCTCTGAACCATGATCCTCAGATGGCTCAGTTTCCTGAGAAGCTAGGCTTACAGGCATGAGCCACTGGTGCCTGGCTAATCTTTAAAAAAAATAACCTTTATTTTTTATTCACAAATTAATAATTGTGTATGAAATTATGAGTGTTATACAATGTGATGTTTTGTTATATGTTTACAACGTGATCAAGTCACCTCAAAAAAATGAAACAAAGTGCCAAAAATCAACAAGATGATATTTAACGCAGGTAAAGTGAAGACCTACATTTAGATTTAAAAATGAACAAACAGGGCTGGGAAGGTGGCTCAGTGGTAGAGCGCTTGCCTTGCATGCTCGAGGCCCTGGGTTCGATTCCTTAGCACCACATAAGCAAAAAAGAAAAAAGCCGGAAGTGGCGCTGTGGCTCAAGTGGTAGAGCGCTAGCCTTGAGCTGAAGAGCTGAGGGACAGCGCCTAGGCCCAGAGTTCAGGCCCCACTACCAGACCGAAAAAAAAAAAGAACAAACAGGTCTGGGAAGGTGGCTCAGTGGTAGAGTGCTTGCCTTGAATGTCTGAGGCCCTGGGTTCCATTCCTCAGCACCACATAAACAGAAAAAGCCAGAAGTGGCGCTGTGGCTCAAGCAGTAGAGCTCTTGCCTTGAGCTGAAGAGCTGAGAGATAGCGCCTAGGCCCAGAGTTCAGGTCCACAAACAAACAAAAGAAATCAATTGCACAGGAAGGAGCTAGATTGTCTTAATAGCATTTTAGGTGAAAAAGGTTTTTTTGTTTGTTTGTTTTTTTGGTCTGGTCGTGGGGCCTGAACTCTGGGCCTGGGCGCTGTCCCTCAGCTCTTCAGCTCAAGGCTAGCGCTCTACCACTTGACCCACAGTGCCACTTCCAGCTTTTTTTTTTTTTTTTCTGCTTATGTGGTGGCTGAGGAATGGAACCCAGGGCTTCATGCATGCAAGGCAAGCGCTCTACCACTGAGCCACCTTCCCAGCCCAGGTGAAAAAGGTTTAAACATCACCAAACCAATTTCAGTTTCAAGAGAAGATACCACGTCAGATTAAAAGAGATAAAAATCTTACTGTATTTTGAATTGACTAGTTCGGGCTATCCCAGGTAAGAAACAATTGAGTAATTAGTGTGTGCCTAGTGAGGGATAAATGCTAGGAGGATCTAGAAACTTTATGAGGTGAGGAAGAATTTGATGGAATTTAGAGATACTAAATATAGAAAAGAGAAGATTAAGGTGTTAATAGCTGTCCTCAAATAGCTGATCATCAAGTATAAGACTGACTCTAGGGGCTAGAAAGGTGGCTCAGTGGTAGAGCGCTTGCCTTGCATGCATGAGGCCCTGGGCTCGATTCCTCAGCACCACATAAGCAAAAAGAAAAAAGCCAGAAGTGGCGCTGTGGCTCAAGTGCTAGAGCATTAGCCTTGAGCTGAAGAGCTGAGGGATAGCACCCAGGCCCAGAGTTCAGGCCCCACAACCGGACCCCCCGCCAAAAAAAAAAAACAAGACTGACTCTATGGAGACTGGGAAGGTGGCTCAGTGGTAGAGTGCTTGCTTTGCATGCATGAGGCCCCAGGTTCGATTCCTTAGCACCACATAAGCAGAAAAACCTGGAAATGGCACTGTAGCTCAAGTGGTAGAGTGCTAGCCTTGAGCTGAAGAGCTGAGGGACAGCACCCAGGCCCAGAGTTGAGGCCCCACAGTTGACAAAAAAAAAACAACAATATGATATTGTCCATATTCAACTTTTTTTTTTTTAAAAGTAATGAAGCTTAAACTCTGGGCCTGGGCACTGTCCCTGAGCTTTTCAGCTCAAAGCTAGTCCTCTACCACTTTGAGCCACAGCATCACTTCCAGTTTTCTGGTGGTTAATTAGATATAAGAGTGTCACAGGCCCATACCTATGGCTCCCATCTGTAATCCTAGCTACTTGGGAGGCTTAGATCTGAGGATCACAGTTCCAAGCCAGCCCAGGCAGGAAAGGCTGTGAGACTCTTATCTCCAATAAACCACTCAGAAAACCAGAAGTGGTGCTGTTGCTCAAGTGGTAGAGTGCTAGCCTTGAGATGAAGAGCTGAGGGACTGTACCCAGGCCCAGAGTTCAAGCCCCATGACCAAAGAAAAAAAGATTCTCACGGACTTTCCTGCCCTGGCTGTCTTGGAACTGTGATCCTCAGATCTCAGTCTCCTGAGTAGCTAGGATTACAAGAGTGAGCCATAGTCAACTGCTTTGATCAATAAAAAATAGGTATTTCACTTGTTTTGGCCTAATAGAAAAGGATGAAGACTCATTTTGAAATATTACAGAGGACAAACAAGAATCATCAGATGAAAGAGGGGAACATGTATTATACAAATACAGGAAAGAATTTGGTACAATCTGATGCTCAAAAGCAGAATGAAGGCTCAGTGGTTTAGTTCAGGGAAGGGAATTTGCCTAGCAAGTGCAAGGTAAGTTTGAGTTTGATCCCAAGCATGGGGGAAAATGAACAAGCAAAAGGAAAAATGAAAAGCAGAATGAGCCACCATACAAAGATCTAGGTTCCTGGTCAGAGAGCTAGGTGACAGGTTGCTAGAGATATTCATAATTGTCTGTCTCCTGGAGCAGACTACCTGATCCAGCCTGCAGCCGTAACCAGTGTTAGCTGGACCCTACATTACAGAGATGATGCACCAGCCAACTCAAGAGAATCCTGGTCCTTCCAGGTGGCTTCACACTATTAAGCTAATCCTTACACCTACAATTTCACAGCTCCCTATTAGGCAAATTCCTAAATCATCTCTCCAGACTCAAGTATGGCCCCACCTAAATTCCCCAGATTTGTCATGCTTTGTCCTTTACACCACCTTGAACCTAGTGCTTGACTCTGTAGTGGCTCTTACCCCCTCCCCTCTCTCTCTCTGTGTCTCTTTCTCTCTGTCTCTCTCCTCTTTGGTGCCAGACTGGGGGCTTGAACTCAGGGCCTTGATGCTGTCCCTGAACTTCTTTTGCTCTAGGCTAGCACCCTACCACTCAAGTGGTAGTTTTAGTGGGGATAAGAGTCTCACAGACGCTGGGCGCTGGTGGCTCACGCCTGTAATCCTAGCTACTCAGGAGGTTGAGATCTGAGGATCACGGTTCAAAGCCAGCCCAGGCAGGAGAGACTGTGAGACTCCTATCTCCAATAAACCACCAGAAAACTGGAAGTGGCACTGTAGCTCAAGTGGTAGAGCGCTCGCCTTGAGTTGAAGAGCTGAGGGACAGCGCCCAGGCCCAGAGTTCAAGCCCCATGGCTGACAAAAAAAAAAAAAAAAAGAGTCTCACAGACTTTCCTACCCAGGCTCTCAGATCTCAGCCTCCTTCGTAGCTAGGAGTATGAGCTACTGGCACCCAGTGCTCTTAGCATTCTTTTGCAAGTTACTATATACTTACCTCTCCACACCAAATGTGAGCTACCTTTGAGCCAAAAAACGTCTCGTTCATTCTTGTACCCCATGCTACATGGAACTCCATAAACTCTCATTAAATCAGTGAGATTGTCTATATTCTATTTTATTCATTCTGAAAATGAAGGCCATAATCCAGGTTCCAAAATGATTCCAAAATGAACTTGGATTTCCAACTTCATTCCTAAACACTGAACTGCATAATCTAGAGCAAACTTTTTTGGGGGGAGGGGTGTCCGGTCGTGGGGCCTGAACTCTGGGCCTGGGCGCTGTCCCTCAGCTCTTCAGCTCTAGGCTAGCACTCTACCACTTGAGCCACAGCGCCACTTTTGGCTTTTTTTTCCTTTTGCTTATGTGGTGCTGAGGAATCGAATCCAGGGCCTCATGCATGCAAGGCAAGCGCTCTACCACTGAGCCACCTTCCCAGCCCCCAAACTTTTTTTTTTTAATGTTGGAGATCAAACACAAAACTCTATGTGCCATGTACCAGTGGCTCACACCTATAATCCTAGCTACTCAGGAGGCTGAGATCTGAGGATCGTGGTTCAAAGCTAGCCTTGACAGCAAAGTCTGTGAGATCTTATCTCCAATAAACCACAGAAAACCAGAAGTGGTGCTGTGGCAGAGAGCTAGCCTTGAGCTCAAGAGCTCAGGAACAGCACTCAGGCCCAGAGTTCAAGCCCCATGAGCGACAAAACAAAACCAAAACTCTATGCATGTTACGTACATGCTTTATCGGTGAGTTATACCCCTAGCCCAGAGCAGGCATTGGAATGGAAGGTATGATCACAGAACCCTTTAGGAGCCTGATGGAAGCTATGGGCTTTCTTGCCAAGATGCAAATATGTACTGTAACTGACATTTACTTTCAGAAGCTCCCTGGACTTTCAAAAGTCCCATGGAGAAGAAAGTTCCTTATAATTCGGCAACCTTGTTTTTCTGAGGGGCGTTAAGAAGTAGTCTGGGCTGGAAACATTATTCAAGTGGTAGTGTATCTGCCTAGCAAATACAAGGTCCTGAGTTCAAACTCAAAAGGAGGAGGAGGAAGAGGAAGACATCTAAAAGCCTCACAGAATCATCCATAGGAAGAGCATATACTGGAAGGAAAATAAATGAGAAATAAAGAACAGAAGGAACTGTGTGCTTGTGGCTTACCCCTATAATCCTAGCTACTCAGGAGGCTGAGATCTGGGGATCATGGTTAAAATCAGCCCAGGCAGGAAAGCCTTTGAGAATGTTATCTCCCTTTAACCAGCAAAAAGCCTGAAGTAGAGGTGTGGCTCTCTTGGTAGAGAGCCAGCCTTGTGGGAAGAAGCCAAAGACACATCATGAGGCCCTGAATTAAAGCCTCACTACTGGCACAATAAAATAAAGTACTATAGAACAAAAGAAAAGTGCTGAGGTGGGACAGATGGATAAGGATATATGAAATTAAAGGACTGAGCTAAGCCTGGTGATACATACCTGTAATGTCAGCTTGTAAGAGGCTGAGGCAGGAGAATAGCAAGTTTAAGGCCAGCCTGGATTATACAGTAAGCTCCCTGCCTCAAATCAGTGAATAAACAAATAAGGGACAAAAGACATTCTGGCAAAAGTTTAGGAGAAAGGAAGATATGCAGTAATGCCAGATTTCCAGGCCTGGGGAATCCGATCTATTCAAACCATAGAGCTTGGGGTTCCAGCTATAGCTTTCTTTTCTCTCTCAGTGGCTCACTATCCCATCCTCCCCTTTAGGCAGCTTTTATGGAAACTCTGAAACTCTTTTCCTTTCTTCCAGATGGGGAGCTCTGGCAGAAAGAATGTTCTGGCTTGTGTGCAATAACTCCATTCTCTCTGCCAAGGGATAAAGCTAAAAGCTGCTTTTCTGGAAACCAGCTAATATCTTTAGGAAGCACAACCCTAGTTTGTGAGGGATTGGAACCTTTGAATAAAATGAAGGTAGGAAAATAATTCCCAACATCTACTGGTAAAGGGACTCACAAGGATATTAGAATCTTGAATGCCAAATGATGTAAAAGTGCAATCTCTGAGATCTAACCTCACGACCACAGACTGGTCTTCTTTGAATATTGGATTACTTTAAAGGTTGTTTTTGGCAAATTGTCTAGGAGGCAATACAAAATATATTTCACATTTTCCACAGGATGAAAAGGACCAAATATAAAACCCAGAAACATAATAGAATTGATTTCCTATTGAACCCTCAGGAATTTGGCAATTATAAGATCTTTTACAAGGCAAAAAAAAAAAAAACACATAGAGTATGACTGAGGTTCTGTAAGTAAGAGGGAAAGAATAGAATTAGGGGTGAGGTAACTAAACCTGAGTTATATCACTTGATAGGCTCCTGACTCACGGTGTGATAATGGCCAGTCACTTCCTGGCTCCGCGTCCCCATGTTCTTTACTTTCCTTCCCCAACCTCACTTCCCTTGCCCATGTAAAAAGGGAATAACAATTTTATTCTTTCTGGACAAAGTTAAATGTGACTATTTCTATAAAGCAATCGGAAATGTAACAAGTCCCTTATGTTGTAATATGAGATGATCTTGCTCATTTTATAACCAAGAGAAGCTTCTGAATAGTACAATGGAACCATGAAGACTATGAAGTTTGCATGTGTTATTGGGGTCCTCGGATGAGAATGAAATAAATAGGTGGTCTGCTTCCCTCCTTTCTTTGTCTCCTGTCTGGGATGACACTGTCCTGTGGTGTGGCTAGCACAGGATCCTGGAGAGATATTTGGGAGATAACTGAGTAACACCCAACTAGGCAGAGAATGAGTCAGAGCTCAAGGACTCGATACTAACCTCTCCCACTCCTGCCAGGAAACCTCTGGGGTGAGACAGAGATGAGAGGAGCCAAGGGGCGGGCCTCTGGGCTGCTTGCCTAGGGCCTCTGCCTTGTGGTTTCACCCCCGTTTGCCCTACAGCTGTAACGTGTCTGCTGACACGAAAGCCCTGGACACTCTGTCCCTCCCCATTCCCAAACCTCTGCTCCATCTCAGAAATCCCACAGTGACTATGGGAGAAATGAGAGTAAAAGGGAAAGACGGAATTAGGCAGGGTATGCGGCACTTCAATAAAACACAGGGCAAAATACAAGAGCCTTCCAGAGGAGGTGAATAGGAAATCGAAACTTAACACACCTCCACTGAAACAATGATAATGAAAGGGTCAAGGAGCTGGGCTTCAGCGGCTTATATCTGTAATCCTAGCTATTTAGGAGGCTGAGATTTGAGGATCTCAGTTCCAAGCCAGCCCCTGGAGGGAAACGTGAGACTCTTATCTTCAGTTAAATGAACACACACACACACACACACACACACACACACACACACACACACACACACACTGGCTGGAAGCTGAGCTGTGGCTCAAGTGGTAGAACTCTGGCTTTGAGCAAAAAAAGCTCAGGGACAGCACCCAGGTCCGGTCCCTGAGTTCAAGCCCCATGACTGATTCCCTCCCCCCTCCCCCCTGCAGTTTGCAGGCTGGTACCAGTGGGCACTCAGCATCATCTCTTCGTTATGTTTTGTCATTCACAGCAGCTTAGCCCTGCCACTGTTCTGCCCTCCCTCCTTTTTTCCTACCATGTGAGCCACAGCTCCACTTCCAGTTTTGTGGTGGTTAATTGAAGATAAGAATCTCACAGACTTTCCTGCCTGGGCTGACTCAGATCTCAGCCTCCTGAGCAGCTAGGATTACAGGCATGAGCCACCAGCACCCAGCCAAATCTGTAAGGTTTAAGAGCAAAACAGCAATCCTGTAAATCCATCTCTCTTTACTCAACACTGCAATTTCTATTTTGTGGCAAGTCTTAGAACTCTCTTGTGTTGTATACAGAATTTTATAGCTGTGTTCTTCCAGTCACATTTCTGTATACTCTGAAGGAGGTCAGCTCTGTGAGCCTTATTTCACACGTTTCTATTGAGCCACAGTAGATTAAATAATTTGCTCATAGAGTATGGCAATCATGGAGCAAGGTCTATATCTGTCAGTTTCCAGATATAGTCGAATCAAATCGAAATGATGCCAAAATTGTAGAGACTTCTTAAGCTTACCAAAGCGCATTAAGGAGCAGATCAGTTAATGAGCAATGAATGGAGAGTTCTGAATCTCACTTTAAAATCCTAGAATTGTTAGGTTATAGACCTCCCTGAAATCTGAGATCCCAGTGCAGCCTTGGTACCCTCTAGTGGAAGGTTCCTGCATTCACACACACTCTCTCCCTGCCACAGAGCAACCTAATGACATATTTGTATGTCTGGGTCCATGGTGGTAAAGGAAGAAGTAGAATGTGTGCCAAGTCCCTGATTCACCAGGTACCCTCTAAAGTGTCATTGTCAGCACATAAGTGGCTCACGTTTGGGGGGTATTTTTTTTTTTTTCGGTCGGTCGTGGGGCTTGAACTCTGGGCTTGGGCGCTGTCCTTGCGCTCTTCAGCTCAAGGCGAGCACTCTACCGCTTGAGCCACAGCACCACTTCTGGTTTTCTAGTGGTTTATTGGAGATAAGAGTCTCAAGGACTTTCCTGCTCGGGCTGGCTTTGAACGGCGATCCTCAGATCTCAGCCTCCTGAGTAGCTAGGATTACAGGTGTAAGCCACCAGTGCCTGGCTTTGGGGCATTATTAATAGGGCATCAATATGCACCATACTCTGGGCTTTTAGGGATCTAGAGGAAGACCTTTTTCCTTTTTTTTAAATTTGTAGTACTGGGGTTTGAACTCAGAGCCTCTTGTTTGCTTACTTAACAAACAATCTATCACTTGAGTCTCTTCTAGTCTCTTTTTGCATTAATCATTTTCTTTCTTGCTTGCTTGCTTTTTTTTTTTTCTGGTCATGAGGCTTGAACTCTGGGCCTGAGCGCTGTCCCTCAGCTCTTCAGCTCAAGGCTAGTGCTCTACTACTTGAGCCACAGTGTTGCTTCCAGTTTTTGAGTGGTTTATTGAATATGAGTATCATGTGGACTTTTCTGCCTGGGCTGGCTTCAAAACTCAATCCTCACTTCTCAACCTCCTGAGTAGCAAGGATTATAGGTGTAAACCACCAGTGCCTGGCCAGAGATTGTTTGTAACCTTCATGTGACGACCAACTATGCACTCTTCATTCTTTTGTTCAATGTAATTATTGAGTGTTTATTATTTCTAAACACTAAACAATGCTTTTCAAGTCTATCTGTTTATCTGTATCTTTTTATTAGCATTTATTAATTATATAAAGGGGTTGTCTTGGTATTTTCTTTTTTTCTTTTTCTTTTTTTTTTGTCGGTTATGGGGCTTGAACTCTGGGCCTGGGCGCTGTCCCTCAGCTCTTCAGCTCAAGACTGGTTAGTGCTCTACCACTTGAGCCACAGCGCCACTTCCGGTTTTCTAGTGGTTTATTGGAGATGGGAGTCTCAAGGTCTTTCCTACCCGGGCTGGCTTTGAATGGTGATCCTCAGATCTCAGCCTACTGAGTAGCTAGGATTACAGGCATGAGCCACTGGCACCCGGCTAACGCTAATATGCCCTTCATAGTGGTACCAGATGGAGAGCTTTTCTTTTTTTTTTTTTTTTGGTCTGTCGTGGGACTTGAACTCTGGGCTTGGGTGCTGTCCCTGTGCTCTTCAGCTCAAGGCGAGCTCTCTACCGGTTCTTCTTCTTCTTCTTCTTCTTCCTCTTCTTCTTCTTTTGTTGGTTTTGAGGCTTGAACTCTGGGCCTGGGCACTGTCCCTGAGCTTCTTTTTGCTCAAGGGCAGCACTCTACACTTGAGCCACAGCACCACTTCCAGCTTTTCCTGTTTATGTGGTACTGAGGAATCGAACCCAGGGCTTGTTGTATGCTAGGCAAGCACTCTACCACTGAGCCATATTCCCAGCCTGTTACTCTTTTTTATTGCTCTTCTCCTTTCTATAGGCCCTTTTACAGTGTGTGCCAGCATATGAGTAGTGGGGTTCCCAGGCTTCTTGGGACCCCATTCTTCAGCCCTCCAGGATACTCCTGAAGCTTCCTCCTCAAATTCTCAGCACTAAGGTGTTAGATTTATTTCTACCTCCCTTCCCCTGCAGAGGTAATCCCTGAGAATGGAAGTGGGTTAGAAACAGATTACTCTGATCCAACAGCTTTGCTCTCTCCATTCTCAGCATTGGGGAGGAGGGCAGGGGGGGGGCACAAACAGCTTGAAATTACCTTTTAGGATTATTGCTTGATTTAGCCTGCTGGGGTGAAAGTGGAGCAAGATGAGGCAGGAGATTAATTCTAGGCCTAGCCTGAGCAATGGAATGCATGGGCTTCTTTGCTCTCTGAGCCAGAATGAGCAATATCTCATCCTAAATACGCCTTTAGAATAAAGAATCTAGGACAGGGAAAAAGAGGCAAAGGCTTTGTCCTGGATAGTAGGGGTGAGTGAAAAGATAAAAGAGAATGAAGAGCAGCAGCTGAAAGAAGAAAGTTGAGTAGCATAGAAATAAGGAATCAGGTGGGCCTTGGTGGCTCATGGCTATAATCCTAGCTACTCAAGAGGCTGAGATCTGAGGATTGCAGTTTGAAACTAGCCCAGGCAGGAAAAACCAGGAGATTCTCATCTCCAATTAGCTACTCTCCCACCCCTGCCCACCCCCAAAAAAAAACCAAACCAGAAGGGAACTGTGGCCTTACAGGTAGAGTGCTACCCTTGAGCAACAAAAGCTCAGGGACAGAGCTCAGGCCCTGAGTTTAAGCCCTAGAGCTGACACCAAAAAAAAGAGAAAAGAAGGAAGGAAGGAAGGAAAGAAGGGAGGGAGGGAGGGAGGGAGGGAAGAAGGAAGGGAGGGAGGGAGGTTTTGGAAGTTAGCTTCAACTGAGATGAGAACTCCCATTTTGGGAAAGACACGTAAAGAACATTGCTTTGGGGGCAGAGATCTTATCTATGTCCAGCAGAAAGTGCAAGACTCTGCTAGACAACTCATATTCCTTCCAAGGCTATCATGGGACTTGGAAGCAGAAATGGCAAATAAGCAAGAGTGGAATTATGTATTAACACATTTAATTTTAAATAGTTAAAAACAAAGCCAGCCAGGTACTGGTGGCTCATGTCTGTAATCCTAGCTACTAAGGAGGCTGAGGTCTGAGGATCGAAGTTCAAGCCAGCCCTGGCAGGAAAGTCCATGAGATTCCATACAATAAACCACCAGAAAACTGGAAGTGGTGCTGTAGCTCAAGTGGTAGAGCACTTGCTTTGAGCTGAAGAGCTCAGGGACAGCGCCCAGGCCCAGAGTTCAAGCCCCACAACTGACCCCCCAAAACAAAACAAAAAAACAAGTGCCGGTGGATCATGCCTATGATTCTAGTTACTCAGGAGGCTGAGATCTGAGGATCACTGTTCAAAGCCAGCCCAAGAAGGAGGTCTGAGAGCCTCTCATCTCCAATAAACCACTCAGAAAACTGGAAGTGGAGCTGTGGCTCTAGTGGTAGAGCACTCACCTTGAGCTGAAGAGCTGAGGGACAGAGCCCAGGCCCAGAGTTCAAGCCTCCCAAAACAATTCTGAGGCCTTGTGCTGGTGGGTCATGTCTGTAATCCTAGCTACTCAGAAATCCTAGCTACTCAGAAGGCTGAGATCTAAGGATTGAGGTTCAAAGCCAGTCTAGGGAGGAAAAGTCCACAGGACTCTTATCTACAATTAACCACTAGAAAACCAAAAGTAGAGCTATGGCTCAAAGTGGTAGAGCACTAGCCTTGAGCAAAAGAATTCAGGGATAGCACCCAGGCCCTGAGTTCAAGCCCTATAACCAACAACCCCCCCCCTCCCCCAATTCTGAGTTAGGTACTAAATTATTCCTTTTCTGTAGGCAAGGAGATAAGATGAGGTGGAGCTAAGGTACAAACTCAAGTACAATACGTTTGTTTTTGTTTGTTTTTTGCCAGTCCTGAGGCGTAAAGTCAGGGTCTGGGCACTGTCCCTGAGCTTCTTTTGCTCAAGGCTAACACTCTACCCCTTGAGACTGTAAGGTCCATTCCTGGACAGTGAACAGACCTCGCCCAATACCTGCGTTACCTAGGCAACTGGGACACCTGGAAGAGGTCACGTCTGCATCCGCTGAGGTCACATCTTAATCTGATGTGGCCACACCTGTCTCCCACCTGATCCTACTTCCCTTTACCTGGACACACCCTTCCCGCCCTACCCTATATAAGGCCTAACCCGGGGCCAGATGGCTTCTTCTTTTTGCCAGCCGCATGGAGTGCCAACCTTGCCTGCTCCCAGCAGGTCTACTGAATAAACCTACCCCTTACCTGAATACCACGTGCATGGTGCAGTTCTTATTCGGCTACCTCTTTTAAAAACCTAACAGAGGGCTGGGAAGGTGGCTCAGTGGTAGAGCGCTTGCCTTGCATGCCTGAGGCCCTGGGTTCGATTCCTCAGCACCACATAAGCAAAAAAAAAAAAAAAAAAAAAGGCAGAAGTGGCGCTGTGGCTCAAGAGGTAGAGTGCTAGCCTTGAGCTGAAGAGCTGAGGGACAGCGCCCAGGCCCAGAGTTCAGGCCCCATGACCAGAACAAAAAAAAAAACAAAAAACCTAACAGAGACACAGTGCCACTTCTGGTTTTTTCTGTTTATGTAGTACTGAGGAATCAAACCCAGGGCTTCATGCATGCTAGGCAAGCACTCTACCAGTAGACCACATTCCCAGCCTAATATGATGGTTCTGAACCACTATGTGAGGGCCATAGATAACTAACTTGGATAGCAAAAAAGTTTTGCTGGCATTGCTAGCAAAAGATCAGTTGAGAATACTTCCAAGAAGTAAGGATTCTTATTTCTTCTGTCTCCTGACCTTTGACAACTTCTTATGCTTTCTGTAGCCATCCAGAAAGTCTATTGCTTGCTTACTTCAATCCAAGAATCCGACTGTTTAGATCTTTCCTGTTCACCAGAAGTTTCCTTTTTAAATCAGCCATGCTTCTCCTAGATGTAGGTTACTTGGCAACATTTCAGAAGTTTTTTTTGGTCCGTTGTGGATCTTGCACTCTGGGCCTGGGCGCTGTCCCTCAGCTCTTCAGCTCAAGGCTAGCACTCTACCATTTGAGCCACAGCAACACTTCTGGCTTTTTCTGTTTATGTGGTACTGAGGAGTCAAACACAGGGCCTCATGCATGCAAGACAAGCACTCTACCACTGAACCACTTTCCCAGCCCCATTTCAAAAGTTTTGATCTTTGCTGTTATCTACTACTGGAAGAGGGAGAAAAAAATATGTGCCCCCATTGCTCATAGGGAGTTGTATCCTTTCTGGGTCCCATTTAGAAGTTTTAATATGAAAATAAGGCATGTGATGGGAAAAACAGGAAATCACTTTGCCTTATCACATTTCATCTGTGATACTCTTTATTTTTTAATTTATTTCTAGCCATACTGAGGACTGAACCCAAGTACTTTACTGTTTGAGCTGTGCCCTCCAGACAGCTATATTTACTTTATATTTTATTTTTTTATTTTTATTTTTTTTTGGGTCCAGTCATGGGGCCTGAACTCTAGGCCTGGGCGCTGTCCCTCAGCTCTTCAGCTCAAGGCCAGCGCTCTACTACTTGAGCCACAGCGCCACTTCCGGCTTTTTTCTTTTTGCTTATGTGGTGCTGAGGAATCGAACCCAGGGCCTCAGTCATGCAAGGCAAGCTCTCTACCACTGAGCCACCTTCCCAGCCCCTATATTTTATTTTTTATTTTTGAGACAGGGTCTTGCTATGTAGCTCAGACTGGCTTATAATTTGCTATATAACTAAGGCTGGTCTTGAACTTGAGATCTTCCTGCTTTAGCCTATTGAATGCTGGTCTTATTGTCCTGAGTGTACACTATGTGCAATACTGTTCTTTTCCAGCTTGAGCCCTTTCACCATTCCTTCTTCTTCTTCTTTTTTTTAAATTTTCCTCCTCAGTCCCGGAGCTTGAACTCTGGGCATGGGCTCTGTCCTGGAGCTTCTTTTTTGCTCACGGCTAGCACTCTACCACTGGAGCCAAGTGCCATTTTTGGCTTTCTCTGAGTAGTTTATTGGAGATAAGAGTCTCACAGACTTTTCTGCCTGGTCTGGCAGGATCCTCAGATCTCAGCCTTCTAAGTAGCTAGGATTACAGGTGTGAGCCACTGATGCCCTGTCACCATTCCTTCTTCTAATAGTAGAGAGGTTTCTTCTCTTGTTCCCATCATCGAGGTAAGACTTTAAAAAAAAAAAATGTGTGTTTAGAGAAATGTAAACTACTAAGGTTATAGGATTAAGAAATACCTTTTTTTGTCAGAAGAAATATCTTTTGGTGGTAATTTCCCAACAGACAGCTTCCGATTATCTTTGGAGTTAATGAAGTAGAAGGATCATATGAATTTTCTAAAGCAGCAGCTAATCAAATAATACTCACCCACAATACATAGTTTAGATTGAACTAAAACACATTGGTTCTCCTTATTATTTAATTCTAGCTGACTATAACAATTTTAGGGAGAAATTGATCATAGTATAGGCAGAGATGATCTGGGATGCAACTGGTTACTGTGTGACAATGAACTTGACCATGGAGTAGATCATCCTAGATAAATTATGTCAGTGTTCTAGATGAATCAAAAGCCACTCATGGGGCTGGGAAGGTGGCTCAGCAGTAGAGTGCTTGCCTCGCATGCATGAGGCTGGAAGTGGAAATGTGGCTCAAGTGGTAGAGTGTTAGCCTTGAGCTGAAAAGCTCAGGGACAGCACTTAGGCCTAGAGTTCAAGCCGCACGATGGACCAAAAAACAAAAAAAGTCACTCACTTATGGAGTAAGGTTTCTTCACTTCTATAGATATATCAATAAATAATTCACATTTTTTTTGGGGGGGGGTAATCAGTCGTGGGCCACTTCCCACTTTTTCTGTTTATGTGATGCTAAGGAATCGAAACCAGGGCCTCATGCATGTGAGAAAAACATTCTACCACTAAGCCACCTTCCCAGCCCCTCACATTTTATTTTCTAGAGAACAAACAACTGGAGTCTGACAATAACTGAGCCACTCATTTAAATACTTAATAAATATTGTTATTTGTTTATTTAGTTTTAGTCAGTCCTGAGGCTTGAACTGAGGGCCTGAGCACTGTCCCTGAACTCCTTTTGCTCAAGGCTAACACTCTACCACTTGAGCCACAGTACTATTTCAAGCTTTCTCCATTGATGTGATACTGAGGCAGGCTAGGCAAGCACTCTACCACTAAGCCACATCCCCAATAAATATTATTTAATTAACATATTCATTAAGCCAAGGGCTGGTAGCTCAAGCCTGTAATCTTAGCTACTCAAGAGGCTGAGATCTGAGGATTGCTGTTCAGCCCAGGCAGGAAAGTCTATGTGCAACTCTTATCTCCAATTAACCATCAGAAAACTGGAGCTGGTGCTGTGGCTCAAAGTGGTAAAGGGCTAGCTTTGAGCAAAAGAGCTCGCTCAGGACAGTACCCAGAGTCTGAGTTCAAGCCCCTCGACCTACAAAAACAAAAAACCCAAAAAACATATACAGTATCATTTAATTTTATGTTACTACTGAGTCATTGCTGTATGTTCAGAGTTATGGCTAAAACTTGTAGGAGTATTTACCCTTGAAAAAATTTCAATATAGTAAGATTTAAAACAGTACCTTCCATCTCCATAAGTGTTAGTTCCTAACACTTTACTTTGACCTTTATAGTAATCAACTCTAAAAGCTTTTGTATGACAAAAAAATAAAATAAGGGCTGGGAAGGTGGCTTAGTGGTATAGTGCTTGCCTTGCATGCATGAGGCCCTGGGTTCAATTTCTCAGTACCACATAAACAGAAAAAGCCGGAAGTGGTGCTGTGGCTCAAGTGGTAGAGCTCTAGCCTTGAGTTGAAGAGCTGAGGGACAGTGCCCAGGCCGAGTTCAGGCCCCACGACTGACAAAATAAGTAATGATAATAAATAAAACCGGAAGTGGTGCTGTGGCTCAAAGTGGTAGAACACCGGCCTTGAGCAAAAGAGCTCAGAGATAGCACCTAAGTCCTGGCTCCATGACAGACAAAAAATTTAAAAAAAAAAAAAAAGCTTTTACATATCAACTACAGCTCCTAACTCATGAGACAAATATTTTAAGTGTTAAACTTACAATAACTGACAGACTGAGAACTAATGGCTAACTAGCAACTAAGGAGGCTGAGATCTAGGATCATGGTTGTAAACCAGCCTGGGCAGGAAAGTCCCTGAGACTCTTCTCTACAGTTAACCAGCAAAAAGCCAAAAGTGGAGGGCCTGACTTGAGCGGAAAAGCTCAGGGACGGTACTCAGGCCCTGAGTACTTCACAGGACAGATAGGGAAAAACAGGCATCAGGTTTAAGATTATACAGCGTTTGGAGCTCAAAACAATCCATGGCCAAGATGTACTCCAGGAACGGAGGGAAAAACACCTATCTCAGGGCCCTCAACTTCGGGAGAAAAACAACTCTCTCTTCTTTTTCTTTTTCCTTTTTTTTTTCCCCTCCCACCGAATGTAAATACTATGCATCCACGCACCGAACGAACAGGAAGAAAATCACGCTACAAGTCCAGCCAGTCAGCGAGCCAGCCTCGTGCGCAGGCGCAATTTGAGTTCAAGCACTCCGACTGGCGCGTGACAGTCGTGCAGGTCACCCTACCCCCATGATGCTCTTACTGCGCACGCGCGAGACAGGACTCCACCCCCGTCCCACTTTTTCCATTCCTCCTTCCCGCCCCCCCTCCCGCCACGAGCACGTGCGCGTTCTTGCGGCTCTTATTTCCGCGGCGGGCGCGCGCGCCCTGGAAAATTCCACTTCGTAGTTCGCTCCACCCTTCAGGCGACCTCTCCAACCCAACACTCTTTACGCTCCGCCCCTATCCCAGTGGCCTTTGCGGGAGCAAAATGGCTGCCCCCGTGCATCGGGGGTTGTCTTGCTTATCCAGGGCTTTGGGATGGTGGTCTCGGCAGGTGGGTAGAGACAGAATGGATAAGACTTTAGGGACTTAAGGCGGAGGATGGAGTAAAGGGAAATACTCTATGTGCAGTTATCCTGGGGGTCAGCCCTAGGCTGGGAGAAGTTTGAGGTGGACGAGATCTTCCTACTTAGTAACCTCAGTGGTGGATTGGGGTGGGCTTTGGTGGAGCCCAAGGCCTGGATCTGGCTGGAGAGGAAGTGTGAAAGGGGGAAGTTGTGGCTTGGAAGGTGAACCCACTTCTTGGTATTCTTATAAATACATAAACTGAACTGCAGCTGGGAAAGAAGGACCCCTGGTAGTCACTCCTCCTGCCTGAGCAAACCTCCTGAGAAAAGGTTGCCTGGGCCTTTAGTTGGGGGTTAGCACGAAGAATCAAGTCTGTCGGGAAACTTCCTTTAGATTGAACGAAGTGTTCTTGTGGGAGAGATGTTAGGAAAAGGACTTTGCTTATGCTTTAACAATTGCATCAGTTCGTCTTGATATTGCATTGGTATTCAAGTTCCTCCTCATGTTAAATTTTTTTGAAAATTGACACCTTGCTTTAAACAGCACACCTCATAGTACTATGGAACGTACTAAACTTTCCTTTGGAGCTTTTTAATTCATTCACGTAAAGTCCAACTTTCCCTTCCCCCTCCTAGAATTGTTTATTACTGAAGTATTCTTTAGCTATACCCTTCCTATAAGGCTTAAGTTCAAGATAGTTTTTTTTTTCTTTTTCTAAGTTACCTATATTTTAACCTTTCCCTCACTTTTCAGCCAGTGTTGGTGACCCAGTCCGCAGCTATAGTTCCAGTAAGAACCAAAGCACGTTTCACGCCCCCTACTTATGAACCCAAATACAGAACAGAAAAGGAATTTCTAGAACATGCCCGGAAAGCAGGGTTGGTTATTCCTCCAGAAACTTTGGAACGTCCGATACATATTGCCTGTACAGGTAAAGTGTTAAGATTTCTGGGACCTTGACCCAATCCCCTATGATAGATTTTTTTTTTTTTTGTCGGTTATGGGGCCTGAACTCTGGGCCAGGGCTCTGACCTTCAGCTCTTCAGCTCAAGGCTAGCGCTCTATCACTTGAGCCACAGTGCCACTTCTGGCTTTTTCTGCTTATGTGGTCCGGAGGAATCAAACCCAGGGCCTCATGCATGGAGGCAAGCACAGTACCACTGAGCCACCTTCCCAGCCCCCTATAGGAGATCTTGAGCTTGGACTAGTTTGAATTATGATTGATAACATTAAATTAGCTACTAAGTCAGTTCAACTACAGTAATTTACCTTATGTTTCATAAGGGCTTAAATTTTTTTTGGGGGGGAGGGAGACAGAGTGTTCTTCTGTTGCTCAGGCTTGCTTCAAATTCACTATCCTCCTGCTTCAGTGTCCCAAATATTGATAGTACAGGTGTAGGCTACCATGCCCAGGCATAAGACCATCTTTGATCTTGTTTTCATACTATTTGTTTTAAGTGAGAATGCAATCTCCCTATTTGGTAGAAATAGAAACAGGTTGAGAGAAGTGTTATTCTGTGTTTTTGTTTTTTTATTTAATACACTCACACACACATATATAATTTTTGTGTGTGTGTTGGTTGTGGGGGCTTGAACTTAGGGCCTGGGCACTGTCCCTGAACTCTTTTGCTGAAGGCTAGCACTCTACCACTTTGAGCCCCAGCTCCACTTTCGGTTTTCTGGTGGCTAATTGGAGATAAATCTCACATACTTTCCTGCCTAGCCTGGCTTTGAACTGTGATCCTCAGATTTCAGCCTCTTGAATAGTTTAGGATTATAGGTGTGAGCCACCAGTGCCTGGCTAGTTTTATTTTTAATATGAGATAGTTCCCTCTATGTGAAAGTCTGTTGTTATCTACTTTGAATCCAGAATCCTTGGAAGTTCTTTTTTTTGGGGGGGGAGGAGGGGAGGGGTGGCTGTGACGATTGAAACTAGAGCCTTGAGCTTGCTAGGCAATGCTCTACCATTTGAGCTATGTTCCAGTCCTTTGGATGTTATTTTGTATTTGAGATAGAACCTTGCCTGGAATAGCCATGAATTTAGGGTCCTCTCCTCTGCCTCCTCATATCAATTTTGCAAGAACTCAAGATGACTTTTCAGTCTTACAGCACTTCATTGTCTCCTTTTTTTCTGTATAGCGGGCATCTTTGATGCCTATATTCCTCCTGAAGGTGATGCCCGGATATCTTCTCTTGCAAAGGAAGGACTGAAACAGAGAGCTGAGCGATTGAAGAAGAACGTGGCATCACGATTGTCGTATGTGTTTGAAACAAGTGGTTGATATTGTGTCAAGTGAGATGATTGTGTGTATTTGATCTTTATTCTGTTAATATGGCATATTATACTAGTTGATTTTTAAATGTTAAGCACACCTTACATTAAAATAAACTCCACTTGCTATTTCTCATCTTTTTTTTTTTTTTTTTGGTCGGTCATGGGAGCGCTGTCCCTGAGCTCTTCAGCTCAAGGCTTGCTAGCACTCTACCACTTGAGCCATAGTGTCACTTCTGGATTTTTCTGTGTATGTCGTACTGAGGAATCGAACCTGGGGTTTCATGTGTGTGGTAGGCAAGCACTCTACCACTAGGCCACATCCCAGTCCGTTTTCATCCTTTTAATATACTTACATTGATTTTTTTTTTTTTTTTTTGGTCGGTCCTGGGGCTTGAACTCTGGGCCTGGGCGCTGTCCCTCAGCTCTTCAGCTCAAGGCGAGCGCTCTACCACTTAAGCTACAGTGCCACTTCTGGTTTTCTGGTGGTTTATTGGAGATAGGAGTCTCACGGTCTCTCCTGCCCGGGCTGGCTTTGAACCGCGATCCTCAGATCTCAGCTTCCTGAGTAGCTAGGATTATAGTCGTGAGCCACCAGCGCCCGGCTACATTGATATTTTAATTAAATCAGGATCCATTTATTGTATTACAGCTTGAAGTATTGACAGCTGAATCATATAGTACATCATGATTACTTTCCCTTTCAAGCATAATATTTATTTCTGAAAGTTAAATGTCTTTTGTTTATTTGCCTACGGAACCCAATGTTAGTTTACTCTGCTTGCATACAAAACATTATTTTTATCCACTTCAGTATTTTTTGTTTGTTTGTTTGTTTTCTGCTAGGACTTGAACTCAGCTCTCCTTTAACTTTTTATTTATTTATTCATTTTTTTCTTGGGTCCGGTCGTGGGGCCTGAACTCTGGGCCTGGGCGCTGTCCCTCAGCTCTTCAGCTCAAGGCTAGTGCTCTACCACTTGAGAACCACAGCGCCACTTTCAGCTTTTTTCTTTTTGCTTATGTGGTGCTGAGGAATCAAACACAGGGCCTCATGCATGCAAGGCAAGAGTTCTATCACTGAGTCACCTTCCCAGCCCCTCCTTTAACTTTTTTGTTCAAGCCTAGCATTCTACCGCTTGTGCCACAACTCTAATTTTGTTGCTTTTTTTTTGGTGGTTAGTTGGAGATAGTCTCACAGACTTTCCTGCCCAGCCTGGCTTTGAACTACAGTCTTTAGATCTCAGCATCCTGAGATCTAGCATGTGGCTTATAGTTCATTTTTCACTTTATTTATTTATTTTTAAATTTTTGGGTCTGGTCGTGGGGCCTGAACTCTGGGCCTGCGTGCTGTCTCTCAGCTCTTCAGCTCAAGGCTAGCACTCTACCACTTGAGCCACAGCGCCACTTCCGGCTTTTTTCTTTTTGCTTATGTGGTGCTGAGGAATCGAACCCAGGGCTTTATGCATGCAAGGCAAGCGCTCTACCACTGAGCCACCTTCCCAGCCCCCATTTTTCACTTTAGTAGAGCATTTTCTCCCAACTTCCTGACAAAGAATGCCAAGTAAGCTGGTGCTGGTGGTTCGTGCTTGTAATTCTAGCACATTAAGAGGCTGAGATCTGAGGATCACTGTTCAAAACTCAGTCCTGGAAGGAAAGTCTTTAAGACTCTATCTCTAATTAACCAGCAACAAAAAAAAGCTGAACATGGAGCTATGGCTCAAATGGTAGAGTGCTGGTCTTGAGCAGAAAAGCTTAGAGACAGCATCCACATCCTGAGTTGAAGCCCTAGACCTGCACACAGACTCACATACACCAAAAACAAAACAAACAAACAAAAAAACAAATTGGGGCAAATAAATGAGATCTTGCAAATCTGAAAAATAAAGTTTTGTTTGTTTTTTTTTAACCTTCCCAGCATTTATTTGCCCAGGTATAAAATTCTGTGTAGGAAATATGTTTTCCTAAATTAAAAGTATTACTTTGGCAGGACTCCGGTGGCTCATGCCTGTAATCCTCGCTACTCAGGAGGCTGAAGGCTGAGGATCACAGTTAAAAGTTAGACCAGGCAGGAAAGTCCATGAAGCTCTTATCTCTAATTATTCTTTATTTGGAAGCTGAGATCTGAGGATCTTGGTTCAAAGCTAGCCTAGACAGGAAAGTCCATCAGATTCTTACCTATAACTAACTACCAAAACTGGAAGTGGAGCTGTGGCTTAACTGGTAGAGTGCTAGCCTTTAGCAAAACAGCTCAGAAACGGGCTGGGAAGATGGCTCAGTGGTAGAGCGCTTGCCTTGCATGCATGAGGTCCTGGGTTCGATTCCTCAGCACCACATAAGCAAAAAGGAAAAAACCTGAAGTGGCTCTGTGGCTCAAGTGGTAGAGCGCTAGCCTTGAGCTGAAGAGCTGAGGGACAGCACGCAGGCCCAGAGTTCAGGCCCCACGACCAGACCCCTCCACCAAAAAAAAAAAAAAAAGGCTCAGAAACAGTATCCAGTGTCCAGGCTCTGAGTTCAAGCACCAGGACTAGCATGCATGCATGGATACATGCATACATATATACTTATTTATTTATTTATTTTTATTTATGTATTTTTTTTGGTCGATCATGGGGCTTGAACTCGGGGCTTGGGCACTGTCTCTGGGCTTCTGAGTTTTGGGTTTTTTTTTCCTCTGGGCCTGGGTGCTGTCCCTCAGCTCTTCAGTCAAGGCAAGCACTAGGTGAGCACTCTACCAATAAGCCATGTTCCCAGACCTTGGAATGCTTTATTTTTGAAATACAGTTTCACATTCATGCCTAGGCCATCCTTTTACATTTCCCATGTGTAGCTGGGATGACAGTTATGAACCACTGTATGCAGGTCTATATGTGTGTGTGTCCGTGTGTCCATCTGTCTACCCATGTGTGTGTCCTGGTCCCTGGGCTTAAAGTCAGTACCCCAGTGCTGTCCCTAATCTATTTTGATCAAGGCTAGTAGTCTACCACTTGAGCCTCTTACTTCAGCTGTTTTGGTGCTTAAGAAGAGATAAGAGTCTCCTGAGGCTTCATGATCCTGATCTCAGACTCCTGAGTAGCTAGGATTATAGTCATGAACCACTGGCGTCTTGCTTGCACCCAGTTTTTTATTGGTTTGAGATTTTTTGTTTGTTTGTCTGTTTGTTTTTTTTTTTAAGTGTATTTTTTTTGTCTTTTCTTTCTTTCTTTCTTTTCTTTTGGTACTAGGGAACAAACCCTGGACGTTGCACTTGCTAGGCAAGTGCTTTGTCACTGAGCTACTTCCCAGTCCTGGTTTGAGATTTGACGGGGTTATCTTATAAACTCTTTGCCCCAAGCTGACCTTGATCCATGATCGTCCAGATCTCTGCTTCCAAATAATTAAGAATGCATGGGCTGGGAAGGTGGCTCAGTGGTAGAACGCTTGCCTTGCATGCATGAGGCCCTGGGTTCGATCCTCGGCACCACATAAGCAGAAAAAAAAAGCCGGAAGTGGCACTGTGACTCAAGTGGTAGAGCGCTAGCCTTGAGCTGAAGAGCTGAGGGACAGTGCCCAGGCCCGGAGTTCAGGCCCACAACTGGATCCAAAAAAAAATTAAAAAAAAAAAAAATTAAGAATGCAGGTTTGAGCCACTGTTGCTGACCAAGAAGCTTTGATCTTTATAATAATCAATTTGAGAAGGGGTTTGAGTTTACTGTTTGTAGCACATTCCAAAAATAATGATTGATTGCTAAGGCCAGAGAATTGTTACTTCAGGGCTAGCCTAGGCTACATAGTGAAAAGAAGAAAAGGGAGAGGCAATTTAAAAAATGATTATTGAATAAGTAGGCATTTACATTGTAAATTCTCATTACGGGAATTATGAGAAGACTTTTAGAATGGTTCTGCTTAATTTTTACAGAATCCAGAAGATAAAAGAATATGATGCTAATTTTAAAACAAAGGACTTCCCTGAAAAAGCTAAGGATATCTTTATTGAAGCTCACCTTTGTCTAAACAAGTAAGTGAATTCCCTATGTATTACGTGTTCATTTGTTTCTGGTGGTACTAGGGCTTGAACTTGAAGCCTTGTGCAAGTTAGACGGATGCTCTACACTTAGGCATGCCCCCTTGTCCTTCCATGCTTTTGCTTCTTTTTTTTTTTTTTTTTTTTGGAGTTGGATCTCAGGTCTTTGCTGGGACTGGCCTGGTCTTCAATCCTATTTACACTTTCTATGTAAATCCTTAGCTGAGATAACAGGCCACCACACCCAGCTATTGATTGAAATGGGCTCTCATTAACTTTTGTGCCTGGGCTAGCCTTAAACTTTGATCCTCCAGATCTCTACCTCCCCTGTAGTAGTGATTACTAGTGTGAGCCTGTAATTTTTTGTTTAAATTTTTTTCTTTAGAGTTGGTGGTATAGAAATAGTAGAACACTACTGGCCTACCATGGGGGCAAGCCTCTGGGTTCAAACCCCAGCACCATTAAAAAAAAAAAATTAATTGTGAAGTATTTGAAACACAAAAAATGTACTTATGAAAGACAAAGCAAAATATAGACATCCAAAATTTTGAATTCAGGAAATACTGGATTTTATTTTTACCTTATGGATTAGTATTTTATTTATTTATTTTTTGTTAGTTGTGGGGCTTGAACTGTGGGCTTGGGCACTGTCCCTCAGCTCTTTAGCTCAAGGCTAGAACTCTACCACTTGAGCTACAGCGCCACTTCTAGTTTTCTGGTGGTTTATTGGAGATAGGAGTCTCACGTTCTCTCCTGCCCGGGCTGGCTTTGAACCGCGATTCTCAGATCTCAGCCTCCTGAGTAGCTAGGATTACAGGCGTGAGCCACCAGCGCCCGGCTGAAGGAGGATCTTTTGAGTCCTTGAGTCTAAGAGTTCTGATCAGGTATCCACACTAAATTTGGCACCAATAAGGTATTCTCCCAGGAGCAGGATGTCCTGAGGAGGGGTAAATTGGCCCAGGATGTTAATGGAGCAGGTCAGAACTCCCAAGATGATCAGTTAGTGTTGTGTCTGAATAGCATTGTGTTTCAGACTGGCCAGCACAGGGAGAGACCCTGTGTTTTTATCATATGAGCACATCTATAAGTGATGTTCTAGCCAAGCACCAGTGGCTCATGCCTGTAATCTTAGCTACTTAGGAGGCTGAGATCTGAGAATTGTGGTTCAAAGCAACTCTGAGCAAGAAAGTCTTAGAGACTCAAATCTCTATTTAACCACCAGAAAACCAGAAGTGGTGCTGTGGTTCAAAGTGGTAGAGTACTGGCCTTGAGCGAAAAGCACCCAGGCCCTGAGTTCAAGCCCATGACTAAAAAAAAAAGTGATATTCTTACTATTATATGTGTTTAAAAAATTTATGAGCTGGATGCTGGTGGCTCAGGCCTATAATCCTAACTACTCAGGAGGCTGGGATCTGATGATCACAGTTCGCAGCCCGCTCAGGCAGGAAAGTCCTTGAGACTTTTTTTTTTTTTTTGTCAGTTGTGGGGCTTGAACTCTGGGCCTGGGCGCTGTCCCTCAGCTCTTCAGCTCAAGGCGAGCGCTCTACCACTTGAGCTACAGCGCCACTTCTGGTTTTCTGGTGGTTTATTGGAGATAGGAGTCTCACGGTCTCTCCTGCCTGGGCTGGCTTTGAACCGCGATCCTCAGATCTCAGCCTCCTGAGTAGCTAGGATTACAGGCGTGAGCCACCAGCGCCCAGCTATCCTTGAGACTCTTATCTCCAATAGACTACTCAGAAAAATCTGGTCGTGGCACTGTGGCTCAAGTGGTTGAGTACTAGCCTTGAGCACAAAGAGGCTAAGGGATAGCACTCAGGCCCTGGGTTCAAGCCCCAGGGCCGGGGAAAAAAAATGTAGGTGATATATTGAACATACTCTTTTTTCTTTTCTTTTTTTTTTTTGGGGGGGGTCCCGTCGTGGGGCTTGAACTCTGGGCCTGGGCGCTGTCCCTCAGCTCTTCAGCTCAAAGCTAGCACTCTACCACTTGAGCCACAGCTCCACTTCCAGCTTTTTTCTTTTTGCTTATGTGGTGCTGAGGAATCGAACCCAGAGCCTCAGGCATGCAAGGCAAGCGCTCTACCACTGAGCCACCTTCCCAGCCCCGAACATACTCTTTTTTCCAGTGTTGGGGATCAAATACAAGATCTTGCCCCATGCTAAGCAAGTGATCTATCAGTGAGTGACATCCCTAGCTTGTGGATATCTTTTTGAAACATTATTTTTTAACATTCAACCTTGTTTTTTGTATTTTTCATCTTTTTTTTCAGTCATGGGACTTGAACTCACAACCTGGGCCCTGACCCTGAGCTTTTTTGCTCAAGGCTAGCATTCTATCACCGTGAGCCACAGCTCTACTTCCAATTTTCTGGTGGTTAATTGGAGATAAGAGTCATGGACTTTCCTGTCCAACTAGCTTTGAACCACAATCCTTAGATCTCAGCCTCCTGAGTAGCTAGGGTTGCAGGTGTAATAGTTACTTTCTGTCAGCATAGTGAAGATGTCATCTTTGCTAGACACACCTGTAATCCCAGCACTTGGGAGGCCGAGGTCAAAATTCAAAGTTAAAAATTGACCTGGGCAATATAGCTATTACATAGGCCAATAAAAAGACAGATGGTTATCTTGCATTAGGTCCAAAGATGAGGGTATAGGATACAGGGCCAAGCTGATTGGTACCGATGATGCATGAAAGGTAATTGTAAGGAAATAAGACTCATCTTTTTATGGGTATATGGTGTTGGGCTCTGTTCCCATATTAGCTTAAAGCAAAAATGAGTTCTCATGTTCCACTGAGGATACTTGCCTTTCTTAGAGATACAATTTCAGAGAAATTTCTTTTTGTTCCATAGGATAATTTTACTATGCTATTAAATTCCAATGGTTTTTGATAAATCTTATCATTCATCTTTGTGTCCCTAGAATAGTCCATACTATCTCTTATAATAGATGTACAGAAAATATTTATAAAAATGAATTATTTTGCTATGTACCCATAGCTTCCTCTTGTAATCCTAGCTACCTGGGAGGCTGAAATCTGAAGATTGCAGTTTGAAGTAAGCTGGGGCAGGAAAGACTATGAGACTCTTATTTCCAATTAACCACTGAAAAGCCACAACTAGAACTGTGGCCCAAGTGGTAGAGTGCTAGTCTTGAGCAAAAAAGCTCACAGATAGTACTCAGGCCCTGAGTGTAAGCCATAGGACCAGCACAAAAACAAATAATTAAATTTTTACTTTCATGGCTATATTTAACTTCCATTACAGGATATCATAAAAGCAGGGATCAGTGATGGAAATATCTCTTTCTTTTCTAGTTCAGACCATGACCGGCTTCATACTTTGGTAACTGAACACTGTTTTACGGTAGGTTCTTATCCTTAAAACTGCATGATGCCAGAGTAGGCAGATTCTAGATATTAATTGGAGCTTGTGTTTTGTTTTGTTTTTGTTTTTGTTTTGTTTTTGGCAATACAAGAATTTGAATTTGAGATCTCATGCTTGCTAGGCAGGTGGTCTGCACTTGAGTTATACTGTTAGCCCTTTTCTTTTTTTTTGGGTCCAGTCGTGGGGCCTGAATTCTGGGCCTGGGCGCTGTCCCTCAGCTTTTCAGCTCAAGGCTAGCGCTCTACCACTTGAGTCACAGCGCTACTTCCGGCTTTTTTCTTTTTGCTTATGTGGTGCTGAGAAATTGAACCCAGGGCCTCATGCATGCAAGGCAAGCGCTCTACCACTGAGCCACCTTCCCAGCCCAGCCCTTTTCTTTTTATACTTTTAGGTAGGATCTCAATTTTTTTCCTGGACTAGCTTCTACCTATGGCTTGAACTTTCTACCTATGTTTTCTTGCATACCTGGGTACATAGACACATGCCACCATGCTTAGCTTATTGGTTGAGATGGGGTGGGGGTGGGGGTCTTACTAACTTTCTGCCCAGGCTAGCCTCAAACTGGTCCTCCTGATCTGTTTCCTGAGTAGCTGGTATTAAAGCCTTGAGCCACCTGAGTTCTGGGGTCTTTTTTTTTTTTTTTTTGGTCAGTCATGGGGCTTAAAATTAAGAGCCTGGGCACTGTCCTTGAGCTTTTACATTCAAGGCTGGTATGCTAACACTTTGAGCTATAGTGCTTCTTCTGGTTTTCTGGTAGTTAATTGTAGATAAGAGTCTCACGGACTTCCTGCCTGGGCTGGCTTGACCACGGTCTTCAGATCTCAGCCTCCTGAGTAGCTAGGATTACAGATGTGAGCCATCAGTGCCCAGTGCTGACTTTTTTTTGGGGGGGGGGGGGTGGGCCTGGGCGCTATCCCTGTGTTCTTCAGCTGAAGGTGAGTGTTCTACCTTTTTTTTTTTTTTTTTTTTGTCGGTCATGGGGCTTGAACTCTGGGCCTGGGCGCTGTCCCTCAGCTCTTCAGCTCAAGGCGAGCGCTCTACCACTTGAGCTACAGCGCCACTTCCGGTTTTCTGGTGGTTTATTGGAGATAGGAGTCTCACGGTCTCTCCTGCCCGGGCTGGCTTTGAACCGCGATCCTCAGATCTTAGCCTCCTGAGTAGCTAGGATTACAGGCGTGAGCCACCAGCGCCCGGCTGTGTGCTCTACCTCTTGAGCCACAGCGCCACTTCTGGTTTTTTAGTGGTTTATTGGAGATCAGAGTCTTAAGGACTTTTCTGCCCAGGCTGGCTTTGAACCGTGATCCTCAGATCTCAGCCTCCTGAGTAGCTAGGATTATAGGCATGAGCCACCAGCACCCAGCTGACTTTTTGTTTTTTAAACATGGCCTTAACTATGTAGCCCAGGAAGTTTATCTCAAACCTTAGTCTCCCAATTGCTGGGGTTACATACATGAAGCAACACATCTGGTTCTGTTTTTTTTCCCCAGAAGGACTGGTTTTGAAAGTGCATAAAGTTTAAGGCATAAGCATAAGTCTTTTACTTTTTGCTGAGTGATAATGATTGGCAGAGGTTGGTAAAAAGTAAAAAGTCTCTTAGTGGGTAGTACTGAACCACAGAGGGCAGAACAGGCTACTTGATGCTGTACTTATACATGTTTATACTACAGTGAATCATTTAGCCAGAGTTGATGAGGGTGCTAGATACAGAAGAAGGTGGATTCTGTTGGTTCAGTTAGAAATTCAATAATAAGAACTTCTACCGAGTGACTGTGGCTGACATCTGTAATCCTAGCTAATCAGGAGGTTGAGATCTGAGAATCATGGTTCAAAGCTTTTCATGCAGGAAGGTCTGTGAGAACCTTATCTCCATTAACCACTAAAAAGCCAGAAGTGGAGCCTGTGGTTCAAGTGGCAGAGCACTGGCCTTGAGCAAAAAAGAGCTGAGGAATAATGTCCAGGTCCTGACTTAAAGCCCCAAGAATGTTACAAAGAATAAGAAGTTCATTTTTAGGCAGGTGCTTGTGGCTCATAACTGTAATCATAAGGACTCAGGAAGCCATCTTGGGAAGGAGGTCTGTGAGACTCATCTCCAGTTAACCACTAAAAAGCCAGAAGTGGAGCTTGGCTCAAGTGACAGAGCACTAGCTTTGAACAAAAAAAGCTCAGAGACAGCTACCAGGCCCTGAATTCAAACCCCAAGACCAGCACAAAGGACCCCAAACCCCCCCAAAAAAACTTCATTTTCTAAAATTTAGCTTTACTGTCAGTAGAACTTAAGTTTTTAGTATTCTCTCAAGTATTAGCAGTATAATCCTTATGTCCTTACAAAATTTCCGCCTTTCACTGTTAAAACATGTTGTGGGGCAGAGGACAGGCACTCAATAGAAGCATATGCATATTTATGAATGTGTAAGTAAGGAAGCATGGTGTATTGGTTATCTTACCATGTGGCATGTAAAGGGTCCTCCAAGAGATAGCAGGTCTTCAGTCTTGATTTAGATGAAAAGAGTGAGCTTGTGTAATCTTTTAATCAAAACTTGGGAAGAATCTGGGTACCAGTATCTCCTATAGTGGCTGGGAAGGTGGCTCAGTGGTAGAGTGCTTGCCTTGCATGCATGAGGCCCTCGGTTCAATTCCTCAGCACCACATAAGAAGAAAATGCCAGAAGTGGGGCTGAGGCTCAAGTGGTAGAGTACTGGCCTACAGCTGAACAGCTGGGGGAGTGCCCAAGCCCAGAGTTCAGGCCCCACAACCGACAAAAAAAAGAAAAAAAGTAACTCCTATATGTATTTATAGCTATTCAGGATGCAGAGACCTGGAGGATCTTGGTTGGAAGCCAGTCTTGGGTAGAAAAGTCTGCCAAGCGTTAGCTTCAATTAATCAGCAAAAATCTGGGTTGGAGGCATGGCTCAGATGGTAGAGTGCTAACCATGAGCAAACAAGAAGAATGGGAATGGAAGCTCTGAGTTCTAGCCTCAGGATCATCATTAAAAACAAACAAAACAACTTGGGAAGAAAATAGGTACATTTAGCTGAAAGTGCTTGTTGCCTATAATATTGCAAGATGCAAGTGCAGGTATAGTGGCGGCAGTGTCCGAATAAGGAAGAGAAAACTCAGTTTAATTTATTCTCCTCTGCCCTTAGGACATGGTCTGGGACCTCAAATATAAGACAGTCCGCTGGAGCTTTGTGGAATCTTTAGAGCCTGCCCAGGTGGTTCAGGTTCGCTGCTCAAGCCTAATGAAGCAGAGCAACATGTATGGCCAGGTGACTGTCCGCATGCACACTCGGCAGGTAGAGTCACTTCGTTTTCCTCTAGCTTCTCTTCATTCTCAGGTTGGGCACCTACCTCTAAAGTATTTATTTGTTTGTTTTTTTCTTGAATTGTTGTGGATGGAACCCAGGGCCTTAAATGTTAGGCAAAGAGTTCCACTACCAGCCATAGACTGTAGGTTCTTTTTTTTTTTTGCGGGGGGGTCCAGTCGTGGGGCCTGAACTCTGGGCCTGGGCGCTGTCCCTCAGCTCTTCAGCTCAAGGCTAGCACTCTACCACTTGAGCCACAACGCCACTTCCGGCTTTTTTCTTTTTGCTTATGTGGTGCTGAGGAATCGAACCCAGGGCCTCATGCATGCAAGGCAAGCGCTCTACCTCTGAGCCACCTTCCCAGCCCTAGACTGTAGGTTCTAAGGAAAGATTTGTCAGTCTTCCTTGCTCTGTCAGTGACCACTTCCCACTGCTAAAGTTAGCTCCACTAAGACATGATAGATATAAGGATAGTCTCTTCCAGCTCCTAGTGTTGACTCTGCTGTTGAGTCCCACCAAAGACCCTCTTAATAAAGTGTTAAGCCAAGTGCCAGTGGGGTGGTACACACCTGTAATGCTAGCTACTCAGATTGAGACCTGGAGACTCTGGATTTGAAGGCAGCCTAGGCAGAGAAGTCCCCTAAACTCCATCTCTAATTAACCAGCAAAATGTCAGATTGGAGGTGTGGCTCAAGTGGTAGGATACCAGCTGTGAGCAAGAAAGCCAAACAAAAAACTTGAGGCACTGAATTCAAGCCCCAATACCAGCATAAAAGAATATCAGTAGGGCTGGGAATGTGGCTTAGTGGTAGAATGCTTGCCTAACATGCATGTAGCCCTTGGTTCAATTCCTCAGTACCACATAAACAGAAAAGGCCAGATGTGGCACTGTGGTTCAAGTGGTAGAGTGCTAACCTTGAGCAAAAGAAGCTCAGGAGCAGTGCCCAGGCCCTGAATTCAAGCCCCAAGACTGGCAAAAGAAAAGAAAAAGAAGGAAGAATAGCAATAAAAAAGAATTAAGTGTCACAGTTGATTAGTTAAGTCCTAAGTTTAGAAATCTGAGGTAATTAAAAACGTTAAAAATTTGTTTTTGTTAAGATTATTTTAAAAATCATGCATTTCAAAAAAAAAAAATCCAGAAAACTGATTATACCAGATTTGTTTTCACTCTCGCAGACTCTAGCCATCTATGATCGGTTTGGCAGGTTAATGTATGGACAGGAAGATGCGCCCAAGGATGTCTTGGAGTATGTGGTGTTTGAAAAACACCTGACGAACCCATACGGAAGCTGGAGAGTACATGGCAAGATTGTGCCCTCATGGGCACCCCCTAAGCAGCCTATCCTCAAGGTAAGGTAGTTTGCACTGTGTATGAGCCCTCAGGCAATGCTTGTGGCATCCTTAGCCACCCTCCTGGGCTCCACCTAGTGGAGATGCATGTTGATGCCATGCTTTGGAAGGGGGTTGTGGCAGGGGGTAGGTAGACATGGGGATGAAGCTTCTGAGAGCCATGGATTTGGTAGGTAACTCAGCCTTTCCTCTTTCAGACGGTGATGATTCCTGGTCCCAAGCTGAATCCAGGGGAAGACTATGAAGAAGCACAAGGAGAGGCCCACAAGCCTCAGCTAGCCTAATAGCAGAAGGATTTCTAAGGCGGAAGCTAGGGTGGTGCAGCTGCTGCAAGCTGAGAGTCATCCACCATCATCAGGCTTCAATTGTTCCCTCTGGTTCTGCTTGAGTCTTTTCATCAGACTCGTCCTCACAACTGTAGCTAATGTCTAGGCCCAGGTGGATGACTGGTATGCACACAACAGCTTTTCTTCTTTCTAAAAGAACTGAATCACATAAAGGCAATATGTTTCAGAGAATGAACATCAGATACCAGCTTTTTCACAGCAGGGACTGTGGAAACAAATTGGCAGCATTCTTTTTCTCATCACAGGGCAGGGATCACAGTTTAAAATAAAACATTTTCAGCATTGGACAAATTTTGGCGTGTTCTGTGTGCTTTTCCTGGTTCAAACTGAGAGTGGAACAGTCTTCTAAAGGCAGAAATGAAGACAAGCCTAATTATGAATGATGTTAACTCTAGGAAATCTAGGCTTGGAAAGAAGAGTGTTTATTAGGGTATCACCTAAGAAAGTCTTAATGAATCAACATTTGTGTATAAATCCAAAGACCAGTTGAATATATATCCAAAGAAATAATTAATCCCTTAGCCTTTGGATTGTATTATTAGCTTTTTACCCTGTTTGGCACTAGAGATTGAACCCAGAGCTTTACATGGAACTCCTAGGTAACTGGTAGTAACTCTACCACTGAACTACATCCCAAGTCTTGTATTCTTTTTGTGGGTCATAGGGCTTAAACTCAGGACCTGGGCACTTCCTTGAGCTTTTTTATTCAAGGCTAGTGCTCTACTTCATTGAACCACAGCTCCACTTGTGGTTTTTAGATGGTTAATTGGATATAAAGAGCCTCATGGATTTTCCTGATTGGGATGCCTTTGAATCATGATCCTCAGATCTCATCCTGAGTTGCCAGGGTTACAAGCATGAGCCACCGGCTCCATCCTCATGCTCTTAATTATCAGCTGCTTCCTGGTATGGCCTTAGAAATTTTGAGAGGAGGTACAGTCAAGAAGGGCTTGGTACATATAGAAATTTCTTCAGGATTCACTTCCCTAATTTACCTCCTGGAAATGAAGATAAGTCTTTCTAGTCCATTATGGGGAAGGCAGACACCAGAGTACAAACTCCTATAGAGTAAAACAGCCCAGCCTCTTTGTACCTTACACTAGGTGGACTGTCAGAAGAAGGATGTGGCATACATGTTCTGTCCTCTAGGCTTGAAAAAGAGAAAGTTTAAGAATCAAGGCTCTGGGCTGGGAATGTGGCTTAGTGGTAGAGTGCTGCCTTGCATACAGGAAGCCCTGGATTTGATTCCTCAGTTCCACATACACAGAAAAAGCCAGAAGTGGCTCAGTGGCACTGTGGCTCAAGTGGTAGAGCACTAGCCTTCAGCTGAAGAGCTAAGGGATAGTGCCCAGGCCCCAGAGTTCAAGCCACACAACCAACAAAAGAAAACAACAAAAAGAAGCTCAGGGACAGTGCCCAGGCCCTGAGTTCAAACCCTGAGACTGGCAAAAAAATAAAAAATAACTCAAGGCCCTATTTTTAAATGTGAGCCTATGCTAGATTGATGAAATCTATCGCATTTATAAGTTAAGCTGGAAAAAAGTGATTTCAGCTGGGTGCTGGTGGCTCACGCCTGTAATTCTAGCTACTCAGACGACAGATCTGAGGATCACAGTTGAAATGAGCCCGGGTAAAAAAAGTCTATGAGACACCTCTAACCACTAGAAAACGGGAAGTGGCACTATGGTGCAAAGTGGTAGAGCACTAGTCTTTTTTTTTTTTTTTTATTGAGCACTAGTCTTGAGCCCTGAGTTTAAGCCCCACAACTGACCAAAACAAAAAGTGATTTCCCTTGTTATGCAGACCCAAGACAGAACATGTATAAGGAGTTTTTGTGTGTGTGTGTGGGGGGGGGGGGGTCCGGTTGTGGGGCCTGAACTCTGGGCCTAGGTGCTGTCCCTCAGCTCTTCAGCTCAAGGCTAGCACTCTACCACTTGAGCCACAGAGCCACTTCCGGCTTTTTTCTTGTTGCTTATGTGGTGCTGAGGAATCGAACCCAGCCCCTCAGGCATGCAAGGCAAGCGCTCTACCACTGAGCCACCTTCCCAGCCCCATGTATAAGGAGTTTTAAGAACATTTCTTTTAAGGTATCATTTAAAATGAGGAATAATCTTTTCTGACATTGTCTTGAGAGTAGAGTGCAAAGAACCTTGAATCAGGTCAAGAATAAGTAACCTAAGCCTTTATTCTCTCTGAAGCTAAGATTTCAGTAAAGCAGCAAATAGATGAGAACTGACTAGAGAAAATGGGTGCTTTAGCAGGAAGTTGGTGGCTCAAGCCTGTAATCCTGGCTACTCAAGAGGCTGAGATCTGAGATCATGGTTCAAAGCCAGCCTGGACAAGAAAGTATGTGAGACTCCTATCTCCAATTAACCAGAAAACTGGAAGTAGAGCTGTGGCTTAAAGTGATAGAGTGCCAGCCTTGAACAAAAAAGCTTGTACAGCATCCAGACCCTGAGTTCAAGCCCCCTGACTGACCAAAAAAAAAAAAAGTGCTCTTGTAACATCTATTGAGTGTGAATTATGGAAATAGAGACATATGTTTATGCTACAGAAGTGACAGCACTAGCCAGGTGGTGGTTCGTGTGTGTAATTCTAGGTCCTCAAGCTAAGACTTGAGAATGGCAGTTCAAATCCAGCCAGAAAAGTCTCCAATTAACCAGCAAAAATGTACTGGAGTGGTAGAGTTCTACCAATGAGCAAAAACACCCTGGTACTATTACAAAAAAAAAAAAAAGTGACAGCGCTGGTGGGCTAGTTCAACTACTCTCATCATGCCACTTAGTCTTAACCCTCTTGGCTTAAAATGTACATCAGTTTATAGCACTACAACCCAAGTGAAGTTTGGTCAGTCAGATCCTATTTGCCTGAGCTATGGATTAAGGTAAAATGAGAAGTGCTTTGAGCAGCATCGACAGCCAGTGTGGAGGGGCCGGGGGAGGTAATGCTCACAGGGTGAGGGAGGCAAATAAAAAGAGCACGCTTAGTGGGCAAACGTTTCATTGATTTCTCTTGAATGCATTAAAACTGCTTCAAATAAGCTATTTCATCCCATTCCCCTGGATCTATCTCAGGGGTCTCTAGATAATCCTAAATAGCAGCTAAGCAGTGGCCGCCAGGGAACCAGGAGATAAGTGCAATTTTCATTTCCCCATGGGATCAAATGGTCCCAGATGTGAAGGGTTGGCAGAAGGCATTTGCAATGTCAACTACAGTTCTGGGCAGAGAATTAGCCAGACTACCTGGAGTCCTATGGCTGCATGCAGTGGGATTATCCTGAGCTTTCGAGCAGGCACTGTTCTCTCTTATCTATCTGCTGCTCCTGTGTTGAAAAAGAAAATCATCATTATGAATAAACTAGAGCCAAAGGCAAAGATTGAGAAGAAAAAAAAATAAAGCATTCTTTTATTCTTTCCCCTCATGGCTTTTCTTTCCCCTCATGGCTTATTGCACAGCAGGGAATGGAGGGGCAACATTGCTCTTTTCAGATAGACCACAGCCAGTGGGGTTTTCCCAGGGTGCACAGTTAGCACAGTTAAGACTCAGAAGCTATGGGGTTAAGTAGTCAGAGCCTTGAACAATATATTTCAGTTAGTGCTATAGAAGCCTAAAGGTAAGCTGGAATGTACAGCATGGGAATGAGGACATCTGGCCCTCAAAAGAGAGTAGTTTACTCCATTCCTCTTCGCCTTTTTGGAAATGGAGCACAGAGTATTCACATTGCAAACTCTGTTTGCTTACTGGATATTTAGTCTTTTTTTTCCTTCTCTCCATTAATGACATCCATACCCATAGTGAGCTATTTCTACTGCCCCTCTCAGCTCTGCCACATTAGCTTGCCTGTTTTCACCCCACACTTCAACTCTCTCAAACCCTAGGACTTCTTTGTATGCTTTATTCCTTCCTCATTTCTCTCTGGGGTCATCTGATCTCAGCATTCTGCTATCTAGCACTGCTTAAGCAGAGTAGACTGAACTGATGGTTGAAAAGAGAGCCAAACTAAAGAAAGCTCCCTAAGAAAGAAGGCTTTGTATTTATACTAGGCCTTTCCAGCCTTCTGGCTTCTAACCTGCCCAGAGTGTTACTCTTTCTTAAGGCAGCAATAGTTGGACTGCTGACTATAAACAGGATCTCCTTTCTCTGACGCCTCTGGGAAGGAGACTTATGTGGACTCTTGTTACCAAGCAAGAACATTGGAGTGGCTCTTGCAAGAGATTCCCCTGGGCTATTGCATTGGTAAAAGAGGGGTCCTGTTGCTGACAGCACTGAAAGGCTAGGAGGAAGAGAATGAACAAGAAAGATCAGCTCTGGAGACTGGTCAGAGCTGGGGTGGGAAGAGAGGGAGATTGCCTTAAAAAGCTAGCAAGAGGCATACTGAGGACACCTGGAAGGAAGAGCTCTTCTTAGCCCAGCGTAGGGGAGGACCCGAAGAAATTGCTTTTCCTTCTCTGTCTCTGATGTCACTTTGGATTCCAGATGCAATCGTGATGTCAACGTGTCCAGTTATCTCTACTTCATCAGGCAAGCAGTGCAGGTATGAGGAGCAATGAAGCTGAAATGGGAGGTTCAGTCAAAAAGTTAAGGTCCTAAAAGGTTTTGCAGACATCGATTTTGAGTCTTTTTAGTTTTCTCTCTACTTTTACATTTGAATTACATGGCTAGCTTCATATAGTAACCTTATAGCCTCTAGTCTAGTTTAGTTTCTTCTTAACAAGTAGTTTTGCTAGATATAGGTAGCTCATGCCCACAATCTTAGTTACTCAGGAGGCTGAGATTTAAGGATCATGGTTCAAAGCCAACCTGGCTAGGAAAGTCTGTGAGACCCTTATCTCCAATTAACTACCAAAAAGCTGGAAATAGTGCTATGGCTCAAAGCTCAGGGACAGTGCTAGGCCCTGAGTTCAAGCCCCAGTATCAGCACCAGAAAACAAAAAAAAAAAAGTAGTTCTTTGATAGACTTCAGAGAAGAGTTGAGTCAAGAATTGTGTTGTTTTCTGTTACTTGTTTTCTTGTATTTCTGTGTGTTGTTTTGGTTTTGGTAGTACTGCGGTTTGAACTCATGGCCTCATACTGTCTAGATATGTCCTCTACCACTTGAGCCATACCCTTAGCCCTTGTATCAAGTAATCTGGATAAGTGGGAAGATTCTTTAGAAGCAGGAGGTCTAGGATTTGTTTCTGCAGGCCAGAAGAAAAACAAGTAAAGAGAAGGTGGGACTTCCCTTGGAATCCATGCTTTTCCCTTCTTGCATAGTTTGCCATGTGTCTTGATCTGGGAACACTAGAACTTGGCTTCAGACAGCTGTGTGTTTGACCTCATGTGATAGAGCTATTGCTCCCAGTCCCAAGGGTAGGTGGGTGGAGGACCAAGTTCTTCATCTTGAGCTTGAGAAGCTACTTGTCCTTGATCTTCAGTTAAGTGGGAAGACTTCTGACCCTCAGCTTCTTGGAGACTTGAATTTGGGGTTAAGTTGGTCCTTGACCCACGCCCTGAAGGTCCTTGTAGTTCAATGACACCTTCTGGTGTAAAGGTACTCCATGGCTCGCTTACCTCAGGGTGAGAGCTCTTGAAGTCTGGAAAGAAGCTATCCAGAGGTCTGTGAACTAAAAGGCATAATGATTGTTCGGGAGATGGACAGACATTTTCTGTTGCAGTTGCTGTTAAAGCCAGGAAGCCAGATTCCTCTGATGGGGCTCTAGTTACTTCCCAAGGACAGATGTCTGCCATGGTGCCCTTTATTTTATTTCCTTCTGGGTCTGTGACTTCCCATTGACACAGCTCTGCTATTCTCCTCATGCTGCTTGCTCCATCAGGGCTGATCTTGGCTTCGTTGTCAGTGTCCAGAGCCTCTTGCTGGATGCCCGATCCTGGGCTTTCCCGGGAGCACACTGTCGCTGACTCACTGCTAAGTTTTGCTGCTGCTTTGGGGGAGCATTCAGCCCCTCTGGATCCTTCCTCTCCTTGCCCTTGTGATCCTCTGTCCTGTCTCAGTCCCCCTTCTCCTTCTCCTTCTGCTGCTCCTGTATTTACCTCCCAAGGACAGATGTCTGCTTTCCTGGCAGAGGGAACCTCTTCTGCTTCCCACGGACATACTTCGGCCATGCTAGCCTCCATGCAGCTTGCTGTCTCAGAACTGCCTTTGCTTCTACTAGAAGTACTTGACAGACTCCCCTGGTCTTGACTCTCCCCAGAACACACAGCCTCCTGCTTCCCGGGGTCGGCCATCTCTGTCATTTTCTGAACTGCCACACCTTTGCGCTCAGGCTTTTCCAGGGCTTTTCCCGTCTCTTGAACTTCCTCCTTTCTATCTTGTTTCGAGGCTCTTTTCTCAGATATTTGCTCAGTTACCTCCCAGGGACAGATCTCAGCCTTGGTGCTACTGTCAGGTTTATATGCATCTAGGACAGGAACATCCCATGGACACACCTCAGCAACCCTGCTCCCAGTAGTGACCAGGTTCTGGGTACTGACTGTAGGCTGGTCAGGGCACTGACTGGCTGGCTGGGAGGAAGATCCCGCTGTTACCATACTCTCCCATGGACAGACAGATTGAAGCTCATTGTTGCTTGTTTTTCCCCCATCTTGAGTAACAACTTCTGCCGTCAAAGCTGGAGCTTTTCTTGGAGTCACGTGCTCTGGGAGGGAGCCTGTCTTTGGGTCTTGTCTCAGATCCCTCTTCTCTGTTACTTTGTCACTCACTTTTGAGGAATGTCCCTCTCCCAGTTGGTTGCCAGTGCTACTGGGCAAGACTGAGCCCTTAGGGGTCTGAGCAGATGGCTCTCTCAAATCTGTGTCCTCCCAAGGACAAATAGCTTTCTGCTCTTGGAGTTTTGCCTCCTGTTTTGATAGACCTCCTTCCTGGGATGTGAGCTCCCTGTTCTCTAGCATTTTATCCTCCTCTCTTGCCAATTCATTCATCTCTTGCTCTATTTCTTTCTTTGTAGCTCCTTCATTTGTCTCCCAGGGGCAGATCTTGACTTTTTCACTGGTGGGAGCTTCCTCCACTTCCCAGGGACACACGTCCACTGGCTTGTAGCCCACATGTGCCAGTTCCTGCAGTTCAGGTTTTGGTCTATCCGTGTGAGGAGTATCTGGATGCTGAGAGAAGCCCCCAGGACTCAAGCTCTCCCCAGGACAGACCACTTCCTGCTTCAGAGCTGGTCTCTCTGGCTTCTTTGGAGCAGGAGCTGCTGTCTGACTAGGTCCAGAATCTGTATCTTGTGTGTCATTTGGAGATTTCCTAATGGCCTCATATCCCAAAGTCTTTTCCTCTGCTACTCCAGCATCTACCTCCCAGGGACAGATCTTTGCTTTCTCAGCTGTCCAGGTATCCTCTATATCCCATGGGCAGATCTCAGTGGCTTTGTTTCCCATACTGCCTGGTCTCTCTGTGTCTTGTGTAGGAAAGCTGCCAGAAGCCACACTCTCCCAGGGGCAGACTGTTTGCTGCTTTTGGTTCTGTGCCTCAGACTTTTTCCATGCTGTTACATCTTCAATTCCTGTTTTTCCAGGCATTTTCTCCTTGTCCATTTGAGAGACTCCTCCTTTTGGTGTCTGTCTCAATGTCCAGTTCTCTGTCTCATCATCTACCTCCCAGGGACAGATTTCTGCTGTGGCAGGTGTTGCTTCCTTTTTCTCTGGCTTGAGCACTGACTCCTGCTGTTGACTTCCTGTTGGTACTGCTTCCACAATTTTCTCCTCCACCTCTCCTAAGATCCCCTTCCTGGAAGTGTTATCTTTATGAAGAAGAGATTCTCCACTTGCCCCTTGATTCAGTGTTTCCTCCTCTCTTCGCTCATCACCTGTATCCCAGGGACAGACCTCTGCTGTCCTGTTAGCAGGCAGCTCTCCTGCTTCCCAAGGACACACTTCCACAATGCCACTGCCCCAACTTCCCGACTGCCCTGGGCTTCCAGAGGCTGGAAGTGACACTGCCATGGGCCCCCGAAAATCTGTACTCTCCCATGGACAGAGAGACTCCAAATTCCCAGCCAGTTTCTGTTCACTCCAGAAGGTTGCTTTCTTGGGGGCTTTCTGCCTTTCCTGAGGGAGCTCCTTTACTTTCTGGGTTAGTGTCCCTCCCTGCCCATCCCTCACCTCTGGGGGACACAGCTCTGCCTTAGTAGTGTTAGGTGAACAAGCCCCTGGACCTGGGGCTTCTCCCTGATGTTTCTCTGTTCTTGTCTCCACACTGCCTACTTCCCCAGACCTGCCCTGCATTCTGTCAGAGTCCTGAGGAGCTGATGCATGGGAGGCACCTCCAGGGTCAGCACTCTCCCAGGGACACACTGCCTCCTGGCCCCTGACCAGCCTCTCTGGCTTTTTCCGAGCAATGACAACCACTCCTCTGGGCTCTGATTTTTCTGGAGCCTTCCCCACCTTATCTTGGGAGTCACCTAGATCTTGTCTTGATGCCTTCCTCTCAGGGCCTCCTTCACTCTCCTCCCAGGGGCAGATTTTAGTTTTGTCACTACTATCTGGCTGGCATGTTTCTGACTCAGTGACTTCCCAGGGGCATACCTCTGCCACCTTGCTATCAGTACTGCCCAGGGACTGGAGGCCAGCATTGGGTAGCTCTTGGCATCCCACAATGGCTTCCTTTGTTTGTTCAGCATGTTTGTCCCCCCAAATTTGCTTCAGTGTGGCAAGTCCTGTTTTACTTGCTCTCTCCACCTTCTGCTCCCCTAGGCCCTGGGCTGTCCTGCCTCTGTCCTCTTGTTCTCTGCTGCCCTCCTGGTGACAGACTTGCAGCATTCTGCTGGTGTGAACGTTCTGTTGGTTCTGGAGGGACTCCTCATCATCGCACGGGGCAAGTGCAGCCTGTTTGCTCACTCCCTTGGGCCGGCCTAAGCGGGGAGATCGGAGAGAAACCCCCATGCCTGATCCCGTAGGCCTGTCCTTCTTCTCAGGACTGCCCTCCCCACCTTCTTTCTCTCTGTATGTGCTCCGAGAACGGGTCAGAGCTTTGATAGCCAGGCCCAGGCTGCGCATGGAACCCTGCTGCACAGGGGTCTTGAGGCTATGGGATTTAGAGATCTTGGGCCTGTCTTCATCCACATCAGCTTCCCCCTGGAAATGCCCATCCTCTGTGTCAATCTCATTCTCCCCAGCACCCTTTTTATCTACTGCAACAGACAGGGCCCTCCAGAGCTTGGCTCGAGCTGGAGCAGAAGAGTGGCCACCTCGCTCTGACCCTGGGGGATTTTCCTGGACCACATTTTCTTTCTTGACTGGCAGTTCTGCATTCTCCCAGGGGCAGATGTAGGTGAGCAAGCTGGGGCTTTGTGGGGCCACTGGGACAGGAGCAAGGACAGGGGTAGGGGTGGGGGCCAGAACTGGGACAGGAGCAAGGACAGGGCTTGGAGTTGGGGCCAGAGCTGGCATCAGAGCTGGAGCCAGGGTCGAGGTGGGAGAAAGCATCCTTGGCTCTCCAAGACAGGCTCCAGACAGAGCCAAGATGGGTGTGGAGACCTGGTGCCTGATAGGTGGGTGAGGTAGCTTTCTCCCAGCTTCCTCACGAAGCCTCCCAGACATATGCGAGCTGTCTATACTGCTGCTCTTGGCAGGAGAAGGTGGGGCTGACAGGGGGGCCCCAGGAGCCCGCTCCAGCCTCCTAGTTGATGGCCTCCGCACTGGGCTTGCAATGGCCAACTCAGCCTTCTTTCGTTCCTCTCTCTCCTTCGCCTGCCGATAGGACTCCTCCAGGTAGGCCTGGCTGGCCACCAGCAGGGCCTTTTCCCTGGAGCCCGTCACCACACTGAGTGACTTCTGCAGAGACGTAGGCCGGGCTCTGGGGAGTCTCTCTCCCACTGTTAAGTTGTGAGCGCTGGCTGACCTGAAACCCAAAGCAGGGGGCCCATCCACAGACTCTTGGCTTTCCACATGAGAAGCTTTCTTGGACAGATTCCTTCTCAGTAGGGAGTTCAGGAGAGGTGAGTCTTGCTCCCCCTGGTCATAGGTGCTGCAGGATTTGTGCAGGGCTGGGGCCCCTTCTGCTTCCTGGATGCTGGAGCTGAGGAGCCGGCGGCGAGAGGAGCCAGGCAGGCTGCTGCGGCCTGGGGAGCCCGAGTCCCGAGAGTGCTGCCGGGTCAGGGACTCAGGGAACTCAGCCAGGTACCTCATGAAGGAGCGGCCCAGCCCTTGGCGTGAGCTGCCCCGCTTCTTAGGCAGGTGAGGATTATTAGCGGCCATTTCCTTGGTCTTACGGACCTCTAGCTGGGCATAGAGCTTCTTCAACTCGTCCTACAGGGCAAGGAGAGATGAAGAGAGCAGAACTGTGGTTAAGGGGGACAGCTGAGATCTGCTAGGCCCTGGTTGTGCTGGTCTCTCCCTCAGGTCTTGTTTAGATCATTTTTCTCTGGGGAGCTCTTTCCCACCAAGTTCTATTCTTTTTTTAAAATATGTATGTATGTATGTATGTATGTCAGTCATGGGGCCTGAACTCTGGGCCTGGGCGCTGTCCCTCAGCTCTTCAGCTCAAGGCTAGCGCTCTACCACTTGAGCCACAGCGCCACTTCTGGCTTTTTCTGCTTATGTGGTGCTGCGGAATGGAACCCAGGGCTTCATGCATGCGAGGCAAGCACTCTACCACTGAGCCACCTTCCCAGCCCACCAAGTTCTATTCTTTCCTGGCTTCTAAAACTCAGAATTTACCACTCTATTCCTGCAAAAGCAGTGTTAACCTGGTTCCAAGCTGGATGCAAGATCTAGAATGCCTTCCTTCTCTAGGGGCACTGTGGAAAATCACCAGCATGAGAGACAGGGAATAAGTCTCAACTGCTGAGCCATGTATACTTCAAAGCTATTTTCTCCACCTCTCTGCATTTTCTATAAAGGGAACAGAAGGCAAGCAGAACTCAAAGGGTGAAGAGGACATGGAAAAATGGGCAGAGACAGCTGGGATAAGGAAGGGCTGGGGCATGTGGGCAACTCCTTTGCCAAGCTGTGGTCAACTCAGGGTCTAAGGGCCCCAGTTGAGTTGAAGGGGATGAACAAATGGCTTCCCAAGATGGCTTCTATGCCTAGGTTTTATAAAACCCAGGAGTCCTGCAGGTATCCTAATTTCTTACTGTCTTTCCTTAAAGTTCCTGTGTCTATAGATGATCTTGGGTAGGAAAACAAGAGGTGGCATAATATCCTTCTAAGTGCAAGTTTGGGGAGGATTTCCTTGCTTCACAGCTTGCCAGATGCAGGGAAAGGAACTTCTGGTGGAAATCCTGGTGGCCATTCACTGTCTGAACTGTCCAGTTCAATAGGTGGCCTTAAGGTCAACAACTGTCTCACTTTGCTGAAGACCAGGGGGTTTCTTAGTCTGTCCCTCATGATGCAGGCCCGAAGCATTTAAGTGTCCACTTTTGACTATGTCTTTAAATTGCCATATGACCTGGACCTCTGGAGTCTGGGCTTTGGCCTTTTGAGGCCTTTTCACTTGAGTAGTCCATCTCCTCCCATGATTACTCAGGTGAGTCATTTGAGGGAAGTGGTAGCAAAGGGTGGTTAGTCTTGAAGGGAGGGAATACTGGAGGGAGAGCAGCGTGCTTGCTCCCTCTACTCAGTCCGTAAAAACTGGTATCAAAGGAGTTGGGGAGGAGGTAGCACCTACCCGGATGTCCCCTGGGTCCAGACTGCGCTCACTCCAGGCTGAGGCAATGCTACTGTTCAGGTAGGATCCCGAGCGCTGAAGGTCCAGCTCATCCTCATATACCTCATCCAAGATCTCTTCCCGGGGAGGTGCTCCTGGCTTCTGGAACTAGAATGTATACAGCAGGGAGGAAGACCCACTGAGTCATCGTGTCTTCCTGCCGACCCTTATTCTCACTTGCCTTATTTATGGAGTGCATGTACTTTCTGAGTCTTCACTCTTTTTCTGATTTGGAATTCCTCTGGAATTTCATTTCCCTTCCTTCTTCCCTCGTTTAGAGACTGAGTCTATGCTACCCTCCTGCCCCTACAGTTCCAAGTCATAGATGGCCATCAGCTCTCCAACCTATTCCTTTGTAACTGCTTCTGAGCAGAGTTTCAGAATTCCATCAGCTGTGTTTAAAGAACTTCCTTCAGTAAAAGCACTATTTCCCTCATTGGGAAACAGGGAGCAACTTCCTTCCCCAACTGAAGTCCTAGCCCCGGGTGCTCAGAACTTTCCTCCTCAGCACTGTCTCCTCTTTGCCCTGACCTAGAGAAGGTGCTGTGGCGATGACAGACCCACTATGCTCTTACCAAGGGGCTGAGGCTTGCCTCATGCAAGAAAATCAAAGGCCTCACCTTAGGGATGAAGATCAGAGCCAGTGTGGCAGTGACTGTGCTGTGGGTGTGGAAGAAGAAGAGGAGGAGGGTCCAGTCTGGGTTCAGGGAGGGAACCAGCACAAACCTGAAAGCCAGAAGGGATGGAGATTATTGATGGTGTAGATGGGAGCAGCCTTCCCACCTTACATCATTGATTCTCACAACCCACCTCTGAGCTGGGCAAGGAGGGGGTACTCGTGTGTGTGTGTGTGTGTGTGTGTGTGTGTGTGTGTGTAAGAGAGATAAAGAGATCGAGAGAGAGAAGGAGAGAGAAGAGAGTCTTGCTTTTCCAGCTTTTTCACTCACACTGGTACTTTGAGCCACATCTCCGGTTCCAGCTTTCTTTTTCTTTATCTGTCAGTCAAGGCTAGCATCCTACCACTTTGAGCCATAGCTCCACTTCCAGTCTTCTAGTGGTTAAATGGAGATAAGAGTCTCATGGGCTTTCCTGCCTGAGCTGGCTTTGAGCCACGATTCTCAGATCTCAGCCTCCTGAGTAGCTAGAATTACAACGTGAGCCACTGGCACCTAGCCAGTTCCAGCTTTTTTTCTGGAGATTAATTGGTTACACACAGCTATCAGATTTATCTGCTCTGTGGCTTCGAACCTCAGATCTCAGTCTCCTGAGTACCTGGGATTATAGATGTGAGCCACAGGTGCCCAGCTAAAAAGAGCACTCTTCTTGCCCTCCTGTAGCTGTGGATACAACTGCAAGGCCCACCTTCAAGAAGTCCTCCCAGATTACTCCACCTCATTTTCTCTGACTGCCTAGCTTACAGAACAGAATTGTGTTCAACACTTTGCTTGGATAGCTCTGTAGATAGATTCTGCCTCTACCCTAGGACCAGTTCACATGAACACACACAGGCCTGTTGCCTGAATGGCTAAAGAGTGCAGAAGAAGTTAGGGAGAAGTGAAAGATATATGGGGAGAGGTATGTTGGGGGTGCTAAGGAGGTGGCTTAGGAGTGGGAGAGGAATTAGAAGTAGGGCACACTTCCTCTTCTGGTAGCTTAGGACCTCCTCACACAGCTGAGACATGGGGTGGGGGAGGAATATGAATGGGACTCCTCTTAGTCCTACAGAAAGGCCTAGTAGTGTTGTCAAATGGGTCCTGGGACAGCCTGCCTCACCTGGGAGATGAGAAGTCATGTCAAGGTGAGAAGACCCACCCCATGACCTCTGCCTTGCACCACCACTATACCTCAGCCAAGGAGCAGGGGCAGATGGACTCATCCTTACCTGGCCGTGTGGAAGGCAGCAGAGAGCAGCAGCTCGTTGTGCAGCGCGATGCCCATGTAGCGTGGCTCATGGAAGGCTGAAGGGACAGCCCGGGTGGCGTAGCACAGGAAGCTGCCCCAGCATAGCAGAAGGATCTCAGCTGTGTGTGTGTGTGTGTGTGTGTGTGTGTGTTGGGAGGAAGAAAGGGAGAGACAGATAGACAGACAGATGGAATACAAACACCACCTTAGCAGCCTGCCTTTTTCCTTTCTGCAGGACATACTGCAGAGTATGGAAACAAGACAGGAGAAGCAGCAAAAAGGTCCCTGGAGGTTCTGGGGGTGGGGGGGTAGGGGGGTAAGAGGGCAGAGGGAGGCTGGGCTCAGAGGAAATGGCTCACCCACAACCATAATGTAATCCCAGCGGTCATGATGACAGAGGTAGAAGTGTCGGCCAGTAGGCGTGTGGCCTCGGGTCACCAGAGGTATGTGCTGGGTGCCTCGCTCCAGGACACCCGCCGTCCACACACACAGGAAGCCCAGCACAAGCAATAGGAGCAGCCCCAAGCGCCGCAGTAGCTGCCCACTGCTCAGGTGTGGCCCCCTCTGGGCAGTTCGAGACAAAAACAGCTGTAGTACTCTGCAAGGGGTAGAGTGTACACAGAAGCTTGGGAGGACCAAGCTGGCCCCTCGCTTGCATTTACCTGACCTGGCCCTCCCATTGTTCACTGTCCCCGAAAAGTTACATGGAAGGGAAGGCTAAGTCTGGGGACAGGCTTGGGAGCACAGGGAAATGGAGCTGGTAAGGATCTGGCCTTGAAAAACTCCATTGTATGAGTTGGGTGACCTAGGGTGAGCAATGAGTGATCGAGGCCTGATCTAGGCCCTACCTATAAAGCTTTAATATGACGGTTCCATAGACGATGGCAAAACCCAGTAGCCGGACCCAGCGGAGAGCAATGCAGCGGAATACACTGGGCTTGAAGTACAGAATGAAGACCTGGTGGGAAGGTGACAGAAAGAGCTGCTCGCTACTGCCCTTATACTCTGTGCTAAGCCCACACTACACACATGATTAATTCCCCTAGCCATTTCCAGACATCCCAGAAAGTGGGACCAACTGCTAGCCACAGACTCACAGGAAAGTAGAGAAGCAAGGATCCAAAAAGGATGGCTTCCAGCAGGACAACTCCAGATGCTCGGATCCTCTGTGAGCCCAGAAAGAGAGAGGCAGGTGAGCAGGGCCATGGGGGGGAGTTGAGCCTAGATGATGGTGTTGGAGGGTCTAGGGACTGTTTAAAAGGATCACTCTGGGCTTCTGCCTCTAACACTAGTTTCATCCTCTACTTACAGCCCACTCCTTCACTCCCACACCAGGCTTTAGCTGTACTGGCTCTAAACATGGCTAAGGCCAAGGTTTTACATGGCTCTCTTGCAGGCTCATGGACACTCAGTCCTGTCTTGGACTTAGATAAGAGTCTAGAAAGGATCTCTATTCTTGCTCCAAGCTTTGGGGCAGATTATACCTGGCCTAAATAGGATGCTCCTATCTGCCCCAGAAGCATCCAGTTAATATCAAACCTGGCTCAATTGTCACTTTTTCCAGAGTGTTCCTCCAGTGACCTCTCAAGCTAGATAACTGGGTCCCTTGCCTGAGCTTCCATAGCAACTGACAGCCACCTCCATCCTTGTGCCTGTCTTCCTATGCTGCCATTTTATTTTATTTTTTGTTGGTCATGGGGCTTGAACTCAGGGCCTAGGTGCTGTCCCTGAGATCTTTTTGCTCAAGGTTACCTAGCAGTCTACCACTTTGAGTCACAGCTCCACTTCCAGTTTTCTGGTGGTTAATTGGAGATAAGAATCTCATGGACTTTCCTGCCTGGCTGTCTTTGAACTGCAATCTTCAAATCTCAGCTTCCTGAATAGCGAAGCTTGCAGGCATGAATCACCAGCACCCAGCTTTGTGCTGTCATTTTAGTTACACGTGTGCTTCTTCCATTAGGCTGAGAGCTCCGGGAACCAAATTGCTTGCTCCTGCATCGCGTTTCTGCAGTGTTTTGTTTAGAGTTGACCTTCAACTAGCATTTGTTGCCTTAAGTCTAAAACCTTCATTTTGCAGGTCAGGTCAGGAAACAGATCTAAGGGGGGCAGGTCACTGTCTAAAGTCACATAGATTTAGAATCAAGACAGGTTTCTAGTGGAGATGGGTAGGGTGTGTGTGTTCAGGGTGGGATGTGGGACCTCCTTGCCTTGCTCCAGCGGCAGCGGTAGGAAACCAGCATGCTCAAGAAGACGGCTAACATGAAGCAGGCCTGGCAGGCCAGCACTGCCGCCCTCAGTGCCGGGGCTTCTTCCACTAGGCATGGTGTTGCGTCCATGCAGCTGGTGCAGCCCTCAGAACATGGCTGGCATCGCAATAGCTTCCCTGAGTTGCTCTGTGGGGACCCAAATTGCCTGGTTGTCTGCGTAGCACTCTCTAACCCTATGAAGAACAAGATGAGCATTAAGAAGAGGCACCTAACCAGATGCCAGCAGCTTGTGCCTGTAATCCTAGCTACTTAGGAAGCTGATGATCTGAAGATTGTGGTTCAAAGCTAGCCTAGGCAGGAAAGCTCATGAAACTCTTATCTCTAGTTAACTACCAAAAAGCTGGAAATGGCACTGTGCCTCAGAGTGGTAGAGCACTAGCCTTGAGCACAAATGCTCAGGGGAGGGCAGGGTAGCAGGAAGTGGTGATTCCAGGTTAGAGTTCATTGGATAGCCAACTTGTATCATCTTGTTATGTTTGGGTTTCTTCTCTGAAGGCAGACTTCCCTTGGCCTCTTATGCTTCTTTTGATCTTCTGTCCTTGCCACCTCCCCCTCCCCCCGCCCCCCACTCTACTGTTTCCTCCCAGGGCTTTCCCCAACCTGCCTGCCTTCTACAGGTCTTCTTTCCTAGCCAGCCTAGCCTGTAACATACCTGCCTGACCCTTTGTCCACTCACTTACCCCCAGAGCCGCTTGCCCCGTAGAATCCAGGTCGGCAGTGGCAGAGGTAGCGGCCAAGGACAAAACCCTGACTCTCCAGGGGGACACACTGTGGGGATGACAAACAACATTTTTTTTTCCAGCCATGGGGCTTGAACTCAGGACCTGGGCACCATGTTTAAACTTTTTTTGCTCAAGATTAGCACTATATCACTTTTTCTTCTCAAGGCTAGTGCTCTACCACAGCTTCACTTCTGGTTTTCTGGTGGTTAATTGGAGATAGGAGTCTCAGGGACTTTCCTTCCCAGGCTGGCTTTGAACCACAATCTTCAGATCTCAACCTCCTGAATAGTTAGGATTACAGATGTGAGCTACCAGTGCCTGACAACAACTTGTATTTCTATAGGGCTTTTCTCTGGAAGAGCTTTCCTTCCCAGAAGTTGGAGGTCACACATAGTACCTTACATATGACTTACGGGTTTACACTAGGGACTCCCATCAGTAGCCTCCATAGTGCTTTCCCTTTATGGAAGTTCTATCCCTATTGTAAGCCTCTTTTCAAAGAGACAGAGTACGGGATAGGTCACCCTTTTGGTGAGATGCAGTAACAAGAGCCTTATGTCTCATTTCCCTGCGCTGAGCTGTTGCTGGGGCAAGAGACTAGGGGAGGTGAGAGCAGGGAGAGGTCAGCTCTGTGGCACGCTTTATGTCTGCATTCTGCTTTGGCACACAGGTGGGTTGAAAAGGCTCCTGCAGAGGAACAACTTCCTCTATCGGGAGGCATCTGGCTCTGGTACAGGACTGCTTTCCCTGGCCCTAATGCCAGGCTAATACCAGGCTGCTGGGATGCCTAGGTCAGCCCTTTATTCCACCTCTGCCCATGGATATTTTCCCAGCAAGGGACTGAGCAGGCCTCAGAGTCTGCTGAGTCAGATCTGTTGTGAGGAGGGATTGGAACAGACACCAGTAGATCACAAGATGGAGTTCACCTTGGGAGATTCTATATCTAAGCCCCTGACTCACCTGGGGAGTTAGGAAACTTGCTATTAGGAAATCAGCTTCTCCTCTTGCCAGGACTACTTTTGAATATGCTCTGCTCCTCACTGTGTACCCAGTGAAGTAAATGTGACTAGATTAAAAAAAGTGAACAGAGAGACAAGAACTCACATATGTAATCTTGGCTCCTTGGGAGGCTGTGATTGGAAGGATCACAGTTTGAGGTCAGCCCAGGCAGAAAAGTTCTGGAGATGCAGTGGCACATGCCTGTTATCCTATCTACAACAGGAAAGCTAAAGATAGGTGGGTGTGGAGTTCCAAGGACAAGACAGGGAAGAAAGCAAGATCCTCCCTCAAGAAAAACTAGTGTAAGGCTGGGAAGGGTGGCTCAGTGGTAGAGCGCTTGCCTTGCATGCATGAGGCCCTGGGTTCGATTCCTCAGCACCACATAAGCAACAAGAAAAAAGCCGGAAGTGGCGCTGTGGCTCAAGTGGTAGAGCGCTAGCCTTGAGCTGAAGAGCTGAGGGACAGCGCCCAGGCCCAGAGTTCAGGCCCCACGTCCGGACCCCCCCCCCGCAAAAAAAAAAAAAAAAAAGAAAAACTAGTGTAAAAAATGCTTGGAAGCCAGATACCAGTGGCTCACGCCTATAATCCTAGCTACTCAGGAGGCTGAGATCTGAGGATTGCGGTTCAAAGGCAGCCCAGACAAGGAAAGTCCAAGAGACTCTTATCTCCAATTCACCAGAAAACTGGACGTGTTGCTGTGGCTCAAGTAGTAAAACACCTGCTTTGAGCTGAAAGGCTCAGAGACAGTGCCTAGGCCCAGAGTTTAAGCCCCACAACCAAAACAAAACAAAACAAAAACAAAAAACCCTGGAAAAAACCAAAACTGCTTGGAGGTGTGACTCAGCTGTGGAGTGCCCATCTAGTATGCACCAAACCCTGAGCTCAAACCCCAGTACTGGTGGGGGGTGGGAAAGAACTGAGTGCAAGCTTAGACATAAAAGGCTCTGGGTTCAGTCCCCAGTACATGTGTGTGTGCAAGTGCACACCTCCCTCCCCCATCAAACTCGACAATGGGTAGTGGGAATCTCTTCTGTATTTCTGAACATATTAGCTCCAAGCATACGTATCCTGAAGAGTAGTGGCCACCTGTGTGTGCAGTTATGCTGAGCACAGTAAGCTGCGGCTTCAGGGTCCTCCCTGACCTCATTTCAGCTTGTGAGTACATGCAGTCAGAGTAATCATGGAGTGGCCAGGTTCCTTGGCCTTCCAGTCTCCCAGTATTGGGCTTGTGGAAGTACCAACCAGTGTTATCCATCATCCCAATGCACCCACATCCTGGCTTTGATTCTGTCTGCATGTAGTCATGGTATGCACTAGTCCAGACCTCTTCAACTTCCTTCTTTGTGAAGAAGGCAGGGTTGGGGAGCCACAGCCAGATTCCCTGAGGTTCCTAGGGAGCTAGGAGAGATGAATACCTTGGGGCTAAGCCATAGGGCTGGACTGGAACTGGTCTTATGAGCCCACACCCGAGTCTCCTGAACTCCTGTCCCACCCAGGCCTCCCTCCTGGAATTGATGGCCATGCTGGCCACTTAGGCCCAAAAGGCGGCATTGCTAAGTGCTGGGCTTCACAGCCATGATGGTGTTCATGATGAGTGTGAAGAATACATGCTTTGTGGAGGAGAAAACAAAGTAGAGAAGGCCCATATAGCCATGATCACAGTACAATAGCTATGGCTGGAGTCACCATTTTTCTTAATGAATGCCTTGCCACCCTGGGAACATGCTCCTGGCAAAACCATCAGCATATAACTGACTCCTATAACCCCTTCACCCCCATGAATGTTAAGTACGGCTGGGCAGTAACTCTGCCCTGCTCCTCCTGGGAGAGTTGCATTCATTACCATCTCGCTCCTGCCTTGGCAGTGAAAGCAAAGCTGTGTACTATGTACCTTGTTCTTACCCCAAGTCCAATTCTGCAGAGGATTATTGTGGGCTGGATATACATATATATATATATATATATATATATATATATATATATATATATATATATATATATATATATATACGTATATACGTATATATGTATATATACACATATATATATATATAAACTAAGTATAAAAAGGGGAAAAACGTTAGACTCTTTCTAGATTACAACAGCCAACACCATTTATTTCAACTAATAAAATAATGGAGTATCATTTGCAGGTCATAAAAAGCCTAGAGCTGTGTTAGCACGAAGCATGTGGTGCAGGGGAAGGAAAGGAGACGATTTACAGAGGATATAGGATCCAGGAGCACTGAATACCAGAACAGAGAGCAAATGCGGGCACTCTGAGAC